>NC_064637.1:109536898-109840714 GCF_023864275.1 Schistocerca cancellata
CAAAGACATATATATTGAAAACTCAGAAAACTTTCTTATTCCCTATGCTTCTGTAATTGAACGGTTCAGCAGAAAAAAGTGCTAACCCTAAATTTAGAAACGGATAGACTGAGCAATTTACCTGTTGTGTTTCTGAATGTGCCACTTGCTGATAGCATGTAGTTTCATATGTAACCGAATGTGCTACATGCAATTCCTCAGAAAAAGTGCATGCGTACACACACACACACACACACACACACACACACACACACACACACACACACACAGAGTGTGGAAAACAGTTGAGTATTTTAAAAGGTTGAAAAAGTTTGTGAACTCCCATTCAAGCAAGGTGCTAAATGGTGTTTGGTTGCAGATAGGATTATAGTGATTGCATTGGTGCTTCATCAACAGTGTTTTGACATTTTTTTTAGTAACATAGCACTATTGGTACACTTAGTCTGAGCATCAGGTAGTCTGCAGTCAGATATGTGATTTGATTTGTGTTGTTCTGTAATTTCATTGAAACATGTGTTATTGTTTGATAAATTACTCACAACTCTGGGTGTGTACTGTGACGTATAACCTACTTAGACAGATGACTTCACTTTAGTGATTATTGTCATTTTACCGCTTTTATGTACGAATGGTTCAGTATTTTCTCTTTTCAGTTTTCAATCATTCGTTAGCAATAGAATCCTATTACTCAAAAACTGGTACAGTAGGTACCATTTTGTGTTACAGTTCAACAAATGGATGTAATGTGGGCATGAAATTATCTACAACGCAGAGCACTGCTTGTTCGTAGGTAAGTTCCCTAACACCACCAAAGGAAAACATCGGAAGGCCTCACTCGTTCCATACACCTGTTATGGACAAGCAACCTCAGTGTTTTCCAGTCCCTGTCTTCTCCTACAGTTTTTAACCTCCACAGCTGCCTCAGTGGAAGTTATTTTTTGATGTCCTATCATCCCATTGTCTTGTTCAGTGTTTTTCACACGTTCATCTCCTCGTCAATTCTGTGGAGAACCTCCTCATTTCTTATCTTACCAGGCTACTCAATTTTCAATATCCTCCTATTGACCATATCTACGTTACTTGATCTCTTCTTTTTTCAGTTTTCTCACAGTCTATGATTCAGTTAGCTACAATACTATGCTCCAAATGCACATTCTCAGAAATTTCTTCCTCACGTTAAGGCCAATATTTGATTCTAGCAATCTTCTGTTAACAAGTAATGCCATCTTTATGAGTGCCACCTTGTGTTAGTTTGGTTACAAGGTAGTGGTATTCCTTCACTTTGCTTCATGGTCCCCAGTATCAAACCAATTTCATTTCTTCTACTCCTCTTTGATGTAGTCTCTCTTTGGTTTACCTTCAGTCCATATTCTTATCTCATTAGACTGTTCATTCCATCCACTAGATCTAATCATAGTTCATCTTAACAGTGATATCCTTTCCTCTGCAATTTTAATCCAACTCCTGAACCTTCCTTTTATTTCCTTCATTACTTCTTCGGCATATAGAATGAACAGTGGAATCAGTAGACTATATCCTTGTTTCACATCCTTCCTAATCTGAGCCCTCCCATTCTTATTTTTCCTTCTTTGTTCTTGTCCATATTTTTTGTTATCTGTATTTCCCTATAGCTTACACACATTTTCCTGTGTATTTCAAACACAGTGGACAATTTTGCAACACCTTTCCTAAGTTGAATCCTATGAATGTGTATACATTTAGTGGACCAAAATCCTGCAGCCAGTGTTCTCTGGTTAGCAACATCCTATTGTCTGCATTGCAAACATTGTGCGATGAAATTTATTGACCTGGATGGTTGTTATCGCTTGCCCCTCCTGTGAACCTATGTTTGTTCAACTTGTTTTTCTTATTTTGATGAATGCGACCACTTCTCAAAATACTGAACAGCTACATTAACTCTGTGTGTGTGTGGATGTACGCACTCAGGGACACATACAAAAAGAACATATTTCTGTAGCTTACAGTGGCAGTATTTTGGCAAAGGATTTTTTATCAGTTGGGAGTATCTATTATGATAGCACCGCTTTTTTAAAAAAAAATTTTATTTATTTATTTTATTTTTTTTTCAAGAAATACATCTCTAGTAAAGTTTGCTAAGTTTGTTGTGAACTTTGCCTGTCAGATATCATGACTGCCTTAAAATCCTGATGTGTACAGAGAAGCTCTGACCTTGCTGATGAATAAATGCATAAAGGAAACTTCAGGGGAGCATAAGAAGTTAAGTGAGGGCATAATTTTTGTATCTTCTCTCCGCTAGACTAATTTTGCTGTGTAAACGTTTTTATTGCTGGATGTTATAACGTGTACAAGCATCTATATATGAGCAGCAGTCACAAAGTTTTAACTACCACTTTGAAAAACAGTCATGTAGTTAATTTTTTGTTTGTTCACTGGTACTCATCTCCAGCCCTGGTACAAGTTGAAGTCTGCACGCTACAGTACCTAGAAGGCCACTGGGGTAGCCAAAACCACAGATACTAGAATACACAGTAGGGATCATGCACAGGAAGGGTTTGAGCTGTGACGTCACCGTACATCCTCCCCTCATGCCGCACTGCATTGAAGCTTATAGGCACACGGCGCACTCGTGTCTAACTCATACACAGGTAGGAATGTAATAGGGTTTAGTGTGTTATTGTTTCTGTTATTATTATTAAGCTTTATATTAAACTATGTTTTTCTGTGGTCGATGAAATGTTAGTGTAAAGCCTCCGAACTATGCCTGTCCCAGATTTTGTTAATAACTCTGAATATTCAAAACATTAAGGTTTAAATCAATCAAACCTGGTAGAACACTAAATTGTCTGAATCTTCTATTTAATAATGACTTCACTAGGAAGAAGATATTTCAATAAGTCTCTGACAAAAGATAATGCTTTATAAGATGTACACTATAAAGTCACATCCTTTTTAAAATCTTCACCATCCTTTCGTAACAACTTGTTGTTGGCAGTCAGAAAAGAGCCCTGAATCACTTTTTGAACTTGTTTTAATTTCGTGTAACTAAGACATACAATGAGAGAGATGATCCTGTAAATGTGCATTGCTTTTCCTAAGGCCTTTTATTTCCACTTCCATAATTTCTAATTGTTGGCATAAGCATGCACTGTGGCATTCACAGCAGTGTTTGTTTTCATGGTCAATGTTTTATCCTGTAGTAATTTCTTCATTATTTGGTAATACATTTATCTGTAAGACATCATTTACTTCTTTAAGGCAGCTTCATTATTGTGACCAAATATTTTTCACATTATTAGGCCATTACTGCACCCTAAATCAGCACAGGACGATGGGAGATTTAGAAATGGAACAGTGTCAGTCTTCCTGTTGCATTTTGAAGCAATATTCAACAGTTCACTTTTCAGATCCCTTTCATAATCCACATGATTGAAATGTATTGAGCAGACATGAGCATATTCAACTCAAAACAAATCTGCACATTTATATGTGTTTATTCATTCTCATTTCATCTCATAGTTTTTGGAAAATTGTGAAATTTAATTCCTAACTTACTTAGCTGTCTGCTGTGGGTAGTACAGTTGGCAGTTATGCAGCAAACCATTTTTTGTCACTTAAAAACTTACTCTAAAACATCCGTCAATACACTGATAATTGTGGCATTACTCTGAACTCAGTCACGAGTAACTAATAAAAATTTGCACTGCCATAAACAACCTAGGTTTCGCTCATGCAGTAGGTTATGGTAACTGCAGGCTACTGAGTGCTGCTTGAGTTCATTCTGATGTCAGCAGCACAGCTTGGTACTGCACATATGCCTTGCGATCCCTACTGTGTATTCTAGCATCCGTCACCAAAACCAATGGCACAGCTCATTGGTAAAATGGAGTACCACATGGTAGTTCACTTTTGCCACCAACAGAGATGTTGTAGCCGTTGTGAGGTGAATCCAGATGACTTCTTTATCTGTCTGGATTGGTCTGGGGCAGCTGCAATATCTCTGCTTGTGGCAAGAATGCACTACCATGTGGTACTCCATTCTTTCAATGAGCTGTGCCATAAGGTTTTGGCTTCTCCAGTGACACGCTAGGTACTGTGGCGTGTTGACATCAATGTATACCAATAGTGGAGACATGTACATTGTATGTCCAAACATTTCCTGCTTGACTGCATTTTTAAAACTTTAAAAATAAAACTATGGTGCTATTTTTCAATATAGTCATCCTTTATTTCAACACACTTTTCACATCTGTGAATTAACAATTCTGTGCCTCTCTTTCTTTTCATCATCATCTTCATACTCAGCTTTCCTCCCTTGATGATCTTTCTTCAGTTTGGAGAAGAGATAGCAGTCACTGGGAGCTGGACTAAAGGGTGGATGGTCAATCTCCTGGAAGCCACATTGCCACATTGTTGCCGTGTGAACTGGCACATTGTCACGGAGAAAGACAAACACTGTGTGACACCCTTTCTCGCCTATTCGTTTGACGGAGTCTCGTAATTTGTGCAGAAGTGAAGCTTAGTATTGTGCATATACCTTCCTTTGAAATCAACTGGGAGAATTCTTCTGGAATCCCACAAGATTGTTACTGTGACCACCTTTGTGGACTCAGTGACCTTCGCCTTTCTTGGTGGAGCTTCATTTGGTTTACGTCATTCAAGAGATTCTCTTTCGGACAGTGGATCATAATGAAGGGCCATAGTTTCATCTCCTGTACCAGTGGGTACTTCATTCCGGTTGCCAGGGCACAGCTTCAAATACTCGGTGCAAAAAGTCACATGGTACTCCTTCTGCACTGCAGAGAGAAGTCTGGACAACCGTCTTGCTCTGACTTTCTTGATGTGATGTGCAAATGATCATGTGCATGATCCAGAGAATGATTACTTAGGTAACCTTAATCTTGCTACAGTTTCCTTGAGTTTCAACTGCCCATCATTTAGAACTTTACTTTCAACAATGGTAATGGGTTCCTCAGTCACCACTTCAACAGGTCATCTGGCACGTAGATCGCCAGCAGTGCTCTCCCTGGCGAGATGGAACTGTTTAGATGATTCCTTCACTGTGGAGTTTGAAGGGGAAGCACAATCGTAAACACCATCCAAGCAGACTTGGATTTCAGCTGGTGCAAACCCTTCTTATGTCAGGAACTTTAACAATGCCCAGTACTCAGTTTTATCCATCGCAGCACTGCAGCGCACAACGCCTCAGTTGAACGAGTGCCACTGTCTGACTGAAGCTAGTAGCGGGCCACAATTTGTGTGCCCATCTCTTGACTGGTATCGCTATCTACTCTCCGAGGCATTTTAACCTTCACACTCATTTTCCAAGTTCAGGTTAGAAGCTTACGGAACCTACCTTGTACCAGCAAACAAACAAAAAAATTAACTGCATGACTTATTTTGTCAAGTTGATAGTTACAGCTTTATGAATACTGCTTGTACACATCAAATAGTAACAAAAATTTTCTTTCTCGTATACTGCTACTTCTGTTTGCTTTATTTATCAGTGAGGCCCATAAATTGTCACATTTCACATCTCCTCCTATTCTTTTACAGTGTTTTTGAATTCCTGGGGCCTCTCAGTATGTCCTAGCATACTAATGATTGCACCTGCATAAAAAAATAAAATAAAACAAATAAAAAAACTTTAGTATCATAGAATCAAATTCTGTGTTTCAAGATTCAACCGTTGCAAGTTTAAGTGTAAACAGTTTGGGCTAGCTGAGCATACATCTGAAAATTCATCTTCATAGACTGGGAGGATGTCTCCAGCATAAGGAGGTGAAACTTGAGACAATAATGAGCCCTAGACCACAGTGTAGTGCTCATAAAACAAGTCTTACAAGCGAATGACCTATCAGTTCGGAGAGCCTGAATTGTGTGATCGAGCTGGCATCTTTGATTCTGTGAATTAGTTATGGACATGAAGCTGCTTTCTTATAGCCCATTTTATGTAACATTTACAAGCAATCAGAATGGTAAAACTGAGCGTCTCTTTCTGCTCAAGCAAGCTGTGTTATTTACACATTATAGGTGCAGTTTCTGCTTCTGAAGTTGAGTGTCTTGATCATTGTGGCTAGGAGTTACTAGGGGTTTCTTCATTGGACAACTGGCATACGGCAAACTAAAGGAAAGTAAGTCAGTTTGTGTTAATATCATTTTACTTAAAACAGCTATTTAGTAATTCTGATTTGCTACTTGTGTTCCTTGTAATGGAATGCTGATTATATGTGGTGCTTTTTTTCCCCTACTAACTGCACTGGCAATTGAACACCAAAATATTGCTTTTTAACGATAAACTTCAGAAACCCTTGTCGCTCGAAATATGCTGTTTGCAAACAGTCCCTAAACTCTGTGTGCGTGAAACATTACTATTTTCTTAAGATTATGTAGTAAATAATTTGATGTTAATTTTGTGATTTTACAGACTTTCTACCAAAAGCAGTGGTCATGTAATTGGGGTGGCACATGGACACATATGTGACTGAAGCTTTTCTGATGAGGCCTCTGTTTGTGCAGATTACGCACAAATTGTATCTTTTCTAAATCGGTCATTGTGGCAAAACAAGGAATGGAAGATAATTTTAAATTCTGATGGTGTTGGTCAACTAACAAAGCTTGGGAAAAAGTTATTCCATCTTCCTATTTTTATGAGGGATCAAGAAGACATATTGAAGCTTTTTGGAAAATTTCGTTAGAAACTTAATTGGAGGAACAACAAAACTAGCATTATGTTCCGTATATGCTGCTCATTGCGGTACAGTTTCCTTCGTATGTTTGGAGTATTTTTTTGTCAGCTCAGATTGTTTAATTTTCTATGTTATTCCTAGTTTGTGCTTGTCTGCTTTCGTACAGGTTCACACACACACACACACACACACACACACACACACACACACACACACACTTATGGGCACCTGACTAAGATTTTCTCTAGGAACTTCATTCAGAGTGCACACTTCCTGCAGCTGATGTGCAAATACATACTAAATAGTATATTTTTTACGTAATTTGATGAAAGAACAAGTTGATCTTCTGTTGGATAACAAGGAACTGGAAAAGTCATAATAAGATTGCAATAAGAATCACCTACACTTATAACATTGCATTTTATTATTGTGATTTGCAAAACAAATTAACATGCAAGGTTTTGTGGTGCTTTTTTAAAGCAATATTTGTCAGTGTTGTGCTGGTCTCATTTCAGATGCATTAAATGAGGGCAGGATGGCTTGTGTTCATTATTTTAGTTTGTAAATGCTAAGATAAAGAATTTGTCTATTCTATGATTCCTATCACATGCTTGAAACTCTACATTTCTTTTCTCATATTTCACCCTTTCAAATACATCATCCCATACAGAAACCTGTTCACTATTCGGTTTCTTGGAGAGCGGTGATGTCCCCGCCCCAAACACTCTTTCTCTTCTCACTCTTGTCTTCCAAAAATTGAAAATAATTATGTGCTTGAAGTACATAGCTTTTTTAAAATGCAAAACAGCGGACTGCAGTTTTCAAGAATTTAATCCCCCTCAGCAGCTGTTAGGGTAACAAGATGGTTTGAAACATCATGTCCTTCAGAGTGAATTTTCTTTTTCTTCCATTCCAGTACGGTATTGTTGTTAGATACTAGTGAAAGTGCAGTAGATGAGTAAGTTCAATGTAGAATAGGCCTTGTTTCAGTTGTACCATACCAGACCGATCATGAGGACAATGTTCGGAATAAAGGCGTAACAGTGAAGCTAAAAAGTAGTCTTATTCACTCTTTGATGGCATAATGGAGGTTTCTGTTACAGTTCTGCTCAATTAGCCATGTGCCCCTCTAATTTGAAATTTAATTTTAAGATTTATGCTTTGCAGATCTGTTATGTCTCAGGCAATGCCAAATAATGTCTTCATGCCAAAAAATTATTAGGTGATATTGTGTGTGTGTGTGTGTGTGTGTGTGTGTGTGTGTGTGTGTGTGTGTGTGTGTGTGTACGTGTGTGTGTGTGTGAGTGAGTGAGAGAGAGAGAGAGAGAGAGAGAGAGAGAAAAGGCATGAAAAGAAGAGGAAAAAAGAAAGCATTTGTAAGCGTTGGAAATGTTCTGTATAAACACAAATTAATTATGTATGCATGTAGTTTAAAGTTGTGCCTCTCCTTTCTGAGTGTGCCTGAACACAAATACAGTGTTGTATGTGAATGTATCTATCAGGTGAGATTTACCACCTGTAGCAAAAGTTGATAGCAAAGAAAAAAGGGAGGAATGCATTTTGACTCGTATTGTAACGCATTTGAAATTGAAGTCACAACGTACAATAATTATGCGTAATGTAACTGATAACTGTATATATGATACATACATTTTAATATAAATCTTATTTCTGTATTACCACATTTTTATCAGTGTGTTCTATGTGGGAGTCGCTGTGTGCTTGTGTTGTGCAGATGGACAAAGCCAGAAAGGTCTGCCAATCAGATTTTCTCGTGCTTTCGAAAACTTTGTTTCCTGTAATCTGTGTTTGTTCCACAGGCTGACTGTTGATATTATGCAGCCGTATGTATAAAGAGATTAAGTCTGTTGACATATATTTCTTTAATGTGTATGTAATTAACTGTGTATTCACAGACGGTGAGGTTAAAGTTAGTTTCAAGTTTGTCGCACTATTGAATTCCTCCTGCAAGACTTTCACATTTAGAAAAGAGTTGATCTCCTGTATTATTTCTTTACTGCCATTCATTGTAATACTCATAGCTACAATAGATGTGAATGGCTGAGGTTGTTCCACAAATCGTGTGTAACTGATCAAAACAGTGTGTGCAGTGCTCTGATTCTCAGGAAGTGAGACGGTAGTGAAAAACCATTTGATTATTTTGTTAAAATAAGTGTCCATGGCAATTACATTTTTGGTATTTTGTGCATTTACAACTGCATATTTACTTTTTAAAATCTGATGAAATCAATGTTATTCAATTAAAAATACTTCAGAAGACTATTATTCTTTCTTAATAATAAACTCTGTTAATTAATACCTGGTTTGGAAACGGTGTTGGTTGACTTCACAGTTGCAGGTTGGCAAGGGATCGTATCAGGAATGAGACAGATGCTGCAGGGAAGAACTAGTTGTGGCCAACAGATCTAATAAAAATTAAAACTTTAAATGTAGGTGACTACTGTCACTGACTACTGAACACAAAGCGGTATTAAGTAAAGAAACAAAAGATACATGCTGGTGGTAATGGGAAGTGCTACACATGAACACCATGACAAAACTCTACTACACTGATACCCCAAAATTTCCATGCCTAGGGACTGTGTTGATTAAAATATCATCATTATGGGAGTGTATTTTGAGTATAGGAATAATTATTTTGAAAAATCTATTTGATATAACACATTTTTTTAAGAGAGCTAAAAATAACCCTGTACAGATAGTCCTGAAAATTTGACTTGTGAATTTTTGATCTTCTTTTTTTATGGTGACTTTGTCCTACACCAGCACAGGATCAGCAAGGGTATCATATGGATCTGGCATGGTTAATTTAATGGATTCATATGAAAGTGAGCAAAAGTTTTCTAAATGGTTGTGAATTGTGTAACTGAGGTAGGAGTGGGGTACCAGCCTTGTATTCGCGTAGCTGGATGTGGGAAACCACCTAACAACCACATCCAGGCAGACAGGCATGCCGATCGCTATTATTAATCCGCCGAGTGGATTCAATCAGGAGTCTGTGCACCTTCCCATCCTGCAAGCGGCACTTTACATACACAGCTATCCGGGCAGATGGCTTTGAATTTTTAATAGCTATGTCAATACTTGTAAATTTTAAAATGAAAAATGTGGAGTGCATGCAATTGATGCATGAATAGTTCAGCTAAGTTGCTAACAATTTTATTGCACTGCAAATGATACGAACTGCTGTGTGATTTTTCTCAACAACAGCTACTCTCTACACTCATTATTCTTATCTATCGCTTGCACTTGACATTTTCATTTTAAATTATACAAGTAATGTCATAGCTGTTAAAAATTTGTGAGCACATATTTTCAGAACTACTTGTATGGGGTCAGGAATGTGTGTGGGATTAGGAGAAATTATTTTATACTCCCCAGCCCACTTTAAAAATGTGTTGTATTAAAATGGTTTTTTAATTCAGATAATCATTTTTTGCCTTTTAGTCTCTTGTACAAGAAATTTTCCAATCAATTTCAAACATTTTGATGAGATTATGACAGAGAGATGTTATAAATTTGAGGTTTATTTCGAACAGTGGAAACTGCAGGTTGGTACATGAACAATATTAGAAAAAGGATAGACTGGTATTCACTGTAAAGACAATCTGTTTAGCTGCAGACAGGCACAATGCAACACACTGCACACATTGTGTGGTCCCCTGACTTGTCACCCATGGAGTATGTCTCGGATGTGATAGAAGGATACAGATGAAGTGCGATCAAAAAGTAATGGGAATTTTTCTTTCCCTTGAAAGCATTATAGCTTACACATTATAGCTTCCAAACAGGGCCTTCTTCAGCAAAGAAAACACACACACACACACACACACACACACACACACACACACACACACACATTCACACAAGCAAGCACACCTCATGCAAACGTGACTGCTACCATCGGTAACTCCTACCAGAATGGCATTCTGGTTGGAGCTGTTGATAGTGGTCATGGGTGTGTGTGTGTGTGTGTGTGTGTTTGTTTTCTTTGCTGAAAAAGGCTTTGTCTGTGAAGGCTATATGCCTGTCCTCAATGGGTCATCTTTATTGGGAGTAAGAATGTACCCTTAACCCAATATTGTTCAGTTTTCTTTCAGTTTTGCTTCACTTGAGTCAACCAATGTACTGCTTTCTCCTACATTTATCTCACAAAAAGGCTGTAAAGATAAAAATTAGAGAGGAGTAGCTGACATGAAGACTTACCAGCAATCGTTCTTACTATGAAATATTTGCAACTGGAACAGGAAAACGGGGAAATAGCTGTGAGACAAGAAAGTGAGATAATATTGCACTGTCCTCCAGTTCTGAGCTGTGTTGAACGTTTCAAGTCTCTAGCTTGTCGGGAAGTTAGTTTGAAATCGACTGTAAAATGTGTACCAGACAAACCGACAAAGCGATGTAATAAAAATGCATTAAAAAGCTGTGTCATGGATGAGGTATGGTGCGAATACATGATGATTATTGTTTGTGTACAACGTCTCAAGAATTTTTCAGTTGGGAACCATAACACATCATGCCCAGAGGAGGAGCACGTGGAGCCTAGTGTCATCTTTGGGTTTTTGAAAGAGGTTGAATAACCGGCACTACACTGGCAGATCGCCCAGACAGCTGCCATAGTGGAATGACAGCAGACTGAGTGGTGACGAGATAGACTCAGGACAAAGGTGTCAAGAAGAGCAGGCACAGATCGGTTCAACTGCCTCTGATGAATAGCTGGTTGGATAACAGCTTAAATCTGAGCAAAGGTTTTAGGGAGTGAAATAATCAGACGATCAATTTCAATTACAAAATGATCTAGAGGGAATTTCTGTATGGTGCAAAAAGTGGCAATTGGCACTAACAAAGGAAAGTGCGAGGTCATCCACATGGGTACTAAAAGAAATCCGATAAATTTTGGGTATAAAGTAAAACGCAAAAATGTAAGGCCTGTCAATTCAACTAATAACCAAGGAATTACAATTACGAGCAACTTAAATTGGAAAGACCACATAGATAACATTGTGGGGAAGGTGAAACAAAGACTGCGCTTTGTTGGCAGAACACTTACAAGATGCGACAGACCCACAAAAGAGACAGCCTACATTACACTTTTCCGTCCTTTGCTGAAATATTGCTGCGCGGTATGGGATCCTTACAAGGTAGGATTGATGGAGGACATCGAAAAATTGCAAAGCAGGGCAACTCGTTTTGTGTTATTGTGCAATAGGGGTGAGAGTGTCACTGATATGATACGCGAGTTGGGGTGGCAGCCACTGAAACAAAGGCGGTTTTCTTTGTGGCGAGATCTATTTACAAAATTTCAATCACCAACTTTCTCTTCCGAATGCGAAAATATTTTGTTGACACCCACCAACGTAAGGAGAATGATCATCATAATAAAATAAGAGAAATCAGAGCTCTAACAGAAACGTTTAGGTGTTCCTTTTTCCCACGCGCCATTAGAGAGTGGAATGGTGGAGAAGTAGTATGAAAATTTCGAAGAACCCTCTGCCAGGCACTTAAGTGTGAATTGCTTAGTAACCATGTAGATGTAGAAGGGTGTCACGACAAACAGTCAGGAACAGATTACTGGGAGCTGGCTAGTCTCTGTGTACATAAATGATATGCCACTCAGAGTGGGTAGCAGTCTGTGGTTGTTAGCTGATAATGCCGTGGTGAACAAGATGTCAAAGATGGGTGATAGTAGGATGATACAAGACTACTTGGACAGAATTTCTTGTTGGTATTATGAAAGGCAGCCATCTCTAAATGTAGAAGAATGTAAGTTAATACACATGAGTATGGGAAACAAACCCTTAATGTTTCAATACAGCATTAGTAATGTCCTGCTCGACACAGACACAAATACCTGGGCCTAATGTTGCAAAGTGATATGAAATGGAATGAGCATGGGAGGATTGTGATTGGGAAGGCGAGTGGTTGACTTCGGTTGATTGGGAGAATTTTAGGAAAATGTGTTTCATCTGTAAAAGAGTCCACCTCGATAGCTGAATGGTCAGAGTGACGGAGTGCCATCCTAAGGGGCCGGGTTCAATTCCCGGCTGGGTCAGGGATTTTCTCCATTCAGGGACTGGGTGTTGTGTTGTCTTCATCATCATTTCATCCACATCCAGCAAGCAGGTCACCCAATGTGTTGTCGAATGTAATAAGACTTGCACCAAGGTGACCGGACCTGCCCCGTGAGGTGCCTCCCGGCCAATGATGCCAAACACTCATTTCCATCTGTAAAAGAGACCATACGTAGCATGTTAGTGTGACCTACTCTTGACTACTTGTTTGACTGTTCCGGATCCACACCAGGTCAGATTAAAGGAAGACATCCGAGCAATTTGGAAGTGACAGCTAGATTTGTTACCAGTAGATACAAACAACATGCACGTGTTACGGAGATGCTTTGAGAACTCAAATGGGAATCCCGAGAGGGATGGTGACATTCTTTTCAAGGAACACTGTCGAGAAATTTTAGAGATCCAACTGTCTGCAGAACGATCCTGCTACCGCGAGCATACATTTTGTGCAAGAACCATGAAGAAAACATATGGAGGCGTGTAGACAGTCGTTTTTCCCTCACTCTGTCTGCGAGTGAAACAGGAAAGGAAATGAGTAGTAGTGATACGGGTCACACTCCACCACACTCCGTACGGTGGCTTGTGGAGTATACAGGGTGAAAGGTATTTAAACCGACAAACTCTGGAAGGTTGTAGGGGACATCAAAACAAATATTTTTCCCTATTGTTATTTTTTCCTATGAGGCGTATTTAAACAGGTAGAGGAAGATTTCTCTAGCGGCAAATTAATTAAACCAACAAATACTTCTCCACTTTTTTATGACCAAGAGGCAACACATTAACACAACCCAATTTCAATTACAGTAGATTTTCAAAAATGCCTCCATTGACACGTAAACAAAGGTTACTCCGTTGGATCATGTTCTGTCTGACATGGGCAAAAACCCCAGGAGTATCCTGAATTGTTCCTGCTGCTGCTACTATCCGGGCAACCAGATCCTCTTCTGATGCAACAGGAGTTGTGTAAACAAGGTTGCGCATCTCTCCCCACACAAAGAAGTCCAGAGGGGACATATCTGGGGATTGAGCAGGCCATGGTACAGGACCATCTCTGCCAATCCACGTTTCTGGGAACCGTCGGTCCAGGAATCGACGCACACGACAACTGGAATGTGCCGGCGCCCGTCATGTTGGAACCACATGTGTTGTCTTGTAGGGAGGGGGACATCTTCCAGCAATTCCGGCAATGCTCTGGAGAGAAAATTGTAATAGTGCCTACCATTTAATGGCCTACGTAGCAGATACGGCCCAATTAAACAGTCCCCAACAACATCGACCCACACATTAACGAAGAACCGCACTTGATGAGCGCTAGTAACTGTGGCATGTGGGTTATCCTCACTCCAAACATGCAAATTGTGCATGTTGAAGCCTTCATCACGCCCGAACATTGATTCATCGGTAAACAACACAGAGGATGGAAATCTAGGATGCATCTCACACAGTTCCAGGTACCACAGCAAAAACTGTGCTCTGGGTGGATAATCAACTGGTTCCAGGTTGTGGACACGCTGTAAGTGAAACGGACATTACAACTGCTCTCGAAGGACTGTTCATACAGTCGTCTGATTCGTTCCCATGTTACGTGCAATTGCACGAGTGCTGATTGAAGGATCGTGCTCCCCATACTGCAAGACAGCTTCCTCAAATTGCAGCATTCTTAAAGCACGACGGCGTCCCTGTCTAGGTAATCTGCTAAATGACCCTGTCTCACGCAGCAAAGGTCGTATGATGCGGGATACGGCAATTAGGATATTGTTGTTGATAAACCCACCGTGCAGCCCGTCCGTTGTTGTGCGCTACCAACTATATCAGTGAACTCACTCCAGATGTATCGCTCCATTAGTAAACAGAGACAATGCACCACTACACTGGTGGACAGCAATCAACTGAAGAGCGTAATACAACTAAATATCGTTATACGGCCTCTAACAACTGAAGAGCGTAATACGACCTCCACCGGTTTAAATAATCCCCATAGGAAAAAATGACATTGGGAAAAATAATTGTTTTGATGTCCCCTACAACCTCCCAGAGTTTGTCGGTTTAAATACTTTTCACCCTGTATGTGCAGATGTAGGTATCTTGAGTTGCCATGCATCATTTCCAGTCACTGTTATCATGGACAACAGAGTCTTGCATACTGTAGTGTCAGAGTCAGTTGGGACACAGTCCGTCCCCAGTAGCTGTATGGTCAGTGCGACAGATTGTCAATCCTCTGGGCCTGGGTTTGATTCCCGGCTGGGCCGAGGAATTTTCTCCGCACAGGGACTGGGTGTCGTGCTCTCCTCATCGTCATCCTATCATCCTCATCAACTGCAGGTCGCCAAAGTGACGTCAAATTGAAAGACCGGCACCCATCGACTGGCCTGCCCAACAGGGGGCCCTAAACATATGATTAAATAAACGTTGGGACACAGATGGCATTCTGTGGTGTGACAGTCGCATTGTGGCCAATGATGATACGGTGAAAGGCCATAAGAAGCAGCGACTCTTGTAAAATATGTTTCACTCATTAGGCCATCTTATGCAGCAACCCCGATTCTCGATACGCACACCTTTAACCATGGTCCGGGGCTACTGGAAATGGCAACTGGACTGATTTGACAGTTTCTGAAGGGAGGTGAATGCTCAGCAGTATGTGGCAAGAATTGTGAACCCTGTTGTCATACTGTTTGTGACCAGGCTGCCAAGTGCCATATTCTAGCAGGATAATGTCAGACATCACACACCATAAACATCTCGAGCATTATGCGTATCCTCAACTTATTGTGTGGTCCCCTGACTTGTCACCCATGGAGTATGTTTCGGATGTGATAGAAGGAAATGGATGAAGTGCGATTAAAAACTAATAGGAATTTTTGTTTTTCTTGCAGAATCTTTATTTATTCAGTGTGTAAAGCTTCCCCCCCCCCTCTCCCCCCCTTTCATGAACTGTGGAACTTAACGTTGGTGGAGGCTTGCATGCCTCAGCGATACAGATAGCCATACCATAGGTGCAACCACAAAGGAGGTAATTAGATTAGAAAATGAAACACTTAAATTAATAGATGAGTTTTGCTATTTAGGGAGCAAAATAACTGATGACGGTCGAAGTAGAGAGGATATAAAATATAGACTGTCAATGGAAAGGAAAGCGTTTCTGAAGAAGAGAAATTTGTTAACATCGAGTATAGATTTAAGTGTCAGGAAGTCGTTTCTGAAAGTATTTGTATGGAGTGTAGCCATGTATAAAAGTGAAATGTGGACAATAAATAGTTTAGAAAAGAAGAGAATAGAAGCTTTCGAAATGTGGTGCTACATAAGAATGCTGAAGATTAGATGGGTAGATCACATAACTAATGAGGAGGTACTGAATAGAATTGGGGAGAAGAGAAATTTGTGGCACAACTTGACTAGAAGAAGGGATCGGTTGGTAGGACATGTTCTGAGGCATCAAGGAATCACCAATTTGGTACTGAAAGGCAGCGTGGAGGGTAAAAATCGTAGAGGGAGACCAAGAGATGAATACACCAAGCAGTTTCAGAAGGATGTAGGTTGCAGTAGGTACTGGGAGATGAAGAAGCTTGCCCAGGATAGAGTAGCATGGAGAGCTGCATCAAACCAGTCTCTGGCCTGAAAACCTCAACAACAACAAGAAAGCCTCCAAAATAGAAGTTTTATTGCCCACATTGCAGCTGATACATATTGTCACAATGTTAGGTAATTATTTATTCATCAATATCAACTTTGTCAAAAAAAAAAAAATGGCTCTGAGCACTATGGGACTTAACTGCTGAGGTCATCAGCCCTCTAGAACTTAGAACTACTGAAACCTAGCTAACCTAAGGACATCACACACATCCATGCCCGAGGCAGGATTCGAACTTGCAACCGTAGCGGTCGCGCGGTTCCAGACTGTAGCGCCTAGAACCGCTCGGGCACTTCGGCCGGCCTCAACTTTGTCCCCTTCTAAGTAATCCCCCTTACATGTGAAACAGTTGTGCCAGAACTTTTGTCCAACTGTGGAAGCAATTCTAGAACTCACTTTTCGTATCGTGTTCAGCTCCTTCTGCGATTTTGTTTTTATCTAATCAGTGGTGGCAAGACGACGTCCTTCCATGTTTTTCTTCAGCCTCGGAAATAAAAAAAAAAAAAAGGTCGCAGGGGCCATGTCCGGCGAATACGGTGGTTGAGGCAATATAATAGTTTTATTTTTTGGGAAAAGATCACGAACAAGTATTGAGGTGTGAGCGGAAGCGTTATCGTGATGCAATTTCCATGAGTGATTTTGGCGCAATTCTGGTCGTTTTCTTCGGATTGCTTCATGCAAACGGCGCATAACTTCCAGGTAGTATTCCCTATTGGCTCTACGACTATAAAGCAGGAACTCATGGTGCGCTATCTCATTGTAATCGAACAAAACAGTGTTCAGAGCCTTCATATGTGATCGAACTTGCAGAATTTGTTTCGGTCTTTGCTCTTGAGGCAGTTTCCATTGGGACGTTGGCGCCTCTGTTTCGACGTCATACCCGTTATAATGTTCTTTAGAAGTTCTGTATCATTATCGACTTCATTCATTAATGCCTTAACAATGTCTACGCCATGTTGTTTTTGGTCTCAATTTGACAAGGTCGGAAAAAAAACTTCGCTGCTACAAGTCTTAATGCCCAAAACATCCGAAATAATGGCTCGGTGTGAGCCAAATGATATGCCGACATCATCAGAAACCTCTCTGATGGCCATTTAGCTATGAGGGTTGGAACTTTAATAGTGGCAACTATTTATTTGTAGCTCGTACAAAATAGATACGTGTTTCAAAGTTTTACTGACCTTCAAAGTAGTCACCAGCATTGTGCATAACCCGTTGCCAGCGATGTGGAAGTCGTAGGATACCCTCAGCAGTGCCAGTTCTGTTGACAGTTCGAGCGGCGCGGTCTATTGCCCGACGAATTTGTAGCAGTTGCCGTGAAGTGTTTCCTTCAGTTCAGAAATCGAGTTGAACTCACGAGGGCATGTGTACACACATGCAATGTGCAACTCTTGGCTGCATCTGGTCTATACAGTAGAGTTGTGGCGATTCGTGAATGAGTCGTTCATTTGAACGACTCTAAATAAAGAATCGTAAGAATCGAATCGTGATACGGACGAATCGTAGTTCAAAAGAATCGTAAGAACGATTGCGTGTTTCCGAGTCGTGACGATTCCAAGTTCCAACGATTCATCGATTCTTAGTACGCTATGCTTCGAAGGCAACTTCCGAGTCATGCAGATAGCAGAGTTGTGCCGAATGATTACGACCGTCAGATGGCAGTCAAGTGGAGGAAGCTCGGAACGAATAAACGAAGTTCGTGGGCCGTAATATTACTCGCGGAAAAAAAAGAGAGAATATAGACCCTATAACCAATATGCCTACCATTCTTGGCAGATCGACGTGTAATACCGTCCGTAAAGAAAAGCTTTTTAATTAAAAATTTCAAGTTCGAATTTTCGAATGTTATCGTGTTCAGATTCATATTAAATTTTAGTGAAGTAATGTCGCTGTATGCGATTGAATCCTACTGTTTAGAATTATGTCGTCTTCTCACGTAAATAGTAGTGACAGCGGCAGGTTCTCAGACAAATTAAAAGCAAAATACCTATGCTTTGTATTTAGAAGAAATGAAAGTTACGCTAAATTTGCTGTGTGGGAGGGCTGTCAGCTGCGTTATGAATTACAAGGGTGATGTGGACTTGGAAAGACATCTTAGCACAGAAAAACATAGGATGATATGAGCCAAACCACGTCTGCCTCGCTGCTAGATTTTGTTACTATAAAACAGACGTCTGTATTTAGATACGTTCAAGCCACACAACCAAACTGGCATACCACGTAATTTTGCACCACCTTTCGCACAAATCGACTCCTCTTTCCTGGCATACTGAAATAAAACAATAGATGTAATCAAATCAAACGTGGCCTTTCATCAATTAAGGCATTACACGTATAAATCGAGAATCACACTTGCAACGTCATATGCATGTTTACTCATAAATAAACTATTTCTGGCATATCTTATCATGACAGAGTTCGATTCTAACCCCATTGACAATTTCAAATATGTCCTGCCATCTGTAAGATGTAGAACATTTTGCATTCCATAAGAATTGTGCCATCGCAGACAAAATGAATCGTGAACGAATCGATGGAATCGATTCGCAATGTGAGATTGAATCGTAAGAATCGAATCGGAAAAAAGAATCGTGTTGCCCGACTCTACGTACAGTAGTTTCTCATTGTCATTCTCAGACAATGGTTGTATTGCAGAATAACCCAGTTTGGAATTTTTGTATGAGGTGGGGTAGCAATTAAATAAAGTGCTATATTTGCTTTAAAAAATTAAAAATGGAAGGAGGCAGAACTAACTTGTGGCACCATATAAGGAGAAAATGTCTACAATATTTCTTGGAAGACAAGCAGTATTTGATTGATACACCTATACTTTTATTAACATGCTATAAACTTACGATAGTTACTGAACCCTTAATTTTGTGGTTGCTTCAGGAGGAAAACTAATATAATCCAAAAGTAACGACGCAGGAAAGTCATCGACTTTCGCTGTTGCAGCAGCCATCTCCTTCACCTTCGCCATTTTTGCTCCAGACAGTGACACTGATTGCTGCCACCCACATCAATTGCCATATCCTATCCTTCAGCCTTCATTACAATTTTTCAACCTTTGTTCAGAGTCTATGTTTGCCATTTGGAAATGGTAGCAATAAAAAAATCTAATATCTGTTATTTCCGAAACCGGTTATTTTGAGCGATTTTAACTGTAGACGAAAAAATCAGTGTTGCTTCATCGATAATCGTCATCCATACGCCACATTAGGCAGGTGTAGGGATATGGTGGTTATCGCTGAAACAATCAGTTTTCGGTTACATAGATACATAGAATCAAAATAATAAATTAAATAGGCAAATAAAAGAAGACAGTCCACTATTGGCTACTTTTCTCTAAGTGGTCAAATACTACAAAAATCAACAGTATTCTCCTATTGATTCTAATTTTTCGAAACTCTCCTCATGTTGCAATCGGAGATCATATCACTATATGAGAAATACGAATAGTCAGTGCAAAAGAGTGAAAACTGAGGCTGAATAACTCTTATTTTTTGTCTTAACTTGCCCATTTTCAATGAATATAAGCAGATAGAGATATTATGTAAGCATATGCTGCAGATCAATCACTTTCTATTTTTATTGTGTACTACGAATGAATTGTTGTTAAGAAACTTCCTGGCAGATCAAAACTGTGTGCCCGACCGAGACTCGAACTCGCGACCTTTGCCTTTCGCGGGCAAGTGCTCTACCATCTGAGCTACCGAAGCACGACTCACGCCCGGTCCTCACAGGTTTACTTCTGCCCGTATCTCGTCTCCTACCTTCCAAACTTTACAGAAGCTCTCCTGCGAACCTTGCAGAACTAGCACTCCTGAAAGAAGATTCTGGAATTGTTGTTAAGTTTATAACTTACTACTGTTACCATAATTTCCTTACTCTTTTTGATTTGATAGAAATAGCACACAAATCTTTAATGTTTTAAAAGCAAATGAAGCATTGTACTTCATTGCTACATGAATTCGTAAAATATTTCCAGACTTGGGTTTGTGCCATTCTGATATACAACAAATCCGATATACAATGGATGTCCAGCGATGATAATGAGAAAATACCATATAGGCCACAAGGTGCAAGGCAGCATCTCTTATATGCAGCTAACTAAATGTTTTTACCGCTTCTATTATCTATTCTTTTTAGTCAGTTCGTTGGTGTTTGGATCTCTTGCGTGAGGCGTACCAGTTTTGTGTGGGCTCCCTTCCTGCATTAAAGAGTTGTTTCAAAAAGTGGGTGTGGCAGGAATGTCACGTCACACATTTTACTATTCTTCAGGCCCTTCAGATGCGATTCCATCTTTGAAACTTTGGAAACTTATTGCCCACGAGTTCTAATAACCAATAAAAAATAAATCGAAAATTCCTTAAGGGGACATTGTACGTGAAATTCGTTGAAATTTGACATTTTCTGTTTTCTACTCCATAATGTTCTTTGTACTTTCCTGAACATTTTGGTATATAATACATTAAAGTCAGACAATTGTGAGACCTTCAAATGATATTTTGAATATTGACATGTGACTGTCAAATTTAGCAGCTACGCATATACTGCCACAGTTGAGCAGTCATATTTTGGGAATTAAACAGTCTAGAAGGCTGTGAATTGCATTGTTATGTACCCACTGCTACGTCTCAGCAGTTGGCATTACGAATAAAGAAATCAGTCCTTTGTTTCTGATACTAGTTTTCATTGAAAGTAGTGTGATTATCGGCTATTTTTGTAGTAAGCTAACTTCTGTTGGTTTCTGAAGTTCTCAGTAAGTACTGCCAAGGTTGTACAGTGAACCAGAAGAACAAATTACTTCATAAGCAGCAGTATATAAAAATTATGATGGCACAAGTGGAGGAATGGAGGTAAAATGAGCAGTTAACATTTTCCAACGTTCACAGGAGGAGAGAGGTGCCAGATACGTGAATTACTTAAGTGATGGAGACAGCAAGGCTTTCATTGCAGTACAAAACAAAAACTTGAGTGTATAGGACATGTCAAGAAAAGGATGGGAACCCGTCTGTGTAACGAAAAAACCAAGCTGGGTAACTCAAAACTGTCTGATGGGAAGACAATAAAATATGCTGGAAGACTAATGGACAAAGTAATTTATGAATTACAGGAATATTATGGGAAGGCCATTAGAGGTAACTGTGACAATTTAGAGAAAATGAAAAGAGCTGTGTGGAGCATTTTGTTTCATCAAATATCCACCTCCACCAAACACGTGGTGTAAATACAGGCAAGCTGAAATCTCTGGTACTGTGCATGAATTTATACATAAACCTATTTACAGAGATTTGGCAAAACCTGAGCTACCAAAGAAGTGTTCACATGGGAAGATACAGAATGTGAATGAGTCCTTGAATAATGTTGTGTGGTGCCGTGTGCCTAAAAATGTATCTGTTAGCCTCATGACTGTAAAGTTAGCAGTGTCTGATGCTGTAATAACTTTTAATGGTGGGAACTGTGAAAGACTTAAAATTCTGGAGAAGTTAGGGGTAAGATTTGGACAGAACACAGCTAAAGGACTGCGGGAACTGGATGAGCTTCTTGTACGTGAAGCAGAGATAGCTGCTCAGCAAATGACAAAAGAAGCAAGAAAGAAGAGGAAGAGGCAATCACTGGGCTGTTGTGACACTGAAGAAGAGACAGACTATGGGCCAGGGCAATTCTAGGGCATAAAAGACGCAGAAATGTAAGTCTCTATAAGAATTCATTTTTTGCAGTAAATTACCCGTTTTCTAAAAGAGTACTGATGGTAGAGACATGAAATTTTCACAGCATGCGAAGTGAGAGATTCAGCACATATGGAAATAGAATAATTAAAATATTCTGTTTTGTTTTCATGTTCATTTATTTACAAAATTCTGTCAAAAAATTGAGTCCAGCACTTGCCCGTGAAAGGCAATTGTCCCAAGTTCGAGCCTCGGTCCGGCACACAGTTTTAATCTGCCAGGAAGTTTCACAAAAATGGAGTGTTTGACAAAAAAAGATAACATGCCCCGTAATACAATTTTAGTAATAATTCTAGTTCAGTGTATCCAGGAACGTGCATTTAAAGAATCATGTGGAATTTTAAGTTGGTGTCTTAGAAAGTTTCCAAGGTAATGGGTCACAAAATTCGATTATTTAACATTGGCGGCGTAGGACACATAGTGTTCCCTTAAGGAATCGGGCGTTGGGTTACTGGTTACCGGTGAAGTACATGCCATCTGATCAACCACGCCATATGGTGAAAAGTACGTTGTTGTGTCAGCAATTCTTCTGTCGGGTGTTTGTTGATCGTTTCTGTCGGCATCGTTATTGAAAGAACACTGACCGCTTTTTCCATTTTCTATGAAAGTACCATATTTGAAAGTAAAACTAACTTAACAAATAAAAAATTACTTCTCGTTTAAAAAAGATTTATTTACAAACGAAAAAACTGAGCACTGCTTCTGTGACTAATTGATATTCCGATTTTTTTACCCAGTTATTAGTAAAAAATAAAAACACCTTTTTTAACCGAGACCAAACAAATACTGAAAAATACCGGTTAGTCACAATTAAAATACCGGTATCTGTTTTAAGTGGTCCTTTTTTCTTCATTCCTAGACTCTCCAGCTCTCCTACAACTGTACAATCTTTTTTCAGAATATACGTTTATTACCTGGAAATAGCAGGTATAAAAAGCCGAAAATCGGTTACGTCCTAAACCGGTTATTTTGAGCGGTTTTAAATATCAGGTTAAACTGGAAACAAAAGAAACCGGTTGTTTTAGCGATAACCGTCATCTACACACACTAACAGCCAGAAGACGGCTTACGGCTTATATTCTACAGGGTGGTCCATTGATCGTGACCGGGCCAAATATCTCACGAATTAAGCGTCAAACGAAAAAACTTCAAAGAATGAACTCGTCTAGCTTGAAGGGGGAAACCAGATGCCGCTATGGTTGACCCGCTAGATCAAACGGATATCAACTACGTTTTTTAAAAATAGGAACCCCATTTTTATTACATATTCGTGTAGTACGTGAAAGAAATATGAATGTTTTAGTTGGACCACTTTTTTCACTTTGTGACAGATGGCACTGTAGTAGTCACAAACATATAGCTCACAATTTTGGACGAACAGTTGGTAACAGGTAGGTCTTTTAAATTGAAATACAGAACGTAGGTACGTTTGAACATTTTATTTCGGTTGTTCCAGTGTGATACATGTACCTTTGTGGACTTATCATTTCTGAGAACGCATGCTGTTACAGTGTGATTACCTATAAATACCATATTAATGCAACAAATGCTCAAAATGATGTCCGTCAACCTCAATGCATTTGGCAATACGTGTAACGACAGCGAGTACTTCGCCTTCCGTAATATCGCACATGCAGTGACAATGCGCTGACGCATGTTGTCAGGCGTTGTCGGTGGATCACGATAGCAAATATCCTTCAACTTTCCCCACACAAAGAAATCCGGGGGCGTCAGATGCGGTGAACGTGCGGGCCACGGTATGGTGCTTCGACAAACAATCCACCTGTCATATATGCTATTCAGTACCGCTTCAACCGCACGCGAGCTATGTGCCGGACATCCATCATGTTTGAAGTACATCGCCATTCTGTCATGCAGTGAAACATAGTGTAGTAACATTGGTAGAACATTACGTAGGAAATCAGCATACATCGATAAAATGGGGGCCAATTATCCTTCCTCCCATAATGCCGCGCCACGCATTAACCCGCCAAGGTCGCTGATGTCCCACTTGTCACAACCATCGTGGATATTGCGTTGCCCAATAGTGCCTATTATGCCGGTTTACGTTACCGCTGTTGGTGAATGATGCTTCGTCGCTAAATAGAACGCGTGCAAAAAATCTGTCATCGTCCCGTAATTTCTCTCGTGCCCAGTGGCAAAACTGTACACGACGTTCAAAGTCGTCGCCATGCAATTCCTGGTGCATGGAAATATGGTACGGGTGCAATCGATGTTGATGTAGCATTCTCAACACCGACGTTTTTCAGATTCCCTATTATCGCGCAGTTTGTCTGCTACTGATGTGCGGATTAGCCGCGACAGCAGCTAAAACACCTACTTGGGCATCATCATTTGTTGCAGGTCGTGGTTGAGGTTTCACACGTGGTTGAACACTTCCTGTTTCCTTAAATAACGTAACTATCCGGCGAACGATCCGGACACTTGGATGTTGTCGTATACCGAGCAGCATACATAGCACACGCCCGTTGGACATTTTGATCACAATAGCCATACATCAACACGACATCGACCTTTTCCGCAATTGGTAACCGGTCCATTTTAACACGGGTAACGTATCACGAAGCAAATACCGTCCGTACTGGCGGAATGTTACGTGATACCACGTACTTATACGTTTGTGACTATTACAGTGCCATCTATCACAAAGCGAAAAAGTGGTCCAACTAAAACATTCATATTTCTTTAATAGACGAATATCTAATAAAAATGGGGGTTCCTATTTAAAAAAAAAAAAAAGCAGTTGATATCCGTTTGACCTATGGCAGCGCCATCTAGCGGGTGAACCATAGCGCCATCTCGTTTCCCCCTTCAAACTAGACGGGATTCGTTCTTTGTAGTTTTTTCGTTTGATGCTTATTTCGTAAGATATTTGGCCCGGTCTCTATGAGTGGACCACTCTGTATACAGGGTGTTACAAAAAGGTACGGCCAAACTTTCGGGAAACATTCCTCACACATAAATAAAGAAAAGATGTTATGTGGAGATGTGTCCGGAAACACTTAACTTCCATGTTAGAGCTCATTTTAGTTTCGTCGTTCTCCTACGCTCAATGGAGCACGTTATCATGATTTCATACGGGATAATCTGCTAGAACATGTGCCTTTATAAGTACGACACAACATGTGGTTCATGCACGATGGAGCTCCTGCACATTTCAGTCGAAGTGTTCGTATGTTTCTCAACAACAGATTCGGTGACCGATGGATTGGTAGAGGCGGACGAATTCCATAGCCTCCACGCTCTCCTGACCTCATTTATGGGGGCATTTGAAAGCTCTTGTCTACGCAACCCCGGTACCAAATGTAGAGACTCTTCGTGCTCGTATTGTGGACGGCTGTGATACAATGCGCCATTCTCCAGGGCTGCATCAGCGCATCAGGGATTCCATGCGACGGCGTGTGGATGCATGTATTCTCGCTAACGGAGGACATTTTGAACATTTCCTGTAACAAAGTGTTTGAAGTCACGCTGGTACGTTCTGTTGCTGTGTGTTTCCATTCCATGATTAATGTGATTTGAAGAGAAGTAATAAAATGAGCTCTAACATGGACACACGTCCACATAACATACACTCCTGGAAATAGAAAAAAGAACACATTGACACCGGTGTGTCAGACCCACCATACTTGCTCCGGACACTGCGAGAGGGCTGTACAAGCAATGATCACACGCACGGCACAGCGGACACACCAGGAACCGCGGTGTTGGCCGTCGAATGGCGCTAGCTGCGCAGCATTTGTGCACCGCCGCCGTCAGTGTCAGCCAGTTTGCCGTGGCATACGGAGCTCCATCGCAGTCTTTAACACTGGTAGCATGCCGCGACAGCGTGGACGTGAACCGTATGTGCAGTTGACGGACTTTGAGCGAGGGCGTATAGTGGGCATGCGGGAGGCCGGGTGGACGTACCGCCGAATTGCTCAACACGTGGGGCGTGAGGTCTCCACAGTACATCGATGTTGTCGCCAGTGGTCGGCGGAAGGTGCACGTGCCCGTCGACCTGGGACCGGACCGCAGCGACGCACGGATGCACGCCAAGACCGTAGGATCCTACGCAGTGCCGTAGGGGACCGCACCGCCACTTCCCAGCAAATTAGGGACACTGTTGCTCCTGGGGTATCGGCGAGGACCATTCGCAACCGTCTCCATGAAGCTGGGCTACGGTCCCGCACACCGTTAGGCCGTCTTCCGCTCACGCCCCAACATCGTGCAGCCCGCCTCCAGTGGTGTCGCGACAGGCGTGAATGGAGGGACGAATGGAGACGTGTCGTCTTCAGCGATGAGAGTCGCTTCTGCCTTGGTGCCAATGATGGTCGTATGCGTGTTTGGCGCCGTGCAGGTGAGTGCCACAATCAGGACTGCATACGACCGAGGCACACAGGGCCAACACCCGGCATCATGGTGTGGGGAGCGATCTCCTACACTGGCCGTACGCCACTGGTGATCGTCGAGGGGACACTGAATAGTGCACGGTACATCCAAACCGTCATCGAACCCATCGTTCTACCATTCCTAGACCGGCAAGGGAACTTGCTGTTCCAACAGGACAATGCACGTCCGCATGTATCCCGTGCCACCCAACGTGCTCTAGAAGGTATAAGTCAACTACCCTGGCCAGCAAGAGGTGGATATACACTGTACTAGTGCCGACATTGTGCATGCTCTGTTGCCTGTGTCTATGTGCCTGTGGTTCTGTCAGTGTGATCATGTGATGTATCTGACCCCAGGAATGTGTCAATAAAGTTTCCCCTTCCTGGGACAATGAATTCACGGTGTTCTTATTTCAATTTCCAGGAGTGTATTTTCTTTCTTTGTGTGTGAGGAATGTTTCCTGAAAGTTTGGCCGTACCTTTTTTGTAACACCCTGTATATCACTGGAGTATGGAAGCTAAAGAATATGGTTTCGTGCAGTAACCTCTGGCAAACGGTAAGTTATGGGAATGTGCCCTTGACAGGGCTCACTCTGGTTCGTGCTTCACCAGCTGACTGGCGAAAGAAGTAGCGCAGCTGTGGGCGGCCCCGTTGTCGGGGCAATGAGAGCGTAATTGAATAAAACAAGAGGGGTTGGGAGGTGGGGGAGGGGAAGCCAAGAGGCAGCCCCACTGTGTCTGGCCTCTCCCCTCCGCCAACAGCAGCCGGCCCTGCCCTGTTATTAATAACGCGGCAGGCCTGCGGTGACGTGCGCCGAGCAAACAGACGGACGTCACGGCCGGGCCGTATTTGCGCGGCTGGGCAGTTCGCAAACAACGCCAACTCCTAAACAACGGCCGGCGCTGCGTGTTGCCGTTCTGTCTGGCTCTGCGTTCTGGACTAACAGCGCGCAGCTGCCGCTGCACGTAGATGAATATTAATGATTGGCCCAAAATATCAAACAGCAAGCTCAGACTTTCTGCAGATGATTTAGTTACACACACACACACACACACACACACACACAGAAAAAAATGTATCGAAATATCTTGGTATCGAGAGTT
This sequence comes from Schistocerca cancellata, assembly GCF_023864275.1. Taxonomy (NCBI): domain Eukaryota; kingdom Metazoa; phylum Arthropoda; class Insecta; order Orthoptera; family Acrididae; genus Schistocerca; species Schistocerca cancellata. The sequence goes on from NC_064637.1 coordinate 109,564,517, forward strand.
TCATTTCGACACGATAGTTTTTTTAGCCAATACTGTTGAACTGATACTTTTAGCCGTATCAGTACTTCACCAGTTGAGGCGTAGCGCCGTATACCGATCCCGCCTTGGAGGCGGTTAAGTAGGAAATGTGTCTCAGAGCTGGATAGTGACAGATAGTGACGCGAGACGGGACGCGTACGTAGTTTATGTATCAGCCGATAGAGGACAGTATTGGATAGAGGACTGTAGATAGCCTGTATACAGAGTAGAGTTGGGCAAGACGATTCTTTTTCCCGATTCGATTCCTACGATTCAATCTCACATTGCGAATCGATTCCTACGATTCATTCACGATTCATTCCAATCTGCGATGGCACGATTCTTACGGAATGCAAAAAGTTCTACATCTAATTCACAGATGGCAGGACATGTCTGAAATTGTCAATGGGATTAGAATCGAACTGTCACGATAAGATATGCCAGAAATAGTTTATTTATGAGTAAACATGCATATGACGTTACAAGTGTGATTCTCGATTTGCACGTGTAATGCTTTAATTGATGAAAGGCCACGTTTGATTTGATTGCATCTATTGTTTTAGTTCAGTGTGCCAGGAAAGATGAGTCGATTGTGCGAAAGGTGGTGCAAAATTACGTGGTATGCCAGTTTGGTTGTGTGGCTTGAACGTATCTGTTTTATAGTAACAAAATCTAGCAGTGAGGCAGACGTGGTTTGCCTCATATCATCCTATGTTTTTCTGTGCTAATATGTCCTTCCAAGTCCACATCACCCTTGTAATTCATAACGCAGCTGACAGCCCTCCCACTAGGCAAATTTAGCTTAACTTTCATTTCTTCTAAATACAAAGCATAGGTATTTTGCTTTTAATTTGTCTGAGAACTTGCTGCTGTCACTACTATTTACGTGAGAAGACGACACCGCCAAGTGTCAGCTTGGTTTTCAGGAGTAATATTACGGCCCACGTACTTCGTTTGTTCGTTCTAGACTTGGCCACTGTTTCTGTGTTTCGATACAGTGTATCGATACGTGGAACTGTTTCAGTGTTTCGGAACGGCTGTGGTTCACTGTTTCGAAACAGTGGTGTTTCATTCCGCCCCTGTCTCGGATAACCGCACCAGATTCGATCTCGAGCCAGACACAGAAAATGTATCGTTGTCTCAAAATAAGGCTGTTTCAGTCCACCTGTGCTTGGAACGGACTAATTGTATCGAAACAGTGATGTTTCATTCCGCTCTGTGTCGGACGAGATTCGGGCTCGGCACAGGTACTCAAACACGACATACCACTTCATGAAACACTTTCAAGAGTGTCGAAGTCTTTTTGACAAGCAGTAGCATGAAGCTTAAGATATCCGAAAATAAAGCTTCGTTTCTAGCTGGCTGTCCTATTCCGAAATGGCGTAACATCTGCTTTATAAACACTAACCAAACAATAAAACAACGCATACTATTCACATTCAAAATAATAAATATGTGAAAATCATTCAGTTAAATTACACTTATTTTTATAACATACGCTTCTCTGTTCATGTACAGTAATCATATTAAGAAACGCAAGTAAGCCTACAACATTTTGAATAAAAAAAGGCGTAGAGTGACAATTATTAGACATATACATAAATTTGATGTAGGTATAATTGCAAGCAATCTGTTTGACATATCACTGATAATGTAATGGTGAACGGGAAGGGCTGGGAAGCATGGTGACTTTATAGCAACGGTTCGAAACACCTTGAAAGACAAAAGTTTTTTCTCTTATATTTTGTTATTTATTCGAATTATTTGGCGTTGTTTGTGAGTCTACAGTCACTGTGTGTATTATCCACAATGATTCCCTTTGTGTGCATGGAAATTAGCAGGATGGGTATATTACCCATACTAACGAAATGTGGGAATCCCAGTAGCATATCCGTTGTTTCTGCAGTTTGCTCCCACCTCCAGTTCCGTTCGTGGTGGCTCTTCAGTCTTCAGCTATGGCTATCCTCAGCCAATTGAAAAGTATGAAAGTCACACGACACAAAAGCAGCGCATTTGCTGCAAGAAATACGAAACTGCCAAGACGCCAAAGTGATAGTTTCATACTTTCTGCGACATGATTAGCGCTCTCGCACCTCATTTGTGTTTATACGGACATACTTATACAGTAGACGTTCGAGATGATAAAATGTGTAGGTTTATTAGATTACAAAACACAAACTGTTTCACTGTTTCGAAACTCCATATCGAAACATTGTATTGTACTGTTTCATTTATTTCGAAACAGTTACGTGTTTCAGTTTGCCCATCTCTAGTAGGATGTGTGTCTCAGAGATGGATAGTGACAGATGGTGATGCTAGACTGGACGCGCACGTAGTTTATGTATCAGCCGATAGAGGACAGTATTGGATAGGGGACTGTAGAGAGCCTGTATACAGAGAGAGTGGCCACAGGTGAAGTAGCCCGTGATTTGTTGATTAGCTTTGGCGCCTTTTTTCTGCCAAACGTCCCTCGCTCTTCCTATGTTCACCGTGCTTTTAAGTCGAATTGAAGTTCAGAGGGCTTTTGGAAACGATTAAAAGGCATTTGAATTATTGAGAGACTTGTTATGCGTTGTGCACGCATGTTCGATTTAGTTGTATATCGTTTTTAGTACGTAATTAGCGTTTGCGATCTTAAATACGAGTTGAAATAATGAAGCGTTTTGTGATGAAGTCGGTAGGCCTACATGTTTGATGTAAACACGTTAATAATTGTTCAGTATTGTTTTTGACATCTGTAATTCGTTCCGCAGACGTTCGTAAACGGTGCCATGTTGTGCTGCATTTGGTTGTTCCAATAGAGGCGAGGGTGGATTTCGCATGTTGGGCATTACTTTGGTTTCAGTATTATTTCCTGACTGCTGACGCAGGCAAGTTGTAAGCACGTTTTCGGCAGTTGTCGTGGTTGCTGAAACATTATTCGTAGTAAATAATTGTAGGTACTCTTGAAGACAGTTTTTAATAGGCCTACTTACTGTGGGGTAGAAGGGATATGCTAGTTTTCTTGTTATATTTGGTCGTTATTACAGTAGCCTACATTTAACATTACCTGATTTTTGTAATCTTTTTCATTTGTTATCTACGAGAGGTATTCAGTATATATGAAAGGAAGTCGTAAGCAGTTGTTTACTTGTGACATGCAAAAAGTTTGAAGACGTGACAAGAAGTACTAACACGTCTCACACTTTTTGCATGTCACAAGTAAACAACTGCTTACGACTTTAATTCATCTGACGTAATACAGGTACGTTAAATCTTTAGCGTTATGCACTTCCGATACAAAACAAATGCTGTACACTATATTTTTTTATTTACGTTACTTTCATTGCAATATGTCTTGTAAACGAACTTTGAAGGAGATAAATGCAAGTAACGAATAATTTTTACAGCCACTGTATTCGATTTTCCTGCGCTGTACGTAGTAGGCTACTATGAGTATATTATAGCTGTAAAGAAAGGCACTTAACAAATGATTTCGCCATATTGTCTTGTACTTCTGATTCGGCGAGTGTGCACTACTCTACTACTGGCCATTCAAAAGTCCCGCCCGCAATTTGGCAGAAAAATGGCCGCCGTATCGTCCGGTTGGCCACTCTCTCCCTATAAAGGCTCTCTAGGGGACTGTGATTTAGTTTCGATTGTGCCCACTAGAGTGCGCTAAAGTAATAGAATGTTTTTCATAAACTGTTCTAGTAATTTCATAAAGCGTTATTATGTCCTTTTGTATATGTAAAATGTTATAAATGTGTTTTAGCAGTATGAATGATGCATGAATGTGGTTTAAGGTTAATATGAAGATAATTGTTTAACGAGTTATGTAGTGGGATTTAGTGTGGGAACATTTAGGAGAAGTATGTACGTGGACAAAGGGGATTTTTGTAGAATAGATGTGTAAAGTGAGTTTATGGTAAAGGGAAAGTTAATTCAGCTATAAATAACAATAGTAAATAACTTTATGCATAAACAAAATTTCAGCATATTAGATAATTACGTCGGTAAAAAAAGCAGTCGTTAGGTTTACTATTTTGCGATTGGTTATTGATGAAAAGCGCGGACTGACGCGGAAGAATGTTGTTTTGCTATTGGCTGTTGAGTAAACTGAGCAATGGTAAAGTAATATTCTTCGCGCGCCGTTCTCTGCTGGTAGAGAAGACTTAGAGGATTCTAGAGAGGAGTCGGAGCCTAGCCATGAAACAGTTCGGACGTGTGTAGTAGTAGTTCCGACGGAAACGATAAGTTGCCGGATCTAGCAGTGTTTCATACATCAAAAGTGTTGTAAAGTGACGGCATAATTATTCCGATGGGTGTGTAGAAATTTCGGAATTTTTAAGTGAATTTTGTGACGAGAAAAGACATAAATTCTGCGTGGCATATTGAGCAGGTCGGTGGATAAAAACTGTGACTGCATTAGGTACCGACAGACTTATTATTTGTCGAGCATTCTCAATCAAAAACAATCCGTATTTTTGTAGCTATTACGTTTTCGGGAAATGTAACACCATAAACTCGCTAACGTGAGTGAAAGGGATTGTGAGTGACTGTGTTAAGACTAGCACGGGCTTGGCAGTGATACATGTTCACCTAAGTTTCAGAATATATTGATCAAGGACAAAATTTCCAACCTTTCATTTAGTGTGAAAAGTTTCCCCCGAAATGTAGATTAGTGACTTTAATTGCAGCCTGTTTCACGTCGAAGTACATAAGGTTCCGCTCGGCTTCCCTGCTGATGATATGCAGAGACAATGTTCACAGGTAGGTGCAGGTTCGCCGTAAAGGGACGGAAGGAACCGTACAGTAGCCCGACATCCCATTGCTCGAGGAATTTTCAACTCTGCTGATTTCACTAGTAAACTGAAATAACTGAAAATGAACCCTTCTGATATATTAGTTAGTTTCGATGTGGTGTCTTTATTCACAAAGGTTCCCCTTCCAGAATCTCTACAACTTACTGAAAGAAGTTTTGAAAAAGAGATTTCAGCTTTATTCAAACATGTTCTGACCTCTACATACTTTTTATTTAACAACGAATTTTATGAACGGACGGACGGAGTCGCCATGGGCAATCCCTTATCCCCACTGATGGCCAATTTATTTATGGAAGACTTCGAGGAGAAGGCGCTTGAACCTACTGTCTTGAAACCTACGGTATTCTGGAGGTATGTTGATAATACCTCTGTACACTACTGGCCATTAAAATTGCTACACTACGAAGATGACGTGCTACAGACGCGAAACAACCGACAGGAAGAATATGCTGTGATATGCAAATGATTAGCTTTTCAGAGCATTCACACAAGCTTGGCACCGTTCGTGACACCTACAACGTGCTCGCATGAAGAAAGTTTCCAACCGAATTCTCATACACAAACAGCAATTGACCGGCGTGGCCTGTTGAAACCCTGTTGTGATGCCTCGTGTAACGAAGAGAAATGCGTACCATCACGTTTACGACTTTGATAAAGGTCGGATTGCAGAACCCGCATCTCGTGGTCGTGCGGTAGCGTTCTCGCTTCCCACGACCGGGTTCCCGGGTTCGATTCCCGGCGGGGTCAGGGATTTTCTCTGCCTCGTGATGGCTGGGTGTTGTGTGCTGTCCTTAGGTTAGTTAGGTTTAAGTAGTTCTAAGTTCTAGGGGACTGATGACCATCGATGTTAAGTTCCATAGTGGTCAGAGCCATTTGAACCATTTTTTTCGGATTGCAGCCTATCGCGATTGCGGTTTATCGTATCGCGACATTGCTGCTCCCGTTGGTCAAGATACAATGACTTTTAGCAGAGGGTAATACGGAACGCCGTGCTGGATCCCAACGGCCTCGTATAACTAGCAGTCGAGATGACAGGCATCTTATGCGCATGGCTGTAACGGATCGTGCAGCCACGTCTCGACCCCTGAGTCAATAGATGGGGACGTTTGCAAGACAACAACCACCTGCACGAACAGTTCGACGACGTTTTCACCAGCATCGACTATCAGCTCGGAAACCGTGGCTGCGATTACACTTGACGCTGCATCACAGACAGGAGCGGCTGTGATGGTGTACTCAATGACGAACCTGGTTGCACGAATGGCAAAACGTCGTTTTTTCGGATGAATCCAGGTTCTGTTTACAGCATCATGATGGTCGCATCCGTGTTTGGCGTCATCGCGGTGAACGCACATTGGGAACGTGTATTCGTCATCGCCATACTGGCGTATCACCCGGCGTGATGGTATGGTGTGCCATTGGTTACACGTCTCGGTCACCTCTTGTTCGCACTGACGGCACTTTGAACAGTGGACGTTACATTTCAGATGTGTTACGACCCGTGGCTCTACCCTTCATTCGATCCCTGCGAAACCCTATTTGTCAGCGGGATAATGCACGACCGCATGTTGCAGGTCCTGTACGAGCCTTTCGTTATACAGAAAATGTTCGACTGCTGCCCTGGCCGGCACATTCTCCAGATCTCTGACCAATTGAAAACGTCTGTTCAGTGGTGGCCGAGCAACTGGCAAGTCACAATACGCCAGTCACTACTCTTGATGAACTGTGGTATCGTGTTGAAGCTGCATGGGCGACTGTACCTGTACACACCATCCAAGCTCTGTTTGACTCAATGTCCAGGCGTATGAAGGCCGTTATTACGGCTAGAGGTGGTTGTTCTGGGTACTGATTTCTCAGGATCTATGCACCCAAATCGCGTGAAAATGTAATGGCATGTCAGTTCTAGTATAATATGTTTGTCCAATGAATACCCGTTTATCATCTGCATTTCTTCTTGGTGTAGTAATTTTAATGGCCAGTAGTGTCTGCAGACCTGAAGAGGATGGCAGCAAATACAGAATGCACTGAAAATGAAACCGAAAGAGACCACAAAGAAAGCAGAAGAAGACGAAGAAACCTTTAAATCGATGGCCTTCCTGCCATATGTGGGTAGCCTCTCATCAAAAATAGGACAGATTTTCAGCAAACACAAAGTAAAAGTGATTTTGCGTCCTCCACCCAAGACAACTGTACTCGTGTGCTTCGCCAAAGATGATTTGCTGCTCCGAAATTCTACAGTTTACAAAATTCCATGTGAATGTCGCCTTTCTTACATTGGACAAACATTTCGTACTGTCCAAGAAAGATGTGCCGTACACCAGAGGTACACACGACTTTTACAACCTAACAAGCCGGCAGTGGTAGAGCACTGTACTGACACTGGTCACAGTATGTTGAATAACAACGTCGAAATTTTGGCAACTACATCATCTTTTTGGGACTCGATAGTCAAGGAGGCAATGAACCCGCTAGGGTAGCCGAGAGCTCTAATGCGCTGCTTCGTCGACTAGGGTAGGCGCGCCGACCCAGATCGAATCCGCCCGGCGGATTAACGACGTGGGCCGGTATGCCGGCCAGCCTGGATGTGGTTTTTAGGCGGTTTTCCACATCCCGATAGGTGAATACCGATCTGGTCCCCAAGTTCCGCCTCAGTTACACGACTCACAGACATTTGAAAACGTTCGCACTATTTCATGACTTACACTTGACGCAGACAGCTGGGGTACACTACTTCCGTCCTGGGGGGTTCGGGGTGGCGGCAGGAAGGACATCCGGCCACCCTCTGCAATTAACACTGCCAAATCCATCATAACCAAGCCGACCCCGCGTTGGAGCGGGACAAAGGCCCGAGAAAGAAAGGTCAAGGAGGCAATTGAAATTCGCTTGATGTCGACATTAATTAATAGGGATAGTGGTTTCAACCTTGATAAATCATGGAATCCGGCACTTGCTGTAATAAACTCACAAAGACTCCGTCACAGTGCAGCTCACAGTAATATATCGACATGCCAATACAGATCGACTGTGGAGTCATAGAGGTAACTCGCGCATTGTGCACGTCTCTGCCGCCTACCAACGTCTCTGGCGCATTTCCACCTGTGGCCGCATGCGCAGTTGCGCGGTATACGGGTATAAAGGGACGAAGCGAGCACTGGAGCGGCAGTCTTGCGGCTCACTCTGAAGATGGCTGAACGTTATACGGCCGAAATATTAGAAGAAGAAGAAGAAGAACAAAAAGAAGAAGAAGAAGAAGGAGAAGAATTCTTGCGGCTGCACACCCGAAACTTAATGGAACAATTTATTTATCATTTTTCAAAAAACTCAATACACACATTACAATACAAGGTTTGACTTCGTATTTGTTGTTGTCGCCTCACACGAACAGAACGACTGTTTCACTTGTAAATTTACGAATGTGTTTTTTTTTTTACGTGTGTCATATGGATTAAAATATCCAGTGCTTTGTGTTTCAATATTCATGACAAATGTTTTAAGTGATTATCGTACCAAATGATTGCTTACGGCCAAAACCGGTAGTACCAATAAATCCAGTTAATGCAGTTCCGTGTCATTTGTTTCGTGAAACATACATCAAAAATGTTACAAATGGCTCTAAGCACTATGTGACTTAACATCTGAGGTCATCAGTCCGCTAGACTTAGAACTACTTAAATCTAACTAACCGAAGAACAACACACACATCCATGCCCGAGGCAAGATTCCAACCTGCGACCGTAGCAGCAGCGCGGCTCCAGACTGAAGGGCCTTGAACCGCTCGGTCACAGTGGCCGGCAAACATACATCGACTGCTGAAAATTGCCTGAAAAAAGCCCATGTATATTTTTTTTATTAATAGAACCCATGGCCAATAAGTTGTCAAAGTTTCGGTGGTGAAATCACATCCATGGGGCCTGAAAAACAGTTAATTGTGTGACGCGACATTCCTGCCACGCCCACTTTTTCAAGCAGCACTTCAATATAGTGAGGTAGTCCCACATAAAACCGGTACAACTTACGCCTGAGATCCAAGTGCAACGAACTAACTAAAAATAATACAAGGTGTACGACTTTGCTTCCGCCGTTTGCCGATAGGTGGCGACAACGGTAAGCAGCGGTCGAAAGAAACAGATCGCAGACGTCAGGCAGTTGGCTTGGACCTCGGTCGACATAACCTCATTCAAACATTAGTCGATTTGTGTCTGCATCATAAAGTTGTTCGTGATTGAAAATGTCAGTTTGCGAGCCCAATTCTCGTCGTTTGCGGGAGGTGTTACAGTTTGTTTCTGTATGAAGAAAACAGCGGCTGAGTCTCATGGAATGCTCTCAAGTACGTATGGTAAGGACGCTATTAGTGAAAGAACGTGTCGTGAGTGGTTTCAACGCTTTAAGAACGGTGATTTTAACGTCGTAGACCGGCATATTGGTGGAAGAGAGAAAGTTTTCGAAGATGTAGAATTGGAGACATTGCTGAGTGAAGACTGGCGTCAAACTCAAGAAGAATTGGCACGATTAGTGTGAGTGACACAGCAAGCCATTTAAAAACGTCTCGAGGCTATGGGCATGATTCGGAAAGAAAGAGCTTGGGTCCTGTTGAATAGCGTTTGTGTGTTTGTGATGTCGCTTCAGAGGCAAAAATGGAAGGGATTTCTGCATCTCAGTGTGACCGGGGACGAAAAATGGGTTCATTACGATAACCCTAAACGTAAAAAATCATGGGGATATCCCGGCCAAGCTTCCACGTCGACGGCCATACTGAATATTCACGGCTCCGAGATCATGCTCTGCATTTGGTGGGACCAGCTCGGCGTCGTGTACTATGAGGTGTTAAAACCAAGTGAAACAATCACAGGTGCTCGTTATCGAACGCAATTAATGCATTTGAACAGAGCATTAAAAGACAAACGGCCGCAATACAGCGAGAGGCACGATAAAGTTTTTTTTTCCAGCACGACAACGCTCGCCCGACGTTGCAAAAGAGGTCAAAACGTAATTGGAAATGTTAAAATGGGAAGTCCTACCCCACCCGCCGTATTCTCCAGACATTGCTCCATCTATCACCTATTTAGATCAATGGCGGATGTCCTGGCTGAGAAACACTTCCGATCTCAAGAAGTCACAAATTTGTTCGAATCGTGGGTCGCTTCAAAAGATGAACAATTTTTTCGACGCGGGATTCGTACACTGCCTGAAAGATGGGAGCAAGTAATGGCCAGCGATGGAAAATACTTTGAATGATACATGTGTAACCAATCTGTTTCATTAAAGCCTCAAATATTGGGGAAAAAACGGCGGAAGCAAAGTTATACACCTTGTAGATGATGGTAACGGTAAAAAACATGTAGTTACCTGTTTATCAGAGATACTGGAAGTGGTGACCGTGGTCATCCAGGAATCACTGACTTCCCGTGTGATGCCATCACCTGTAACACGCTGTATTTCTTAAATCGAACATTACTAGAGAAATTAACAACATCACACCTGTAGATCACCTACTGTGGGAGGATTGTCAGCATACACTTCGCTTTTCAGTTCAAATGGCTCGGAGCACTATGGGACTTAACATCTGAAGTCATCAGTCCGGTAGACTTAGAACGTAAGGAACGGACTGAAGCACCTAGAACCGCTCGGCCATAGAGGCCGGCTGTAAAATTAAACCCGGGTTTCGCAATAAGTAATCTTTGTTATGTGAACTATGGGTGTACGATGTTTCCAGGGTTTACATTTTTTTCATTCTCATATTCTTATATTTTGTTGTTACAGCAGTTCTTCTATTAATTCCTGTATTTTATTCTTACGTTTATCGTTTAGGAAGGTTTGCGGCATTCCGTTGGCTCAGTGGTGCTTCAGCCCTTCCTAGGCTTGAAATCTGCTACAAGAAATTTAATCCATTTAGAGATTTACTGGCTTAGAAATACATAAAGGTTTAAGCACTAAGCAACACTGTAGCCAAAGTTAATCATTTTCACTACACAAATACACTACTACTACTGGCCATTAAAATTGCTACACTACGAAGATGACGTGCTACAGACGCGAAATTCAAACGACAGGAAGAAGATGCTGTGATATGTAAATGATTAGCTTTTCAGAGCATGCACACAACGTTGGCGCCGGTGGCGAAACCTACGACGTGCTGACATGAGGAAAGTTTCCAACAGACCTCTCATACACAAACAGCAGTTGACCGGCGTTGCCTGGTGAAACGTTGTTGTGATGCCTCGTGTAAGGAGGAGAAATGCGTACCATCACGTTTCCGACTTTGGTAAAGGTCGGATTGTTGCCCATCCCGATTGCGGTTTATCGTATCGCGACGTTGCTGCTCGCGTTGGTCGAAATCCAATGACTGTTAGCACAATAGTGAATCGGTGGGCTCAGGAGGGTAATACGGAACGCCGCGCTGGATCCCAACGGCCTCGTATCACTAGCAGTTGGGTTGACAGGCATCTTATCCACATGGCTGTAACGGATCGTGCAGCCACGTCTCGGTCACCGAGTCAGCAGATGTGGACGTTTGCAAGACAACGACCATCTGCACGAACCATTCGACGATGTTTGCAGCAGCATGGACTATAGGCTCGGAGACCGTGGCTGCGGTTACCCTTGACGCTGCATCACAGACAGGACCGCCTGCGATGGTGTACTCAACGACAAACTTGGTTGCACGAATAGCAAAACGTCATTTTTTCGGATGAATCCAGGTTCTGTTTACAGCATCGTGATGGTCACATCCGTGTTTCGCGACATCGCGGTGAACGCACATTGGAAGCGTGTAATCGTCATCGCCATACTGGCGTATCAACCGGCGTGATGGTATGGGGTGCCACTGGTTACACGTCTCGGTCACCTCTTGTTCGCATTGACGGCACTTTGAACAGTGGACGTTACATTTCAGATGTTTTACGACCCGTGATTCTACCCTGCATTCGATCCCTGCAAAACCCTACATTTCAGCGGGATAATGCACGACCGCATGTTGCAGGTCCTTTACGGGCCTATCTGGATACAGAAAATGTTCGACTGCTGCCCTGGCCAGCACGTTCTCCAGATCTCTCACCATCTGAAAACGTCTGGTCAATGGTGGCCGAGCAACTGGCTCGTCACAATACGCCAGTCACTACTCTTGATGAACTGTGGTATCGTGTTGAAGCTGCATGGTCAGCTGTACCTGTACACGCCATCCAAGCTCTGTTTGACTCAATGCCCAGGCGTATCAAGGCCGTTATTACGGCTTGAGGTGGTTGTTTTGGGTACTGATTTCTCAGCATCTATGCACCCAAATGCAGGTGAAAATGTAATCACATGTCAGTTCTAGTTTAATATATTTGTCCATTGAATACCCATTTATCATCTGCATTTCTTCTTGGTGTGGCAATTTTAATGGCCAGTAGTGTACATAAAACGCAATTTTCTCGCCATCAAAAGCTGTAGGCCTACTACTCAATTTTCAAGGCATTACACATATGAATCATAAATGCTGGTTCGAGCGTTAAAAGCGGCAATATGCAGGTGGAGACGAAAGAGGCGGAGACAGTGTTACTGCCTACAAATACGGTGCTGATCACCCATTGTCAACAAAATGGAATTTTACAACAACAGGTCATTTAAACAGACTTCGGACAAAGGTGTTGAAAGGTCGACTCGTGAATCCATAGCGATCTACCTGTAGATGGCGGTCGACGGGTTGAGCACCCTTGCCTTGGGTGTTACGGATCGTAGAAACTTGAGAAACATGTTGATTCCGAACACCGCGAGGGAAGGTAAATTTTCCACAGTTTCATTCAGCAAAGAAACGTTGTTAACTTTGCTGAAGCTTTTAACGCGCTGGCAATAGTGTCGCAGTAAGCCCAGCGTAACGGATCACTTTACCGAAAATTGGCCCTTGCAGTTGGTTGCAAATGAAGATACACTGCAGGAGTTTCATCGGAAACAATGCTAATATGTTGTTGTGGTCTTCAGTCCAGATACTGGTTTGATGCAGCTCTTCATGCTACTCTATCCTGAGCAAGCTTCTTCATCTCCCAGTACCTACTGCAACCTACATCCTTCTGAATCTGTTTAGCGTACTCATCTCTTGGTCTCCCTCAAAGATTTTTACCCTCCACACTGCCCTCCAGTACTAAATTGGTGATCCCTCGATGACTCAGAACATGTCCTACCAACCGATCCCTTCTTCTAGTCAAGTTGTGCCACAAACTTCTCTTCTCCCCAATCCTATTCAATACTTCCTCATTAGTTATGTGATCTACCCATCTAATCTTCAGCATTCTTCTGTAGCACCACATTTCGAAAGCTATTCTCTTCTTGTCTAAACTGTTTATCGTCCACGTTTCACTTCCATACATGGCTACACTCCATACAAATACTTTCAGAAACGACTTCCTGACACTTAAATCTATACTCGATGTTAACAAATTTGTCTTCTTTAGAAACGCTTTCCTTGCCGTTGCCAGTCTACATTTTATATCCTCTCTACTTCGACCATCATCTGTTATTTTGCTCCCCAAATAGCAAAACTCATTTACTACTTTAAGCGTTTCATTTCCTAAGTTTCAAGCTGATTTTTGTGATTTTGGTTTCGAGCTTTTTTGAATCTTTCCCACTACATGACAATATCACACGATGGTGAAATGATCACATTTCGTCACATCTGACAGTTCTCGTGTGCACTGAGATGGATCATTGCGGGTTAACCCATGTAAAAGATCTTCATGAAACCCTGAAGCTCTTCCTGGGCGTGAAGAGCTACTGAAGTCAAAACGATGCTCCTGAAAATGAGAAAACAGTTTTCTTGTCATGCTCTGTCCAATCTCATTATCCCCATACACGGCGCAAATGTTTCTGGCTGCATCCAGGCGGTTTGCCGGTTTAGATCACCTCCGGGTATGACCATGCGGTGCATTTGACCTGCGGTCGTCGCACGGTGGCGCTGGCAGCAGTCCACATACCCAGAGGTGTGTTGGTGCGTGTCAGAGTATGGTGCAGAGAGTAAGTGTGCAGACGTTTTGCAGACGTGCTAATGGTGACTGTGTGTTGAAAATGGCTCAAAGAACACATATTGATGACATTATGAGAGGTAGAATACTACTGCGACCGGAGGCTGGTCAAACACAGCAGGTCGTAGCACGGGCCCTCCGTGTGCCACAAAGTGTGATCTCAAGATTATGGCAGCGATTCCAGAGACAGGAAACGTGTCCAGGCGCTACAGTACGGGACGTCCACAAGAAGACCGATAGCTCACCATCAGTGCCCGTAGACAGCCAGCAGGTAGCCTTGCTCCGACCTTACCGTAGTCACTGAAATAGTTGTCTTCAGACACACAGTCTACAGACGACTGAACAGACACGGTTTATTCGCCCAGAGAGCTGGAAGGTGCATTCCACTGGTCACACGGTACGTGGTCATTGGAACAGTGGTCCCAGGTTATGTTCACGGACGAATCCAGGTATAGTCTGAACAGTTATTCTCGCCGGGTTTTCATCTGGCGTGAACCAGGAACCAAGCACCAACCCATTAATGTCCTTGAAAGGGACCTGTATGGAGATCGTGGGGTGGGATTATGATTGGTGCACGTACACCCCTGCGTGTCTTTGACAGAGGAACTGTAACAGGTCAGGTGTATCGGGACGTCATTTTGCACCAGTATGTCCGCCTTTTCAGGGGTGCAGTGGGTCCCTTCTTTCTCCTCATGGATGATAACGCATGGCCCGACCGAGCTGCCATCGGGGAGGAGTACCTTGAAACAGACGGTATCAGGTGAATGGAGTGGCCTGCCTGTTCTCCAGACCTAAACCCCCATCGAGCACGTCTGGGATGCTCTCGGTCGACGTATCGCTGCACGTCTTCAAACCCCTACGACACTTCAGGAACTCCGACAGGCACTGGTGCAAGAATGGGAGGCTATACCCCAGCAACTGCTCGACCACCTGATCCAGAGAACGCTAACCCGTTGTGCGGGCTGTGTACGTGTGCATGGTGACCATATCCCATATTGATGTCGGGGTACATGCGCAGGAAACAGTGGCATTTTGTAGCTCGTGTGTTACTGGACGGTTTTCTCAACTTATCACCAATACTGTGGACTTAAAGATCTGTGTCGTGTGTGTTCCCTATGTGGCTATGCTATCAGCGCCAGTTTTGTGTAGCGCCACGTTGTGTGGCACCACATTCTGCAATTATCCTTAATTTTTGAGCATGAGTGTACAAAAAAAGAATGTCAGTTGGTAAATAAACCCATAGCAACCGGAATTCCAACATGCTACACATAAACGCTACGAGCTTATGCACCAACCTCATAGTTAAGTTAACTAAGGTTATGTTTGACGAGATGCCTCTTGGTTTTACATAGAAACAAAAACTGTGATTTGCCTTGGCTGTTTTAGAGCTAACAGGGCCAGAAAAAGCCGAGATAAAGCTGTGGAGAAAGGAGTTGCTTTTGCAAGGAAAGAAATTCACCCACACTTTGTTAGCTAAGGACATGGGAGCCGTTAATTTTCGCAGTTATCTGTGAGCGGGTGGAATATGTTGTTGGAAGCTGCTAGAAACCACCAAACCGTTCTTAATGGAAAAGAATACAGTCTTGAGAGAGGTTGTAAACTGCAAGGAGAGGCTGTTAGTTATATTACGGTTTGTAATAACTTGTAAAAGTTACGAGGGCTTCCAATTCTGTGGAGTTGTATGCCAAGAATTATCATCTGAAATGATTCCTCAAATCTGCAGCGCGGTTTATAGTGCTTGAGGAAATATGTCACTGTTAGGCAAAAGAAATAAAACCAAAGATTAGGTAAACTTTTTTAAGAATTCCAGAATGAGATTTTCACTCTGCAGCGGAGTGTGCGCTGATATGAAACTTCCTGGCAAATTAAAACTGTGTGCCCGACCGAGACTCGAACTCGGGACCTTTGCCTTGTGCTTCGGTAGCTCAGATGCTAGAGCACTTGCCCGCGAAAGGCAAAGGTCCCGAGTTCGAGTCTCGGTCGGGCATACAGTTTTAATTTGCCAGGAAGTTTTTTTAAGAATTCCTTATATATATAGCTTAAAATATGTTCCCTTGTAAATTTAAAAAAATCATTTCAAATCATAAGAAAAAGACTGAAAACTGGCCAAATGTGAGTTGTACTCGCAATATTAGGGTTGCATACGAACTTAATTATGTGTATAAAACATTTCATCCATCCGCGAGGTCGAGAATCTCTACGATTTCTGCCTGTTATCGACACTGAGATTGGCAGGATATTAGTCTTGGGGATTCCAAGAGTTTCAGGAATGTTTTCATTTTAAATTTTGTGGTAAGGTCTAATGGGACCAAACTGGTGAGGTCATCGGTCCATAAGCTTACACACTACTTAATCTAAGTTAAACTAACTTGCGCTAAGGACAACACACACACACACACACACACACCCATGCCCGAGCGAGGACTCAAACCTCCGACGGAGGCAGCTACCCGGACCGTGACAAGACTCCTCAGACCGTGCGGCTACCTCGCGCGGCTTAAGTTTAAAAAATTTTTTTCTCATGTGGTACCTCAATACAAATTAAGATTTCTCTGATTTTTTTCTTTACCGTTGCTGTGAAACTTTGGTTCTTTCCAGTTTTCATGATTCTAGGTGTATGTCTACGGTTTGTGAGTGAGTTTTCGAGTATGAAAGAAACCTGACATAAATGGCCATACCTTTTGACTGCATTGGCTTAGAAGCTTATATTTGTTCGACCGCCAAGGGACATTTGACCTTAGTACGTGAGACAGATTTTCAGTTAATAAGTTTACCAATTTCTGAGAAATAGGGGCCGGCCGCTGTGACAGAGCGGTTCTAGGCGCTTCAGTCCGGAAGCGCGCTGCTGCTACGGTCGCAGGTTCGAATCCTGCCTCGGGCATGGACGTGTGTGATGTCAGGTTAGTTAGGTTTAAGTAGTTCTAAGTCTAGGGGACTGATGACCTCAGATGTTAAGTCCCATAGTGCTTAGAGCCATTTGCACCATTTTTTTTTAGGAATAGGTGTCTTAATATACAGACGGACGGGGTAACAAATGACAATTTTTTTCGTATGATATAATTACAAATTAACTGTTTTCGGATTTTTCCTTTACTTGTACTGTAAAACCTTGTTTCTTGCCAAATTTCATGATTGTAGGTCAACAGGAAGTGCGCTATAGTTTTTGATGAGAACCTGCGACTGTAGCAGCAGCGCGGTTCCGGACTGAAGCGCCTAGAACCGCTCTGCCATATCGCTCAACTGGGTCATTATCATGTGCTACAAGTATTATAAATCATTAGACCTGAGGAGAATCCAAGTCGTCGTCAAAACATGTATCTTCATTTATTTTGTCGAACTCAGTCGATGTGGTTGTGGAAAGATGGCCATCTATTTTTCTACAACCACATCAACTGAGACACGCTGATTGCCAGTAAATTTGCATACTATACATACTGAAACACGTATGTATTCATTATCAGCGATGGCGAGGCATGACAGAAGTTCAGATGTTACATTCAGTTCATGATTCATTATTTAATTAATATTATTGTGGGTTTATGATTAATCATCATTCTTTAATTTTGTAGGGAAGTTAACATTCTGGGACATTTTCATTATCATTGACCTTTTACTATTTCTGCGGGGAGGTTATACTTGGCCCATTTCCATTTACATTTATTATTGATACACATTTTTTGCTGGGAGGTTACAATACACTATACGTAATTGTGCAACGCAGCTAGCTCTTTATTCGCACAAAGTAATGACCGCTATCGACAGGGGATCTCAAGTTGATTCCGTATTTCTAGATTTCCGGAAAGCTTTTGACACCCTTCCTCACAAGCGACTTCTAATCAAGCTGCGGGCCTATGGGGTATCGTCTCAGTTGTGCGACTGGATTCGCGATTTCCTGTCAGGAAGGTCGCAGTTCGTAGTAATAGACTGCAAATCATCGAGTAAAACTGAAGTGATATCAGGTGTCCCCCAGGGAAGCGTCTTGGGACCTCTGCTGTTCCTGATCTATATAAATGACCTGGGTGACAATCTGAGCAGTTCTCTTAGGTTGTTCGCAGATGATGCTATAATTTACCGTCTAGTAAGGTCATTCGAAGACCAGTATCAGCTGCAAAGCGATTTAGAAAAGATTGCTGTATGGTGTGGCAGGTGGCAGTTGACGCTAAATAACTAAAAGTGTGAGGTGATCCACGTGAGTTCCAAAAGAAATCCGTTGGAATTCGATTACTCGATAAATAGTACAATTCTCAAGGCTGTCAATTCAACTAAGTACCTGGGTGTAAAAATTACGAACAACTTCAGTTGGAAAGACCACATAGATAATATTGTGGGGAAGGCGAGCCAAAGGCTGCGTTTCATTGGCAGGACACTTAGAAGATGCAACAAGTCCACTAAAGAGACAGCTTACACTACACTCGTTCGTCCTCTGTTAGAATATTGCTGCGCGGTGTGGGATCCTTACCAGGTGGGATTGACGGAGGACATCGAAAGGGTGCAAAAAAGGGCAGCTCGTTTTGTATTATCACGTAATAGGGGAGAGAGTGTGGCAGATATGATACGCGAGCTGGGATGGAAGTCATTAAAGCAAAGACGTTTTTCGTCGCGGCGAGATCTATTTACGAAGTTTCAGTCACCAACTTTCTCTTCCGAATGCGAAAATATTTTGTTGAGCCCAACCTACATAGGTAGGAATGATCATCAAAATAAAATAAGAGAAATCAGAGCTCGAACAGAAAGGTTTAGATGTTCGTTTTTCCCGCCCGCTGTTCGGGAGTGGAATGGTAGAGAGATAGATGAACCCCCTGCCAAGCACTTAAATGTGAATTGCGGAGTAGACAGTAGATGTAGATGTTCTCGCATTTATTCCGACAAAATTGATTTTTATTACTGAAGATACATGTTTTGACGATGACTTGGTTTCTACTCAAGTCTAATGATTTATAACACTTGTAGCGCCTGATAATAGCCTAAGGCCGGAATCTAGATTGTGAAATAAAGCCTGTTGTATAGTCAAATGGCGGTTATATCCTTCAGAAAGTTTTACAAGACTGTGGCTGCATACAACAGTAAAATGATGAACCTATAAGGGTTCCGTTTCTACCGACTGAAATATACACTCCTGGAAATGGAAAAAAGAACACATTGACACCGGTGTGTCAGACCCACCATACTTGCTCCGGACACTGCGAGAGGGCTGTACAAGCAATGATCACACGCACGGCACAGCGGACACACCAGGAACCGCGGTGTTGGCCGTCGAATGGCGCTAGCTGCGCAGCATTTGTGCACCGCCGCCGTCAGTGTCAGCCAGTTTGCCGTGGCATACGGAGCTCCATCGCAGTCTTTAACACTGGTAGCATGCCGCGACAGCGTGGACGTGAACTGTATGTGCAGTTGACGGACTTTGAGCGAGGGCGTATAGTGGGCATGCGGGAGGCCGGGTGGACGTACCGCCGAATTGCTCAACACGTGGGGCGTGAGGTCTCCACAGTACATCGATGTTGTCGCCAGTGGTCGGCGGAAGGTGCACGTGCCCGTCGACCTGGGACCGGACCGCAGCGACGCACGGATGCACGCCAAGACCGTAGGATCCTACGCAGTGCCGTAGGGGACCGCACCGCCACTTCCCAGCAAATTAGGGACACTGTTGCTCCTGGGGTATCGGCGAGGACCATTCGCAACCGTCTCCATGAAGCTGGGCTACGGTCCCGCACACCGTTAGGCCGTCTTCCGCTCACGCCCCAACATCGTGCAGCCCGCCTCCAGTGGTGTCGCGACAGGCGTGAATGGAGGGACGAATGGAGACGTGTCGTCTTCAGCGATGAGAGTTTCTTCTGCCTTGGTGCCAATGATGGTCGTATGCGTGTTTGGCGCCGTGCAGGTGAGCGCCACAATCAGGACTGCATACGACCGAGGCACACAGGGCCAACACCCGGCATCATGGTGTGGGGAGCGATCTCCTATACTGGCCGTACACCACTGGTGATCGTCGAGGGGACACTGAATAGTGCACGGTACATCCAAACCGTCATCGAACCCATCGTTCTACCATTCCTAGACCGGCAAGGGAACTTGCTGTTCCAACAGGACAATGCACTTCCGCATGTATCCCGTGCCACCCAACGTGCTCTAGAAGGTGTAAGTCAACTACCCTGGCCAGCAAGATCTCCGGATCTGTCCCCCATTGAGCATGTTTGGGACTGGATGAAGCGTCGTCTCACGCGGTCTGCACGTCCAGCACGAACGCTGGTCCAACTGAGGCGCCAGGTGGAAATGGCATGGCAAGCCGTTCCACAGGACTACATCCAGCATCTCTATGATCGTCTCCATGGGAGAATAGCAGCCTGCATTGCTGCCTGTACTAGTGCCGACATTGTGCATGCTCTGTTGCCTGTGTCTATGCGCCTGTGGTTCCGTCAGTGTGATCATGTGATGTATCTGACCCCAGGAATGTGTCAATAAAGTTTCCCCTTCCTGGGACAATGAATTCACGGTGTTCTTATTTCAATTTCCAGGAGTGTATAAATTCTGCCATTTGAAAAAATGGCTGGCGGGACAAAGATTGTATTCAAACGAGATGATTGCAGCAACTAATAGGTATTTTGCAGACTTGGTCAATTCCTATTATTCGGAAGGGATCAACAAAGTAGAACAGCGTTGGATGAAGTGTATAAGTCTAAAAGGGGACTGTCGGAAAATAAAAAAAGGTTTACCCCAAACACGTAAGTAGTTTTTATTCTTGCACGGACTTTTCAAACGCCTCTCGTACAATTCCGCGTCTGTAGTAATCACGTGGTCCTGAGGCGAAGAGCTAGTCGAGGCATTTTCGGGGTGGATATTTTTATCTGGAAAGGAAGTTCGTTGAGGGTTCTTCGATAGAGAGCGGAAACAGTGCAAATTTGAGGGAGGAAGACCAGGTGAATTAGGTGGGTGGAGAGTGACTTCCCAATTCAACTCCTGTATCGTGTTTCTTGTCAGTTTAGCAGAATGCGACAGCGCGTTACCGTGGAGTAGCGTCACTTCACGCAGTCTTCTTGGTCGTTGCTCTTGGACTGTGTCTGCAAGAAGTCTCAGTTGTGACAGGTGCACTTCGGGAAAGCAATTCGTATTGCACCACACCGTTGCTGTTCCACCATATTCATAACATTGTTCTGTGGATGCGCGCAGGTCATCGTACAGTGGGTCGCTACTATGCTTGGGCTCACCCATTCGTTTCTTCACCTAATGTTAGCATAAAGGCACAATTTCTCCTCACTAAAAAGGATACAAGATAGGAATGGTTTGTGTTGGCCACAAGCCAATCAATGAGCGAGCAGAGATCCACATATGGCCACCTGCTGACTTTCGTGATTTTGGCTTAGAGCATGCAGTACCCATGCACCCGAGTTTTGAACCTTCCCAATTGCATGCAAATGGCGCAGTATGGTGAAATGACCACAGTTCATCACATCTGACATTTCTTGAACACACTGACGTGGATCATTGTGGATCACTGCGCTTAAACGATCTTCACCAAACCCAAAAGATCTTCCAGAATGTGGAGAGTCACTAATATCAAAGTGATCTCCTTAAAACGAGAAAACCATTTTCTTGACGTGCTCTATCCAATGGCAGTATCCCTATACACGGCACAAATGTTTCTGTCCGCCACTATTGAACTCAAGCAGTAGAATATGTTGGAAATGCGATTTCTCCATTTGGCACTCCGTTTTCCAGCGCCCACAGCTCCAGTCACTGTCTCTTAATAACAAAATGGCAATATGTACACTCAGATAATGTAAGTAGGCTGTTCAGGTTTTTATGTTGGTAACACCACGTAGCGATCTGATGAAGATTACTGACTGTGCTGTGTGCTGGTTTGCATTGTTGGAATATTTGCTATTGTAGTGTTGGGCAATTGGATATGAACAGCGCGTAGCGTTGCACAGTTGGAGGTGAGCCGCCAGCAGTGGTGGATGTGGGGAGTGAGATGGCGGAGTTTTGAGAGCGGATGATCTGGACGTGTGTCCATCAGAATGAGTAAATTAGACTGGATGTCATGAACTGATATATATATGATGACTTTTGAACACTATTAAGGTAAATACATTGTTCTCTATCAAAATCTTTCATTTGCTGACTATGCCTATCAGTCGTTAGTGCCTTCAGTAGTTAGAATCTTTCATTTAGCTGGCAGTATTGGCACTCGGTGTATTGCAGCAGTTTGAGTAACGAAGATTTTTGTGAGGTAAGTGATTCATGAAAGGTATAGGTTATTGTTAGTCAGGGCCATTCTTTTGTAGGGATTATTGAAAGTCAGATTGCGTTGCACTAA
The DNA here is from genome assembly GCF_023864275.1 of Schistocerca cancellata. Lineage (NCBI taxonomy): Eukaryota > Metazoa > Arthropoda > Insecta > Orthoptera > Acrididae > Schistocerca > Schistocerca cancellata. The sequence continues at coordinate 109,586,644 of NC_064637.1, forward strand.
AAATATTGTGTGTCAGTTTAGTGTTGATCAGAACAAGTAAAGAGAGAAATTTCTGAGTACATTCAGTTTTCCTCAGCTGTTTGAAAATCAAATAACGTAGAGGTTTTCTAGCACTATCATTTATAAAATTTTCTAAGAGGATGTATCAGTAACAGAAGTGAACACAAAAACATTCATTTGATAAATAAACCCATGTCAACCAGAATAACAGCACACAAAAGAGAATCACTATGAACTTAATACACCAACCTAATGAAATAGCCTAATCAGGAAAACGAATTTATTCGAGGAATTTAAAATCAAAGTTAGTGTGTGGGAGAAATTACAGTGGACCCGGGATTGAACCTTATGGAACTCTGCTGTTGGTTTCGCGCCAGCACAGCTGCCTGGCAGGCAACTTGTCATCGCACCACACCATTTATTTGCCGTTGTCAGAAGGCGAGTGTGTAGGGCTGGCAAAGGTCAGGCTCAGGAGACGGTGGGGGGGGGGGGCTTCCGCCCCTACCCCCGGCGGACACCTGCCAGCCGTCTGGGAGGGTGCCCCCCTCAGTCCATTAGCGGGATTAGCCCAGCAGCCTCCGCACTCGCTCGGCCCTTCAGGGCTGCCACCCTTCCAGGGACCGGCAGAAAGGATCCGCCAGGCACTCCTGTTTCACTGGTCGCTAGCCGGGCCGTGAGAACGGCTTCACCTTGCTGCTCTTCGCTCATGACGGTCACTGAGGACGAATTGAAGGGGTCAGCAGGAGAAACTACTAATCGTCAATGTAGTGAGAATAAATCTCGTTGCACTATCACTACATTATATGCCGTCAACCAGAGGTTCCATTTCAACTGATAGAATTTGTCATCTATGTATACATCTCAACAAAAGTTTGGAATACCGTAGGGTTTACTACAAGGACTTCTTATTGTACACCCATTGAGGTTTGTACAATACATTATTAACAAAATAAACATAGTTCCTTCTGAAAAGAAGACAATTTTGGTTGGTTACAAAAAAAAAAAAACATTGTATACATTTCTGCCAACGACGAACAAGTTTTCTGAAGCCATCACAGAAGAAGTCGACACTCTGTTTCGTAAACCACAGCCTCACAGTTCTCTCAGCGTCTTCATCAGAAGCATAATGATGTCCCCGCAGATCGTCTTTCATTATAGGGAACAGATGGAAGTTCCTGGCAAATTTCAAGTCTGTGCACTTTCATTTTAGGAGTCAGCATCTGGGGTACCCATTGTGCACAGATCTTCCGATAGCCAAGCAAAGCAATAATGTGACCCACATGTTCTTGTGAAATACCGATTGTGCTGGTAATTTCTCTTTGAGTGATACAACGATCGTCCTTAATCAGTCTGTCAACATTCTGTGAAACTCGGTGGTTGCTGTCACAGGACGTCCAACTCTTTGTCACGCAGGTCAGACGTCCCGCCTCAACATTTTTAACTTACTCGCCCAACGGTGCACAGAACTCACATCAACACAATCACCATAAACTACTTTCATTCTCTGGTGAAACTCCTTTGCGGTGACACCTTCTGCTGTGAAGAATTCAATGACTGCACGTTGCTTAAATCGCATTGACCGACCGTCTGCGCAGGGTTCCATACTTGACATTGTAACAACACAACCGTTCAATGCTAAGGCATCTCGTCAACTGGAGCTGCAGAGAAGAGGCTACGGGACAAGCCATTACCTGCCGCATACCAATGCTGCCAACTGTTGAAGAGTTATGAAGGTGGCGGCATTACTTTTCAGTCAACCCTCATATATTGACTTGCTACATACCGGGTGGTCATAATTAAAGTGCAACTATTGGCAGAGGTCTCGTGTGAACTGCAATTATCTTATGATACGGAATCTTGGTAGCTATGCTAATTCGTTAATAGCGCACTGATTTATGCTGGAAAAAATTAGTTCCAATTTTGGCCACCAGGTGCGAATGTGGCGCTGTACGGCATCTCGTCCACGTCTCCGGTACTCATATTGAACAAATTGTGTAAACTGCGGTTAATAATAAAATTAGGGTTAAGCCGTTCTCACTTGTTTGACCTATTCTGTTCACGTCCCGTTCCTAATCCATTTTTCCCCAAGTATATCGATTCCGCATTAATGCTTTAGAATATCCACCAAGATTCGCTGCCAGACGACAATTATAGCCCTCACTGGACGTCTATGAGCAGATCCACTTCAGTTACAAGCACCTGGTACAACCTATAAATTACTACTGTTACGAAAGCCATCAAGTGAGTATTGAAGAAAATGAATACTCAAAATTACTTTATTAATGTCATGACTACAATTAACAAAAACTCCCATGGTTTCTGCCTGAGCGTTTTAGGCATAGTGAATTCTAGTTCATTTATGTGCGAAGTTTTGATTCTGTAGTATTGTGTATTCTAATGCAAAAGGAAATAGACACAAAAGTGTGGCAACATTTGGTATGTTAGTTCAGTCAGTACAGAACAAGTGACTTTGGTATTTTTAATAGTACTGGGATAGCTTTTTTCCCCTTCTGTTTAGTGTTTATGGTATACTGCTTTCTGATGTAAATTACTAAGTATCACACAATTGTTCTCAAAACTTTTCCAAGTACTTTTGAAGAAGGCAGTGGTCTTGCACAGTAACTGGGACAATGTTACAAATAAACATTTTTGTAAGACTTATTAAGATTTTTTTTACCCATGTGGCAGATTACATAGATAGAAAAATTAGCATAGCAGTTTGTAGAAAAAGTTACAGGTAACTCTATAGTGGTTTGCTATTTGCAGATTTAACGGAACATACTGAAAGGTTGACATGTGTAGGTGGACTCGACATTTATTTGCGAATAGTTTCAGAATGAGTGGAAATTTCATGTTACGAGCAGTCACGTGCGACATCTGTGGAATAGTCTTCTTACTACAGTGACTGTAGTTTTGTGAACTTGTGTATCTTTGGCTCACTTCTAGAGTGTAGAGTAGTGTCATAAAATTCTCTAGGAATTATTAATCTGTACTTACAGGCGCGGCACTTGTTTGAATCATTTCAATTTGCATAATCGTAAAAGCATTGCCTTGCAAGACTTTCGCAAAAAACTTGAGTTTTTGGTTTTCTACGAGATTTTTGTTCTTGTGAAACAAGAGCTGAAAATACAGCAGTGTGGTTATAATGAATAGATTACTATTTTAATTTCAAGGAAAAAGTTTTCTTTAGAATGAGAAAATCATCCCAATCGTTCTCCCAGTAGTTTAGTTTTACTTTTGCATGTTTTTAGCTGGCCCAATTTCTTCAAGCTGTGATACTGCTGCTGAATATGCTGTAATTTTTCAGGCGAGATTCTTTTGTTATTTCGTTGCTTCTTTCTCTTCTTATTTCACGTTTCCACTGCGCAAATTCTAAGCAATTTCTCTGTAGGTCAGATTTTTAATGAGCCAGTGAACAGTGCGTGTTTCATAGTTCATACGTAATTCAAGTTCAAACTTTTTATAGCACAGGACAGTACATTCAGTTCTGAGTAAAAAGCAGACAAACATTTTAATGTTTATGTATCAACTAACGATTGAGTCGGTGCAAATAACTTTCAATACAGCAAGTAATAACTCAGGACTATGCTGTCATGGGTTAACAATTTCTTCCACTGCCGCCTTCAGTTATCCTTATATCTTATTAAGCATCATACAGAAAGAGGGGCTGCCTGTGTATTACCCACGCTGTCAGCTTTGACCATGACTTGATGATACTGATCGTGTGACAAAGGATAACGTACTTTAAATTCGCTGAAAGGAGTCTAGCCAATTTTAGACTTCCTTCATCCTTTACCACATCTTTATGGTATGGATATGTTGATCCTTCATGGGTTTCTTCCTCACTAACAAGGAGACGGCACGACCGTGGGGTCGGGGATTTGTCCGCAATTTCGCGTGGTGAAAGAGGACCCCTAACACATCACGTGGTTAAAATATTAGGACGCACTACCCCGAAAATTCCGGGAAAAATCGATCCAAAGTTTTTTAGGTGCCTTATGAGTATAAAATGTTAGTATACTACCGAGCCACCAACTGGCCTAGGTGTTTTTTCCCTTCTGCTTCATTTTCTTTGGTTATTCCACCAATTATTCAGAAAGTTTCCCAAACCTACATTGTCTTTAACAAATTAGTTTCATTATTGAATAAAAATTATTTTCTTTTTGTCCAACAACACAATTCATGGCGGTGGGTTTTCCATTTTTCATTGTAAAGTATACGAGGAGAAACACTGCCTTTTTAATCAGAATAACAAAGTCGATTGGAAAACACTCAATTTTTATACATATAACAATTATAAACAAGAACCGCAGTGGTAATTATCGTAAAAACAAACAAAGCAATAATTTTTGCGACATCTTGCGCAACATATAAAAGCGGATTTTTGACAATCACAGGGCGTTAGTAATAAATATGTACAAAAACATGGCCCATTAACATTTACGAAAATGAAACTTCCTGGCAGATTAAAACTGTGTGCCCGACCGATACTCGAACTCGGGACCTTTGCCTTTCGCGGGCAAGTGCTCTACCATCTGAGCTACCGAAGCACGACTCACGCCCGGTACTCACAGCTTTACTTCTGCCAGTATCTCGTCTCCTACCTTCCAAACTTTACAGAAGCTCTCCTGCGAACCTTGCAGAACTAGCACTCCTGAAAGAAAGGATATAGCGGAGACATGGCTTAGCCACAGCCTGGGGGATGTTTCCAGAATGAGATTTTCACTCTGCAGCGGAGTGTGCGCTGATATGAAACTTCCTGGCAGATTAAAACTGTGTGCCCGACCGAGACTCGAACTCGGGACCTTTGCCTTTGGCGGGCAAGTGCTCTACCATCTGAGCTACCGAAGGACGACTCACGCCAGGTACTCACAGCCATGTCTCCGCTATATCCTTTCTTTCAGGAGTGCTAGTTCTGCAAGGTTCGCAGGAGAGCTTCTGTAAAGTTTGGAAGGTAGGAGACGAGATACTGGCAGAAGTAAAGCTGTGAGTACCGGGTGTGAGTTGTGCTTCGGTAGCTCAGATGGTAGAGCACTTGCCCGCGAAAGGCAAAGGTCCCGAGTTCGAGTCTCGGTCGGGCACACAGTTTTAATCTGCCAGGAAGTTTCATATCAGCGCACACTCCACTGCAGAGTGAAAATCTCATTCTGGATTTACGAAAATGTTTCGAGTTTCTGACAATTTTGAGGCAAACCAGGCATATTGAATCATGACTCGGAATATTGGTGACGATAATTGATGGTGAATTATAGAATGAATTTTTGTACAATCTTCCCGGGAATTAATTTTACGAATCTCCTGTAACAATGCGCTGCAATTTTGCAAGCAACAGAAAAAAAATGTGCCAGAGGAGGAATCGAACCCGAGACCTGTGGCGTAAGAAACCCAACCGCTAACCATGTAGGCCAGGCGGCGGCTCGGCAGTGGACCAACATTTTATACTCATAAGGCACCTAAGAAACTTTGAATCGATTTTCCTCGGGATTTTCCGAGTAGTGCGTCCTAATATTTTAGCCACGTGAGGTGTTAGGGGTCCTCTTTCACCACACAAAATTGCCGACAAATCCCCGAGCCCACGGTCGTGCCGTCTCCTTGTAAGCTATGTCGCTAACACAGGATTGTCCACAGTCATGGATCTGCCCTTTGAAATAAAAACAGGTGGATCAAAAGAATTATTGCAACTCTGATATGAAAAGATTGGCACAGGAAAGGAATTCGTGGCGGGCCGCATCAAACCAGTGAGAAGACTAACTACTTAAGTGGGAAAAAAAGCTGGAATACGACATCCAGAGTTTACTGTGCAATGGTCCGTTGGCTAATATGACGCCAGAAAATCCAGAGGACGGGATAAATGCGAGCGACAGGTCCGCTTTAGCGCCTTGTCCGACTAAATTGCCTCAGAGCGCGAGGCGAGCTATTCAGAGGCGGGATAAATTATTCCCGAAGTTCGCCGCCTCAGCTTCCGACAACTTGTTTTACATACAGTCGAGAGCTCGGAGCAGAACGAACTCTTATAAATAGTTTTCGAAATCCTTCAGGCTAGATGGGAACCAGACAGCGTGACGGAAATGCCAGGACGCCTGACGAGAATGTAAGGAATGTAATAACTACATGTAAGCACAGCAACCGGTCTACATCTACATCTATATGGTTATTCTGCAATTCACAGTTAAGTGCCTGGCAGAGGGTTCATAGAACCATTTTCATACTACTTCTCTACCATTCCACTCTCGAATGGCGCGTGGGAAAAAGGAACACCTAAATCTTTCCGTCCGAACTCTGATTTCTCTTATTTTATTGTTCAAATGTGTGTGAAATCTTATGGGACTTAACTGCTAAGGTCATCAGTCTCTAAGCTTACGCACTACTTAATCTAAATTGTCCTAAGGACAAACATACACACACACCCATGTCCGAGGGAGGACTCGAACCTCCGCCGGGACCAGTCGCACAGTCCATGACTGCAGTGCCTGAGACCGCTCGGCTAATCCCGCGCGGCTCTTATTTTATTATGATGATTATTTCTCCATACGTAAGTGGGTGTCAACAAAATATTTACGCATTCGGAAGACAAAGTTGGTGATTGAAGTTTCTTAAATAGATCTCGCCACAAAGAAAACCAGTGACTGCCACCCCAACTCGCGTATCATATCAGTGACACTCTCACCCCTATTGCGCGATAACACGAAACGGACTGCCCTTCTTTGCACGTTTTCGATGTCCTCCGTCAATCCTACCTGATAGGAATCCCATAAAGCGCAGCAACATTCCAAAAGAGGACGGACAAATGTAATGTAGGCTGTCTCTTTAGTGGGTTTGTCGTATCTTCTAAGTGTTTTACCAACAAAGCGTAGTCTTTGTTTCGTCGTCGCCACAATATTATCTATGTGGTCTTTCCAATTTAAGTTGCTCGTAATTCCTAGGTATTTAGTCGAATTTACAGCCCTTAGATTTGTGCGATTTATCGTATATGGATTTCTTTTTGTACCCCTGTGGAAGACTTCACACTTTTCTTTGTTTAGTGCTAATTGCCACTTTTCGCACCACACAGAAATACTCTCTACATGATTTTGTAATTGGAATTGATCGTCTGATGATTTTAATAGACGGTAAATTACAGCGTCATCTGCAAACAACGTAAGAGGGCTGCTAGTCCTACGTCATTTATGTAAATCAAGAACAGGAGAGGGCGTATGACACTGCCTCGCTGAACGCCAGATATCACTTCTGTTCTGCTCCATGATTTACCGTCTATCACTACGAACTGTGAACTCTCTGAGAGGGAATCACGAATCCAGTCACACAACTGAGACGATACTCCATATGCACGCAATTTGACTCAGATCGCCCTGAGCACTATGGGACTCAACATCTTAGGTCATAAGTCCCCTAGAACTTAGAACTACTTAAACCTAATTAACCTAAGGACATCACACACACCCATGCCCGAGGCAGGATTCGAACCTGCGACCGTAGCAGTCCCGCGGTTCCGGACTGCAGCGCCAGAACCGCTCGGCCACCGCGGCCGGCCGCAATTTGATTAATAGTCGCTTGTGAGGAACGGTATCAAAAGCCTTCTGGAAATCTAGGAATATGGAATCGATCCGAGACTCCTTGTCGACAACACTCATTACTTCATGGGAATAAAGAGCCAGCTGTGTTGCACAAGAACGATGTTTTCTGAATCCGTGTTGGTCATGTATCAGTAAGACATTTTCTTCAAGGTGATTCATAATGTTCGAGTACAGTATATGCTCCAAACTCCTGCTGCAAATTGAGGTCAGAGGTATGGGTATGTAATTCAATGGGTTACTCCTATTTCCCTTTTTGAATATTGGTGTGACCTGTGCTACTTTCCAGTCATTAGGAACAGGCCTTTCGTCAAGTGAGCTGTTATATATGATTACTAAGAAAGGCGCTATTGTGACTGCATACTCCGAAAGGAACCTGATTGGTATACCATCTAGACCGAAAGACTTGCCTTTCTTAAGTGATCTGAGTTGTTTTGCAACACTTAAGGTATCTACTTTTATGACACTCATGCTAACAGTTGTTCTGGTTTCGAATTCTGGAATATTTACTTCGTCTTATTTCGTGAAGGAATTACGGAAAACTGTACTTAGTAACTCCGCTTTAGTGGCACCATCATCGGTAACATTTCCATCGCTATCACGCCGTGACGGTATTGACTATTTTTTGCCACTGGTGTACTTTACATATGCAGAATCTCTTTGGGGTTTCTACCATATTTTGAGACAGTATTTCATTGTGGAAACTATTAAAAGCGTCTCGCATTGACGTCCGGACTAAATTTCGAGCTTCCGTGAAACTTAGCCAGTCTTGGGGATTTTGCGTTCTTCTGAATTTGAAATGCTTTTTTCGTTGCTTCTGCAACAGTGTTCTGACGTGTTTTGTGTAACATGCTGGATCAGTCCCGTCTCTTACTAACTTACACGGAATGAGTCTATCTATTGCTGTCGATTCTGTATGTCTGAATTTGAGTCATATCTGGTCTACACTCACATGATTAGCTTTAGCTCACGTGGTCTAAGTTGAAATGGAGGAATTAAGCGGAAGACTGTGATGGTATCTACATCTAGCTCTGTAATCTGCAAACCACTGTGAAGAGTATGGAATGGGCTAGATTCAGTTACACTACGTGTAATTATTTGTTCCCATTTTATTCGGCTACGCAACGGGGGAAGTTCTGTGCCGTACGAAAATATACTCGCTGACACATCGGCGGGTTCCTTGGTTAGCTCCGGTAGGAGATTGAGCGGAACTACACTGACGGGAAAAAAATCGCAACACCAAAAAATAATTAATGTAAAGTAATGACATTTCGGGAATACATCTGTCTAGGTAACACATGAATGAAGTGATAAACATTGCAAGATCATTGGTTAATGTAAGCCCGAGGTAAGCCATTTCAGATGTGAAACACTGGTACATTAATAAACGATGTAACCGCAAGAATATTTAATGCGAGCACGCAAACGTGCATGCACTGTGTTGTACAGCTGCCGGATGTCAATTTGTAGGATGGAGTTACATCCTTTTTGCTCTTCGTCGGTCAGTACAGGGACGGTTAATGCCGTTTGTCGATGAAACTGGGGTTGTCTTCCTGTGATGTCCAATACGTACTCGACTGATTTGCTGATCGAGCAGGCCAAGGCTACATGTTGACACTCTATAGAGCATGTTGGGCTATAACAGCTGTATAGGGACGAGCGTTATCCTGTTGGAAAATCCCCCCGGGAATGCTGTTCATGAATGGCAGCACAGCAGGTCGATTCACGAGATTCACGTACAAATTTGCAGTCAGCATGTGTGGGCTAACCACGTGAGTGCTCCTTCTGTCATACGAAATCGGACCCCCGTACCATACATAATTCCAGGCGTTGGTCCAGTGTGTATAGTGCACAGACAGGTTGGTTCGGGCGCTAATGACCATAGCAGTTTTGCGCCCTAAAACCACAACAAAAACCAAAAAAAAAGACAGGTTGGTTGCAAGCCATAAACTGGCGTCCTACTAAACGACACACGGCCGTCACTGGCACCGAGGCAGAACCAGCTTTCATCACAAAACACAACAAACCTCCACCCTGCCCCCCCCCTCCCCCAACCCCCCCATCATCTTTCACTTGATACCACTGAAATAGCAAATGGCGGTGTTCTGGGGTCAGTGGAATGTTCGCTACAGGGCATCTCGCTCGGAGTTGGCCTTGAAGTAAACGATTTGTAACAGTTCGTTGTATCACTGTGGTGTCAATTGGTGCTCAGATTGATGTTGCAGATGCAGTATGATGCGCCAAACCATATGCCAGGCACGACGGTCTTCCCTCTTGGTAGTACCATGTTGCCCATCCACTCTTCTTGCGACTCTACATTCTCCTCACCACCACTGCCAGCAATGACGTGCAGTGGCTACATTCCCGCCAAGTCTTTCTGCAGTATCACAGTAGCTTCAGCAGGTGTCTTTGTCGCCTTAAGGGGGGGGGGGGGGGGGGGTAGGACGTCACACGGGCCGACTTCGAGCAGGACAGGCACCACAGGACATTTTATTTTCTACTGTCTATACTTTTACAAATAAATTCATAAAACTTTGTCAGCATGACCAGGATGGAGTCAGTATTCACACTCATAGCAGTGGAAGTGCAAAAACGTAACAAAATAATTTTTTTTTAGATGTGGAATTTCATCATTTTTTCACTTACTTTTGGCTGCATTTGTTGCTATAGCTACATTTTTCTTCACAAGTAAGAGAGATTCTTTGATGAATTTTGCACAGCATACAAACCATACTTACAGATGTATGAAGCTCTAGAATTTTCCAAATCTATTAAAAACTGTGGTAAAAATTGAGATAATTAACTACAAAATTTGATTTCTTTCTAAACATAAAGTTTAAAACGTGACAGCTCATTCATTTTTTCATAAATTACATAGTTTCAGACACCTGTAAGTATGGTTTGTATGCTGTGCAAAATTCATCGAACAGTCTCTCTTATTTATGAAGTAAAGTGTACCTATAGCAACAAATGCAGCCAATAGTAAGTGAAAAAATGATGAAATTTCACATGTAAAAAAAAATTATTTTGTTATGTTTTTGAACTTCTGCGGCTACGAGTGTGAATCCTGAATCCTTCCTGGTCATGCTGACGAAGTTTTATGAATTTACTTGTAAAAGTATAGACAGTTGAAATTAAAATGTCCTGTGGTGCCTCTCCTGCTCCAAGTCGACCCGTTTGACGTCCTACCCTCCTGTAAGGAATTCTTGATTAACATCAATTCGGCAAGTCCACTGTCAAAGGTACCTAACGCTCACGACGATTACAGCGAGAATTTAAAACAAACCTGACTTGCATCCTCACAGTGCTGCTACTGACGCCATTCTCATGCGACTGGTGCGAAATTTGAACAGACGTCATCTTAAGGCCTTGAAACACGCCTACCAACTTTTGTTGATATCGCACAACTCCTTCTTGCTGCGATTTTTTTTTCCGACAGTGTATTTTCGACTTCAAACTCGCAAGGATACACTTTTTTTTTTCACTTGCCGCTCTCATTTTACGACCCACCACCTAATTGCTTAAGGTGGGTCTTTATTGACCACTTGGCCGCTGATGTGGCTGAACCTCCACACCAGTTCCCGCATCCGATCGCACCGTTGCCCTTGTAGTCCCACCATGTGGAGGCGGGTCACAGTTGATCGTGTTTTGTTTTTGTCTCTTTTATTTTGTTTTCTTTTGCTTTGTTACCTTTGTTTACTATTTGTCTTTCTTTTCTCTTCTTAATGGCAGCTTTCCCAAACGGTTTAGCAAAAATTTACATGAAATATAAATTTTGAAAAGGAAATACAAAAATATAGTTGAGAATGAAGAAGAGGAAAGAAGATAGGAAAAAGTTTATAGTCCCTCCACCGTGGGGAACTGAGGATGAAAGCCTTGGAATTAGTCGTCAAGCCATTGATCCTCGGTCTCCAATCCTTCACTTACCTTTAAACTAAGATGATCTATGTTAATCTATAATTACTATGCTAATTACTAAAGCTGTTACTAAGATAATTACGCTCTTGACAGGTTTAAAGTGCCGTGTTTGCCTGTGGCAATTGCGACAGTGTGACGACACTGTTTACATCTATTCATGTTGAGCTTTAATTATGTGTCATCTGTTGTGATATCTGTACAATATGTTTAGACTAATGCATTTCTGTCGGTCTTCTTTCTGTCCCGGTTTTCATCCTCCACACTATGGCGTCTATGTAGGTGCTGCATCAATGTTCGTCGTCTGTACGGTCTCTCGCGCCTGTATTCTTTATGGCATTCATCTGAGATTTTTTCTGTCAGTACGTTTAGTTCGTCCCATAATTCTGGTGTTCTTCGCAAGCATAGCTGAGAGCGCTAATGCGCTGCTTCCTTTACTTGGGTAGGCGCGCCGGCCCCAGATCAAATCCAGCCGGCGGATTACCGACGAGGGCCGCTGTGCCGGCCAGCCTGGATGTGGTTTTTAGGCGGTTTTCCACACCCTGCTAGGTGAATACTGGGCTGGTCCCCACGCTCCGCCTCAGTTACACGACTCGCAGACATCTGAACACTTTCGCACTATTCCATGGATTACACTCAACGCAGACAGTTGGGGTGCACAAATTCCTTCCTGGAGAGTACAGAGCGGTGACAGGATGGGCATCTGGCCACCCTTCAAATTAACATGCCACATCCGATTCACCAGCAGACTCTGCAAGTCAGGACTAATGCTTGGAAAGAGAGAGTGTATTCGCATCTTCAGTGCCTACAAGCAACATGGGATCTGAGCGCAATAGCCCGTTGAAGTCACGGACTTACCAGTCCACCCTCTAACGTACAGAGGAGTCTAACAACGAAAGTGTAGCTTTTTCTACGATGAGTCGCTTGCTGAACTTCTCGGTAAAGTAGTCCCCCATCATGTTGGTGTTCCAGCAGCCTTGGTAGCGTTTTTCCATCACTTTAATGTCCTGGTGTTTACGTCCTTCTTGCTCCTCACTAACATCTCCCATATTGTCCAGGAAATAATCAAGGTGACTGTTCAAAATGTGAACTTTCAGGCTCATTAAACATCCTAAAGTTTAAAGTTCTTTAACATTGTATCTGTAATAGAAACATATTCTGGGTCTTTTTCATGTCCTAAGAACTTCGTAACGACTTGCTTGAATGATACCCATGCTTCTTTCTCATTTAATGTCATTGTGGATTCAAAGTTAACATCAAACATCAGTTTTCTAATGTCGGGTCCGACAAAGACGCCTTCTTTTAGTTTAGCTTCTGAAAGGTGTGGAAACTTTTCGCAGAGATACTTAAAACATGGTCCATCTTTAGGCAAAGCCTTTACAAACTGTTTCATTAGGCGTAAATTTATATGTCAAGGTGGTAGGAGAACGTTTTTTTGGATCTACAAGGTTTTGGCGTTGAATGTTCTTCTCACCAGGTTTTAAAGACTCCCTCACAGGCCAGTTCTTTCTGCACCAGTTTTGATCCCTAGCCCTACTGTCCCATTCACATCAGAAACATGGAAATTTGGTAAAGCCACCTTGCTGACCAAGGAGCATGCATGTTACTTTTAGATCGCCACATGTCATTCAACCATGAACAGAATAGAGTTTATTTATCAATATTTCTAGGTTTTCATAGCTTTCTTTCATATGTACAGATGCAAACGTATTACCATTGTGTCATAAAACAGCCCTTAAACTAGTTTTGGATGAATAAATAAACAGCCTCCAGTCTTCCTTTTTGTATTCAGTGCCAAACTCATTCATCAGACTGGGAATGTCTGAGCAATACACTAAATCACCTTCTTGTTGAACAAGCTCGGAAAGTGGCTGTTCTCTCTTTTTATACATGTATATGTGGGTTCTAACTGCCAATAAGTTCTTTCCTTGAAATCTAGAGCCAAGCAATTCAGCTTTTTCTTTCTTTAAGCCCAGATCCCTAACCAAATCGTTAAGCTCGGTCTGAGTAAACAATTTGGGCTCTAGACTTTTTGTATTAAAATGGAATTCATCATCATCTGCTTCATCTAAATCAGATTGTACATCAGAAAATACTTCTACAGCAATAGAATTTAAATCATCTGGTGGTTCAGGAACCGGCAAATCACCACCATCCCCTACTGGTCCGATGGCGGAGGGAAGTTTAGGGTAGCTTATTACCTTCTTGTTTTTCGAGTTATGACCAGTAATGTCAACAATGCAAAAGTAGCAATCATCAGAATGATTTCGTGGCTGCCTCCATATCATAGCAACACAAATCTAAAAGCTTTTTCTCTAGTTTTTGGACCATTTTCTCAGATCTTCAATACATACATAACATACCTTATGTGGAGCCCAAGATTTATTGCGATCACCAAGTTTAGTTCCAAAATATGATAGATAAACCCTTTTCACAATGCTTGTAATGTTTCTTTGGTGTTTCTTAATGACAAATTCACCACAAATATAACAAAAACTGTCAGCAGAGTTTTTACAGCCACGATTAGACATTGTACTGAGCATATGTACAGGAAACCGGAAAGTGAGGTTAGGTTGACAGTAAACAAAATACCATCTGTTAACACAAAAATAGAATCGACCATTTTTGTGCCAGCAAATGTTTTTCAGCAGTGCTATCAACGTCATCTACATTCATTACACCTCCTTTTTAAATTATGTTAACTGTATAAAAGCTGTTAAATTCTTTAAAAAATCGCTTAATTTAGTAAATGCAACTGTAAAATGTGAAGAAATTATGAGTGATACAGTTCTTTAAGTATCATACTTCCCATCCAAAAAAATACAATAATAAGGTATTTTCAGCACAAACGTTTTTCCATCGTTGGCTTGTGTAGCCAATATCGGCTTTCCAGTGTTGCAATTAGCTTTTTATGATCCAGGCAGGCGCAGTTCTCGGCACTTACTGAGTTAATGGCCTCTAAACGGCTTTTATGTCGCGCATAAAATTACTTCTTTCGTACTGTGTAGGCGTGTACACGTGAGCTGATATCAGCTACGAGTTATTTTTTATTTAACTTTTTGTCGCACTGCAGGTTTAACTATATAGTTCTGGTTGCCATCTGCGTGTCTTACTGCGACATGACGGCGTAAATACCATATACATGACCAGCTGAAAAATTGCACCGAGACTATGTAAAAATTTTTTGTTTATTTATACACACAGTTTGACAACGCATGAACCTGTGTTCAGTGTATGCCGCCTTTAGAATCTGAAGATGGTCATTGTGTAGCCGATACCAGTTATGACTTTGTCATAAGAATGTGATTGCGTCTATAAATAAACAAAAAAATTTTACAAAATATTCAATCACGCACTCCATTGGAAAAATATCGTTTTTTCCAACACTGAGATTTCATGGATTTTGTGTATGGTGTTAGTAGAAACTGATATGAGCCAATCACCGATTGTACAACATTATTTTTGTGCTTGTATTGCAGGAATGCGATCAATTAAGAACTTCAATTACTCCTCTTCCTTTTTTGTTTCCTGTTTGTCCAGTACTCCTCCATCTTCTACTACTGTCTTTTCTCTTCTTTGCTCCAGTTCGTTCATCGAAAAATGTGTCGCATCGAAGGGTGTACGAAGTATGTTGAGAAAGGAATGGAAGTTTTGTAATTTCGCGTGGTTTATTAGTACCATTCTCGCAATTTTTTCGTTGTTGTGTTGGCAAACATGTCCGAGAAACTTCGTTACAATGTTAGCTAGACTGGATATTTAGTATGTCATTTATCAGAAACGGTACACGTGATTCGGTAGAATCGGCTAGTATTTATCTATTCTAGTGTATAAAGGGGAAAAGGTGTATCACAAAATCTTGAGAAGTTGTTACCGATTTACTTAAAATTTTCACACGATACTCTAGTAAACAATGGACATACTGTATACGTTTTTAAACAATGTACAAGTTTTCTTTTAAAATATACTGGGAGGTAGAAAATCTTGTGTTGAACTATGTTTTATTTCTTACACCCGGCTTTATGAATGGTGTTGGTGCATAAGTTCATAGAGTTTTATGGTAAGTTCATTATACTGAGAGGTAGAAAATGTTTTGTTGAGTTATGTGGTGTTCTTAAAATATGCCGTTTTGTTTTCTTTCTCACACCCGGTTTTATCAATGGGGTTGGTGCATAAGTTCGTAGCGTTTTACGATAAGTTCAAGAAATACATGTAACAGAGACTAGTCATCCATAATATGCTCTCCTTCACTATTTACAGCAGTCTGCCAACGTTGCAGTAACTTTTCTATTCCACGACTCCGGAAATCACGTGGTTTTGCAGCGAAGAACTCCTGGAGCCATTTTTGGAGCGCATTTCCATCCGGAAAGGAAGTTCGTTGAATGTTGTTCGACAGACAGCGGAGAAGGTGAAAATCTGAGGACACAGGATCAGGCGAATAAGTTGGCTGTGGAATGACTTCCCAACCCAACTCTAGCATGGAGTTTTTTCTCAGTCTAGCAGAATGCGAACTGACGTTATCGTGGGCTAGCACCACTTCCTTCGCGCAGCCTTCCTGGTCGTTGCTCTTGGACTGCGCCTCAGTTGTAGGCAATAAATGTCGGCAGTATTGGTTACACCTCATGAAGCAGTTCGTAGCATAGCACGTCATTATTTTTTGTGGATGCGTGCAGGTCTTCGTTCGGGGAGTTGCTGCTATGTTTGGGCTCAACCATACCTTTCTTTTCCTTATGTTAGCACGAGAACACCATTTGTCACCACCAGTAACGTTACAGGATAGATATGGTCGATGCTGTTAAATAGCCAAATCATGACGAGCCAGCAAATATGCCCATAGGGCTACCCGCAAATTTTTGTGATTTTCGGTTAGAGTATGCAGTACCTATACACCCGAGTTTTGAACTTCCCCATTACATGCAAATGTCGCACAATGGTGGAATGGCGACAGTTCATCCCACTTGCCAGTTCTCGAGTACACTGTCGTGAATCGTTGTGGATTAATGCGTTTAAACGATGGTCATCAAACTCTGACGGCCTTCTTGAACTTGAGAGTCACTAATGTCAAAATAGTCCTCCTTAAAATGAGATGCAACGTAACCTGCCTAGAGATGGTACTGATAAAATTCTGGCCGGCCGGTGTGGCCGCGGGGTTCTAGGCGCTTCAGTCTGGAACCGCGTGACCGCTACGGTCGCAGGTTCGAATCCTGCCTCGGGCATGGATGTGTGTGATGTCCTTAGGTTAGTTAGGTTTAAGTAGTTCTAAGTTCTAGGGGACTGATGACCACAGATGTTAAGTCCCATAGTGCTCAGAGCCATTTGAACCATTTTTTTGGATAAAATTCTGCCGGATAGGGTGTTTACAGTAGCTTATCGTGTCATAATGCTTTTGCAAGTTACCCTCTGTAGTACTGGCTTACAAAACTCGTGTGCTCCATGAAATTACAGGCCCATGCGAGCTACTGCTGGGGTATTAATAATTTTTAGCAGGTGGGATTAACTTGCCAGTAAAAATTTGAAGGCAACGGATAACGCAATTTTCATAACCACTACAGAAGGAACCTACGCAGAGCTTAATAGGGAGCATAGAGTTTTTAACTATTTTTTTGTTGACCCAGCATGCGACTGAGGTAGGGACTAATTTGTGGGGGTTTGCCTGTCATCTCTAAGGGATATTATTTTATCAATCCTATTTTCCATTTCCTAGGAAGGTTTGTATACTTTGGGTTTTACCTATTCTTTAAGTTGTTAATGATAAAAGGAGGAAATATTCAGCAGAGGGTCTCGATTAATTGATATTTATTGACTACCTATAGCATTTGAACAATTAGCATATACCTATAGGAACTACACTCCTGGAAATGGAAAAAAGAACACATTGACACCGGTGTGTCAGACCCACCATACTTGCTCCGGACACTGCGAGAGGGCTGTACAAGAAATGATTACACGCACGGCACAGCGGACACACCAGGAACCGCGGTGTTGGCCGTCGAATGGCGCTAGCTGCGCAGCATTTGTGCACCGCCGCCGTCAGTGTCAGCCAGTTTGCCGTGGCATACGGAGCTCCATCGCAGTCTTTAACACTGGTAGCATGCCGCGACAGCGTGGACGTGAACCGTATGTGCAGTTGACGGACTTTGAGCGAGGGCGTATAGTGGGCATGCGGGAGGCCGGGTGGACGTACCGCCGAATTGCTCAACACGTGGGGCGTGAGGTCTCCACAGTACATCGATGTTGTCGCCAGTGGTCGGCGGAAGGTGCACGTGCCCGTCGACCTGGGACTGGACCGCAGCGACGCACGGATGCACGCCAAGACCGTAGGATCCTACGCAGTGCCGTAGGGGACCGCACCGCCACTTCCCAGCAAATTAGGGACACTGTTGCTCCTGGGGTATCGGCGAGGACCATTCGCAACCGTCTCCATGAAGCTGGGCTACGGTCCCGCACACCGTTAGGCCGTCTTCCGCTCACGCCCCAACATCGTGCAGCCCGCCTCCAGTGGTGTCGCGACAGGCGTGAATGGAGGGACGAATGGAGACGTGTCGTCTTCAGCGATGAGAGTCGCTTCTGCCTTGGTGCCAATGATGGTCGTATGCGTGTTTGGCGCCGTGCAGGTGAGCGCCACAATCAGGACTGCATACGACCGAGGCACACAGGGCCAACACCCGGCATCATGGTGTGGGGAGCGATCTCCTACACTGGCCGTACACCACTGGTGATCGTCGAGGGGACACTGAATAGTGCACGGTACATCCAAACCGTCATCGTACCCATCGTTCTACCATTCCTAGACCGGCAAGGGAACTTGCTGTTCCAACAGGACAATGCACGTCCGCATGTATCCCGTGCCACCCAACGTGCTCTAGAAGGTGTAAGCCAACTACCCTGGCCAGCAAGATCTCCGGATCTGTCCCCCATTGAGCATGTTTGGGACTGGACGAAGCGTCGTCTCACGCGGTCTGCACGTCCAGCACGAACGCTGGTCCAACTGAGGCGCCAGGTGGAAATGGCATGGCAAGCCGTTCCACAGGACTACATCCAGCATCTCTACGATCGTCTCCATGGGAGAATAGCAGCCTGCATTGCTGCGAAAGGTGGATATACACTGTACTAGTGCCGACATTGTGCATGCTCTGTTGCCTGTGTCTATGTGCCTGTGGTTCTGTCAGTGTGATCATGTGATGTATCTGACCCCAGGAATGTGTCAATAAAGTTTCCCCTTCCTGGGACAATGAATTCACGGTGTTCTTATTTCAATTTCCAGGAGTGTAGTTGTTGCCCACTCTTAGGCAACAGCAGGGGCTCTCATATTATGCATCATGACAAATGGTCTCTCTAATAAACAGGACTTAGTTTCACCACGTAATTACGGAAAGGGAGAGGGGAGCTCAGTGGAATTTTATGCAGGCACACAATTATACCTAAACCCAAGCTTTATATTGATATTAAAATTAATTACTATAGGTCGCAAGTTCAGCGAAAGACATTACAAGTGAACAGAGTCAGGGCGGAAGAGTATCTGCCTAAATATTTCAAACTTCATTAAAACGTGCGCCGAAGAGGGGGTAGCAAGTGGTCCACTTGACTATGACTGGCAATTTTGGTTTAATCCTGCGTTCCGAAACACCACCACATGAGTGAGCTGGGGGCGCAAGAACATTTACTGTCATATGGCGGGAAAATTTTGCAAGTCTCCATCCCAACAGAATAAATGTCAATAAAATCGCAACCTTCTGCGGTAAAATAGTTTACCCTGAATATTTGGTAGCATACTTCATTGTGCTTAAATAAATGTAGTTATGGCGGCACAAGAAACATTTATTATCAAACGGCGGGAAAAATTGTACAAGTCCCCATTTCATGGCATTAAAATCGGAGCTTTTCATAGGCACAAGAGTTTAACCAGTATATTTTATCTAACGCACTGCATTATAAGCAAATAAAATATTTAAAGGGGGGGGGGGGAGCACAAGAAACGTTTACTAAATATTACCTTGATACTAATTCACACACGTGGCCAAATTGGAGTAGCCAATAGAAATGCAAATATTCTGACACTCAAGATTATTTCTGCCATATTAACGACCTTTGACGAAGTTTCGCACCAAAGTGAATACCCACTCATTTCATGATTCAGAGATCTAATTCTCCGCACAAATGTACTATTTCGGAATAGAGCTACAAAGAAACTATAGTGGAGCTACTGTACGTTTTTGGAACGAAACTACACTTTAGTGATGTGACGGTTGCTCCAACCGACCACATGACGGGAAACCAAGTACACAAAGAAAACATATCAGAAAGCAAAAAAATCCCCCAAAATATTACTGTGAAAGAATCACCACATTAAAATACATTAAATGAATTAATTTACCTTACGCTCAGAGCAGTAATACAACCGTGAGCTTAAGGACGATGGTGCGTGCCTGACTAAGGCACAAACGCATAGTTGTTACTGAAATTTAATGAAATTACCAAAATAAACTCCCTTATGGGGGGTTTGGCGGTAAGCTCACGCTTGATTTCAACATCTGGACCTTAGTAACGATCAGGTTTGAAACATTCTAATACCTTTGTTAATATTACCGTAAAAGCGAGAGCTAAGTCTTCAACGTCTGCACACCGCCGCTACCCAGGGACCAGTGAGTGTCCCGCAGGCCACGTCGCCTAACCGTTGCGCTTTCAAAAGCGAGGGTGGAGGGGGTGTTTGGCCAACCTGTCAGAGCCAAAACTCGTGCCTTCACGACCTCTCTGACCTGACTTGCACACTTGGTCTTTGCCAAATTTGTTCACCCTTGGGGGTTGGTACTACCCTACCACACAACCACTCTACTCATGCGATGCTACAACCTCTGACTAAAGCTTTCTGCCACTTCACATAATTTCTCTCATACAGCCCAGGTCGCACAAGGGAAAGGGTGCAGGGAACTGTGGCAAACACTAGATAAAATCAATAAATAAATAAACAAACACCGTTTGGTCCATTCTTTCCTGCTTGTTACCAACTGATTTATTTCTGCAAAGAAAAACCCTCTCGCTATTAATTCTCTTATACTGGAAATTTAATGAGAAAAAATATGGAATGGTTTTTAGAGAAAACCATTTTCTTGCCGTGTTTTGTTCTATGGCATTGTCCCCATGAACAGTGCAAACGTTTCTAGCTACCTCAGTTGCTGTTACCCTCCTATTGAACTAAACAGAAGAATGTGTCCGAAATATTCCGATTTCTCCACTTGATACTTCATTTTCTTGGGTCCACAGCTCCATTCAGTATCTGCATATGACAAAATGAAAATATATAAACTCAAATAGCGACAGTGAACCGCAAATAAAAGCAGACACACAATAAGAACAACCAAAAAGAAGCAGACACTATGAAAAGGTTAAAACAAAAGTTAACAAACAATAACATATTAATAACAAGAGCAGACAAGGGAAATGTAACAGTACCCTATTGAACTAGACAGAAGAATGTGTCCGAAATATTCCGATTTCAACACTTGATACTTCATTTTCTTGGGTCCACAGCTCCATTCAGTATCTGCATATGACAAAATGAAAATATATAAACTCAAATAGCAACAGTGAACCGCAAATAAAAGCAGACACACAATAAGAACAACCAAAAAGACTATGAAAAGGTTAAAACAAAAGTTAACAAACAATAACATATTAATAACAAGAGCAGACAAGGAAAATGTAACAGTACTCATGGATAAAGAGCAATACATCACAAAAACCAAAAATTATATAAACATCAATGCCATACAAAAACTGAAGTAGATCCAACTACACGATTCCAGGCAAACGTGAAACGAACACTGAAAAACATTGAACACACACTTGAGAGATTGCAGGGCTCTCTCACTTCTGATTTGGTGTAGGGAATACGATCTCTGGCGATTTGACTTCAAACATTGTGATGAAATGGTGGGCAGCAGTTTATGGTATTGTTTGCGTGCTCTAGGGAAACAAAAACGGTAAGCTTTACGTGCGTTCAAAAGAACAAGATGCCGACTTAAACGACTGCAGTAAAACCATGGCATTGGTG
Source organism: Schistocerca cancellata (assembly GCF_023864275.1). Taxonomy (NCBI): domain Eukaryota; kingdom Metazoa; phylum Arthropoda; class Insecta; order Orthoptera; family Acrididae; genus Schistocerca; species Schistocerca cancellata. Next base: position 109,608,178 of record NC_064637.1, read on the forward strand.
GGGCGACAAATCACGTTTTTCTGGAGAATGATGAAGAGACATTTCCAGATGGCCCTCTGCCGCAGTGTGCAAAACGCATTAGCTTTGGCGCCAGACATCCAGGTATACGGCTTAGCGCCGAAAAGTCGCTTACAGCGCATTTTAGGACTTGTTAGCGAGCAAGCCACCAAAAAAAAAAAATGTAAACGTTCTGCAAATGTCCGTGGGATAGGAAAACTGGCACCCAGACGTGCAGACACTATTTCAAAACATCTTTTGTCAATGCGAGTTTATGGCCGTTCCCTGCAAATGGACACAACAGGGGAGACGACAAGCTGTTTATGGTGGGCTGTGCTTCCACCCTGTGTTGTGTTAGCAAAAGACACGGCAAACGTGTGGGAAATAGGCCGCGAAGCTGAAATTTTTCTGTTTTCTGCCAATTAACTTTAAGTCTCTGATTGGTCAAATCACTTTGCAGTGTAAAGACCATTCACCGAGCTTAGAATGTCAGGCTCCAGCTTATGATTGGGTTGTGCGAAACTGGGGGAAGTCAAAAAAGAGAAATGTGCTTTTGAAACCGAGCTGAGGAGGCAATACAGAGAAAGGGAGATCGACACTATGGTACAAGTCGCTTGTACTGGCACTTTGCTAGTAAAAGAACTGCAGGTCTCTACCTACACGGTGAGACTTGTGTCCTTTGCGAGGGCGCGACTTACAGCCTGTGCCAGTCACCTTCTGAACCATGAGAAGTACTGCTTTCATCATCTCGGTCACAGCAAGTGATGTGTGGGTGTACTTATTTGTCTTGAGTCGGCCATCTAAAACATTTGACGTTTTCTGACACACACAGTCGTGGCATGGAGTCAAATTGGTTTGGCAGACCAGCAAACGGGTCCACCTGCACACTGGAATCTGTTGGGGTTTCAGAGGCTTTTAGGGAAGTACCTGCGTTCCGAATTAACTGAACACGGGACCACGTACTTGCATTTTTCGCGAATGCGCATTTAATAACAGATTGCTGCCGTCCATGACTTCAGTCTCAGAATGCATCATAGTGTGGCGCCTTGACCAGTACGATGGGAAAGTATTCGCTGCTGGAAGTCAGGCTATAATATCTATTTCTCAGCACCCTGTTCTTTCGAACCAAATTTTTCCTTTTTTTGTATGGTAGAATACAGATGCTTGGTGATGCCGTAGTTTGATGCCATAACCTGGATTCATGTGTATGAAGTGAGATAGAGTGAGTAGTGTTGTGATTAGTGTCGTGTGTCGATCCTCAGTACATTACTTTTAGTAAGGCTTTTGTTAAATAATATCAAGAAACAATAACAATATCAACAAACAATAACATCAACAAAAGCAAAACGAGGGTAATGGAATGTAGTCAAATTAAGTCGGGTGATGCTGAGGGAATTAGATTAGGAAATGAGACACTTAAAGTAGTAAAGGAGTTTTGCTATTTGGGGAGTAAAATAACCGATGATGGTCGAAGTAGAGAGGATATAAAATGTAGACTGGCAATGGCAAGGAAAGCGTTTCTCAAGAAGAGGAAATTGTTAACATCGAGTATAGATTTAAGTGTCAGGAAGTCATTTCTGAAAGTATTTGTATGGAGTGTAGCCATGTATGGAAGTGAAACATGGATGATAACTAGTTTGGACAAGAAGAGAATAGAACCTTTCGAAATGTGGTGCTACAGAAGAATGCTGAAGATAAAGTGGGTAGATCACGTAACTAATGAGGAAGTATTGAATAGGATTGGGGAGAAGAGAAGTTTGTGGCACAACTTGACTAGAAGAAGGGATCGGTTGGTAGGACATGTTTTGAGGCATCAAGGGATCACAAATTTAGCATTGGAGGGCAGTGTGGAGGGTAAAAATCGTAGAGGGAGACCAAGAGATGAATACACTAAGCAGATTCAGAAGGATGTAGGTTGCAGTAGATACTGGGAGATGAAGAAGCTTGCACAGGATAGAGTAGCATGGAGAGCTGCATCAAACCAGTCTCAGGACTGAAGACCACAACAACAACATTTGTTAAATAAATATTTTTTGTATGATGTTTCTTTAATAATTTTGTTGTCTTGTTTAAGATCAATAAATCGATTGTGAATGAGACTACAACTTCTCCCTGAGTTCTGATTAACAGTTCCTTCGCATTTTTATGGCAGTCTAGATCCGAAACATATGGAGTAGATTTTTCATTTGGTATCCACTGCTTGGATCCTTTACTCCATTAACGGTAAACGTCTTTCACACTCACAGACAAATAGAAATACTACATAACACAGAAAAACCCACAAGTACCAACACTCCGCAGTGAACCAAAAGTACATAGAGAAGGAATGCCAATGAGAGCTGTTATCAACTTCAAGAAAGCCCCAACATACCACATGCCCAAATACCTCCAAAAGTTAGTTACAAAACACTATAAAGTAGAAAAAAATAGAACAGTGATAAACAGAGGAAACCTAATAGAAAACATACAGAACACACTGGCACCACACACAGCATCATTGATTTCATTCGACATAGAAAATATGTATACCTCCATCCCTATCACAGAAACAAATAGAAATCATAGAAGAAAATCTCTCGTCCCACAGCAACCTCACCACAGAAGCAATAAAAGAAATAACAAATATGATCAGACTGACAACTGAACAAAACTACTTTCAGTTTGAGAAAGAATATTATCTACAAAGTGATGGACTGCCCAAGGGATCCCCAATATCAGGAACATTAGCAAATATTTTCATCAGTCATCTAGAAAATCAGATATTTGAAAAGATAACCATGAATGAAAGTTTCAAAATCATATATTGGTACAGATATATGGATGACATTATTTGTCTGGTAGATAAGCCAAGTGAAAAAATCCATAAACTCCATTCGGAAATCAACAAAGCTCATCAGAACATAAAGTTCACACTTGAAGAAGAAAAGGAAAATCAAATAAATTTTCTTGACATTAAAATAAAAAAATAAAACGGCAAACATACATTTAACATGTTTAGAAAACCAACAGCCACAAACACAATAATACATTCCATATCTAACCATCCCCACATCCAGAAACTAGCAGCACTAAGACATATGTTACATAGATTAAACAGAATCCCACCCAACAAGAAAAACTATGAAAAAGAAACGAGTACAATCATACAAATAGCTAGGAACAATGGGTACGACACACATTTAGTACACAAGCTCAATTAAAAAATAAAAACACAAATACAAAACAAACACAACATTTCCAGAATACAAGGGAACTCACAAGCTGAAAACTTACAAACACACTCAACACAAACACACACAATGACAACACTACACAGAAAAGAACCAGATGGTACACCATGACCTACACACACAAACTAACACACAGAGCTGCAAATATCCTAAAGAGACAGGGCTTCCAAATAGCATATAAATTTGGAGAAACCCTCCGATCACACCTAAGCCAACCAGCTACCAAGAGGGACAAATTCCAACAATCAGGAATATATAAACTTGAATGTCAAAGTTGTGATGCAGTATACATAGGCATGACATGCAGGAATTTTAAAACATGATGCAAAGAACATATCAGATGTTGGAAGCACGAAACAAACCATTCCACATTTGCAGAACATATAAAACACCATAACGACCATCCTACAAACATGGAACAGGAATTGAAAATAATGAGAATAAGCAACCATGACAAATATCTTATACAAAAACAAGAAACCTTCCACATTCAGAAAGCCATCGCAGAAAACAAACATGTGATAAACGAACACACACACATCAGCACAGGCTCCTTCCTACATTGAATAAAAGTAATGGTGAGATAAATAAACAAAAAAACTCTTCCTTCTCCGCCTTCTGGACACACACACACACACACACACACACACACACACATACACGAACAGATCACAGACACTTCAATAATTACACTCGAAAGTTTGGCACTAACATTCGATCCTCGGCAAAAACATATGACATTCGATAACAGAAATCAAAACATTGCATTGAAACAAGTGTTCAGTGCACAGTGCTGTGAAATGTGAAAAAAACGCAAATCCGCATCTATAAGAAGAAGAACAACACCAAAAACGCAACAGGAGCGTGATATGTAGGAAATCGCCCACGAAATCTGTAAGTACAGTTCAATACATTACTACTTAATAGGAAATACTGTTTATAACTTATAGGTACAATAACCAAAATGTAAATTAAATAGCAAACATATGTACCTATTCCAGGCCACTGATGATGCCTTGCAGAAAATAAAGGCGAAACGCGTGTATGGCACTAAAGTTGTATTTTTTTTAGTTGCTGTCAGACGGTCCATAAGTAAGAATTATCAATATACCGTTAATAATTTTGTTTCCAAAAAATTATATATTTATCTTTTCCCCAGAAACTATTCAATGGATTTCTACAAAATTTTCTCTGTTCAATCTTTTTGCATATAGCAAGCTTCTGTCATAGTTTTTTGAATATATCAAACAGGAGGATTTTAATAGTTTTTACTGCAGTTCTGTAAATAAAATATCAAATTAATGTGGAATTCCAAGTACTTTCTCCATATCTGAGCTTACATTCAGATTTTCAAGTTGCAATTACATTTACTGTGTTTATAGAAACAAGTGTACAAAATTTCGCAATTCTAGCCTTCATAGATTCTGAGAACAAGGTACATAATTTTCAGGAAATGCAATTTAAAGTTTAACGTAATGTTTATTCTTGTCACATCTTCAAGAGTCCCCAGATTTGTACTGAGGGTCCTCTTTCCCTTCTAGTTTCTCGTTTTCTGTCCTCTTTCCTTTACCAGGTATTCAACACACTTTTCACCTGCAGAGAGGCTGTGTAAATCTATTTTACTCGAGATGTCTTGAGAGAAATTTCATTTCTTGAAGCTCATTCCCTTTAATACCTTCGTCCTGCATATGTTCCCATTATTAAATACAAGAATTGAATCATAAGTTGCAATTCTGACAACTTTAGTTGCTGAAAATGTGGTTTTTGGCCATCGTTTCCATATGGACGAATTTAGTGACTCATTTGAATTTTGGATTTTGTGATGAATACACTTTTTTTTACAAGTTAGAGATCGGGATATACCTATAAATGGGCTTGACAACATCCAGGATTCAATGAGGAAGCCTCGCCTTGTGAATGTAGCAGTTATTACCTCTCTGACCTTGTAAATATTTACACCAGCTAATATGGCACACAGAATGATGAATGGAATGTTCATCTGTTGATACCACGTGGAAATATATAGCTCTTGTTTGTATTGTATTGTATGTGAACCAGGGACCTAGAAACGACGGAGAGGCTCCGACCCCAGCCGCAGTGGTCCACAACTCCACGACGACTACCGAAGTCCACTTCACCCCTCCGTCATCCCACACCTAACCCAGGGTTATTGTGCGGTTCGGCCCCCGGTGGATTCCATAGGGAACGTCTCACACCAGACGCGTGTAACCCCTATGTTTGCGTGGTGGAGTAATGGTGGTGTACGCGTACATCGAGAACTTGTTTGCGCGGCAATCGCCGACATAAAGTAGTTGAGGCGGAATAAGGGGAACGAGCCCACATTCGCCGAGGCAGATGGAAAACCGCCTAAAAACCATCCACAGACTGGCCAGCTTACCGGACCTGACAGAAGAACCCCAGGCGGATTCGTGCCGGGGACCAGGCGCTCCTTCCCAATCCGGAAAGCTGTGCGTTAGACCGCACGGCTAACCGGGCGGGCATGTTGCCCTTACTGCAATTTTCATGTCACTTACGATGGATAGGTTCTGTCTGATAGCTTTGCCATGTTCGTCAGTAACAGAAGGCAAACGAAAATTGCTTCTTCATAACAAAGCAGCTCGTTTCTTGTGGTTTCTGAGATCCGGAACAAGAGTCACAATGGGACTATAAAACCAAACTCGGCTTATAGATGTATCCAGTGCAAAGTTGCTTGAAAGCGGTCCACGGAATCGTTGTTAACCGTGCTAGTATTGAAGTGCTGTCTGAAAGAGCGGGCGTGGCAGGCACTTCGGATGCGATTTCGTCATCGATATTTTGAAAAATTGTAGTCCGCAGGTACAAATAGTAAATAGAAATTAAATTGAAAATTGATATTTTGGTCAACTTCACGAACGTCCCGCCTTAATTTCGTCGAAGATTGTTTCGATTTTCCTATATTCCGGTGAGATTGTCCATTACAAAGACAGTGCTGCCAAAGCACAGCCTTCCGAAATGCCTTCACAAAAGAAGACGAAGTAAATATTCCAGAATTCGAACCTAGAACTGCTGCCAACATGCGTAACATAGAAGTAAATATCCTCGGAGTAGTGAAGTAACTTAAATCACTTAATAAAAGCAAGTCTTCTGGTCCAGACTATATACCCATTAGGTTCCTTTCGGTGATTGCTGATGCGTTACCTACATACTTAACAATCATATACAACCGTTCGCTCGACGAAAGATCCGTACCCAAAGACTGGAAAGTTGCACAGGTCACATCAATATTCAAGAAAGGTAGTAGGAGTAATCCACTAAATTACAGGCCCAAATCGTTAACGTCGATATGCAGCAGCATTTTAGAACATATATTGTGTTCGAACATAATGAATTACCTTGAAGGAAATTGAAAACAGTCAACATGGGTTTAGAAAACATCGTTCCTGTGAAACACTCCTAGCTCTTTATTCACATGAAGTGCTGACTGCTATTGACAAGGGTTTTTAGATAGATTCCGTATTTCTGGATTTGGAGAAGGCTTTTGACACTGTACCACACAAGCAGCTCGTAGTGAAATTGCGTGCTTATGGAATATCATCTCAGTTATGTGACTGGATTTGCGATTTCCTGTCAGTGAGGTCACAGTTCGTAGTAATTGACGGAAAGTCATCGAGTAGAACAGAAGTGATTTCAGGCGTTCCACAAGGTAGTGTTATAGGCCCTTCGCTGTTCCTTATCTATATGAGTGATTTGGGAGACAATCTGAGCAGCCGTCTTCGGTTGTTTGCAGATGACGCTGTCGTTTATGGACTAATAAAGTCATCAGAAGATCAAAACAAACTGCAAAACGATTTAGAAGAAATATCGGAGTGATGCGAAAAGTGGCAGTTTACCTTAAATAACGAAAAGTGTGAGGTCATCCACATGAGTGCTAAAAGGAACTCAAACTTCAGTTACACTATACATCAGTCTTATCTAAAAGCCGTAAATTCAACTAAATACCTAGGTATTACAATTACGAAGAACTTAAATTGGTAGGAACACACAGAAAATGTTGTGGGGAAGGCTAACCAAAGACTGCGTTTTATTGGCAGGACACTTAGAAAATGTAACAGACCTACTAAGGAGACTGGCTACACTACGCTTGTCTGTCCTCTTTCAGAATACTGCTGCGCGGTGTGGGATCCTTACCAGATGGGACTGACGGAGTACATCGAAAAAGTTCAAAGAAAGACAGCACGTTTCGTATTTTCGCGAAATATGGGAGAGAGTGTTGCCGCGCGGGATTAGCTGGTCGGTCTTAGGCGCTGCAGTCACAGACTGCGCGGCTGGTCCCGGCGGATGTTCGAGTCCTCTCTTGGGCATGGGTGTGTCTGTTTGTCTTTAGGATAATTTAGGTTAAGCAGTGTTGTGTACATAGTTCCGTGTAGTCAGCACGTACACAACTTTCCCACTACACCGCGCCCCGCTAAGCACAACAGCACAGGCGCAGCGCTCGTCCGTCTCCACACTACGAGATGGCGCTGCCTTAGAGACGGACCAAATTCTGCTTCCTCCGATCTGCATATTAATATGTAACGCAGCCAATGAGATTGCTGCTAATGTAGAACCTTTTCTCCTCGCGAATCACACTTGCGCAGTGATACATGAACGCATGAGGTATTTATAACGAGTGTACAGACCTCCGATTAGTCAGTCTGCATTTGTCCGCACCAGTCTGTACCAGTATGCATTAGTCTGTACCAGTCTGTATGAGTTCTACATTTGTCTGTACCAGTCTATAGTCAAGTTTCAGTCTGCACCTAATAAGATTACCATATTTCTGTACATAGCCATGAAGATAAAAGTATAGACACTTTCGTCAAGTATCAGAGACATATGTGAGAATAAGATTAACGTACTAATACCAAAGGAACTTCAGATTGTCAATTGTAAATAGCATCCAGAACGAAGTTAAGTAATTTTTATGCTTGTTATTATTTTTATAAATGTGTGTGAAAATTAATCAAGTTTGTTTAAAGTTGGTCACCGTCAATCTGCTACTCTAAGACTGCAAGTGGCATTTCTATCGTTTCACCTAATGGCAGAAGATAAACATACCACGATAAGACCACAAGACATATTGCTGACTCTCGCCTATTTCGTTAGAGCGACAAGTCAAATAATCTGATGGTGTGTGTACTGAAGGTCTTCCAGTACGCTCACCACAAGTAGTGTGCAAGCTTAGGGACTGATGAGCTTAGCAGTTAAGTCCCATAAGATTTCACACACATTTGAACATTTTTAGAGAGTGTCACAGAAATGATATAGGATTTGGGATGGACATCATTAAAAGAAAGGCGTTTTTCGTTGCGACGGAATCTTCTCACGAAATTCCAATCACCAACTTCCTCCTCCGAATGAAAAAATATTTTGTTGACACCGACCTACGTAGGGAGGAACGACCACCACGATAGAATAAGGGAAATCAGAGCTCGTACGGAAAGATATAGGTGTTCATTCTTCCCGCGCGCTATACGAGATTGGAATAATGAAGAATTATGAAGGTGGTTCATTGAAGCGTCTGCCAGGCACTTAATGTGATTTGCAGAGTATCCATGTAGATGTAGATACAATAAAACTTGGCGACTGTCGCACGCAGATGGCAGCGCCGGGCGGCGGTGACGGCTCATGTGGCCTTGGTCGGTGAGAGGCGGAGGGTGGGTTAGCGCGGCCCCCCGGCTATAACGTATGGGTCGCCCTGGGCCGTCCCTGAGTGGCAATCAGCCGGTGCATTACGCGGTCGCCGGCCGCAGTATGTGGGGCGCGGCGCGATGCCTTCCGGCGCACACGTCCAACTCAGTGGTTCAAAAAATGGTTCAAATGCACTGCGGAACTTAACGTCTGAGGTCATCAGTCCCCTAAAACTGAGAACTACTTAAACCTAGCTAACCTAAGGACATCACACACATCCATGCCCGAGGCAGTATTCGAACTTGCGACCGTAGCGGTCCCGCGGTTCCAGACTGTAGCGGCTAGAACCGCTCGGCCACTCTGGCCTGCCTCTTCTCAGTGGCTGCGGAACAAGTCGTCCAGTGCGCACAACCGAGAGAACTGTTTCTGACTGAACTTTTCAAGTTATTCATCTTCTGCTGCCGCACTTTACCTATTAGACCTTAGCGGCTTAGCCCCTTATGGTGCCTATTTTGACCTTCCGGCCACCAGGTTATACAGGGCGATTTTTTCAACCGTGTACAAACTCTAGGGATTGATTGATGGGAGGATATGGAACGAAAATGGTCTAATGAACTTATGTCCGGAAATGCATGATTTCCATGTGTGGTGTGCTTACTGTAAGACCTTCGGTACACACACTATCAGATTATTTGACTTGTCGCTCTAATGAAGTAGGCGAGTGTCAGCAATATGTCTCATGGTCTTATTGTGGCGTGTTTATCTTCTGCCGATAGGTCAGACGATAGAAATGCCACTTGCACGCTTAGAGTAGCAGATTGATGGTGACCAACTTTAAACAGAACTTGATTAATTTTCAAACATATTTATTAAAATAATAAAAAGCATAGGCATTATGTAACTTGATTCTGGATGCTGTTTACAATTGACAATCTGAAGTTCCTTTGGTCTTGGTACGTTAATCTTATTCTCACATATCTCTGATACGTGACAAAGTGTGTATTCATTTATCTTCATGGCTATCTACAGGAATATGGTAATCTTATTAGGCGCAGACTGAAACTTGACAATGGACTGGTACAGACTGGTGTGGACAAATGCAGACTGACTAATCAGAGGTCTGTACACTCGTTATAATACCTCGAACGTGCAGGTATCACTGCGTGAGTGTGATCCACGAAGAGAAAAGGTTCTACGTTAGCAGCAATCTCATTGGCTGCGTTACATATTAATGCGCGGATCGCCGGAAGCAGAATTTGGTCCGTTTCTAAGGCAGCGCCATCTCGTAGTGCGGAGACGGACGAGCGCTGTGCCTGCACTGTTGTGCTTAGCGGGGCGCGCTCTAGTGGGAAAGTTGTGTACGTGCTGACTATGAGGAACTGTGTACACAACACCATGCTAAACACCATTTACTGAGATACTACGTTTCAGAAAAATGGTTCAAATGGCTCTGAGCTATATGGGACTTAACATCTGAGGTCATCAGTTCCCTTGAACTTAGAACTACTTAAACCTAACTAACCTACGGACATCTCACACATCCACGGCCGACGCAGGATTCGAACCTGCGACCGTAGCGGTCTTGCGGTTCCAGACTAAAGCGCCTAGAATACGTTTCAGAGACTGCAGTCTAATACACGCTGTACCATGTAGCCACAGTTACAGTATGCATGGTTTTCTCCTAGAGTGTGCAACTGTTCCTCATACGTCATGCCCTAGCGCCCTCTCCTGCCATAGTAACTGGTAATTGAAACGAGGAACTTAGGGAAAGCAGGGAAAGGTGTGAATGGGGCCTAATCAGTTACCGTTGGTTGCACAGTAAACACATACACTTTATTTAAGGAAATAATTTTTTTTGAAAACAATTATTAAAAAAAATTAACTGTAACACAAGCTACACTGCAGCTGAAGGCATTAAGAAAGAAATTATTTGTCTGCTGAAGGCCACGGGTAATAGGAATAATTTAAACAAAATATTATTTTTAAACAATTGACACAAGCAGACCAAACGAAGAAGGGAGTGATCCACAGTCAGTATTCCAAGGATCGACCTGAGAAAAGTCCCTACAGGTGCTTAGGTGGTGAGACAGGCAGCCAAAAGTTATGCTCACCTAACAGGATGGCAAATCAGACTAGGGACAGTTTAACGCCGATCAACGCTATTACCAAATCCACCTAACGTGTGATAACCAGTGCAACGATAGAATGATTCAAGCGAGAACGAAGTGACAGACAGTACTGCATTTAAAACATCGAAAGGCAGAAGGAACCACTACAACCAAGGGTGACAAACGAAACCCCAATCCAAACCATAATCAAGGAGGCTGTCGAGCTACACGTCATGCCGGACAGCATAGGCAAGACGAGGAAAAGTACACTGGTGCAAAAATACGCCAATCTCCAGGGCGGGTACCTGGGGCGTTAGCGGCCACTAGGTAGTAAAAATACCGCTTGTTGCACTTCACCAATAACAACACAAAATTCAAGAACTAGTAACAGGCAGTAGAAGATGGCTAATAGATTCCGCCAACTCGACACGCTCCACTTGTTGCTGTTCGTCTCACGGCGACCCTACGAGCAGCAATGCACAAACAAATGGCATGGTCACGAAACAGTGGAGGTTTCGCTACTGGATTAGTGGTTCAAATGGTTCTGAGCACTATGGGACTTAACATCTGATGTCATCAGTCCCCTAAACTTAGAACTACTTAAATCTAACTAACCTAAGGACATCAGACACATCCATGCCCGAGGCAGGATTCAGACCTGCGACCGTAGCGGTCGCGCGGTTCCAGACTGTAGCGCCTAGAACCGCTCGGCCAACCCGGCCGGCCTGGATTAATGTTCACTCAACTCAACGTCCTGGGTCCGGTGGACAACGAGGTTTTGGTAACTACAGCCCCTCGATCTGGCAGTCCCAGCATGTCCTCGCACTGCCAGACTTCTAGTGGCGTCGCTACTAGTGCGCGATCACCCATTTGTCTATTAAAAGCTTTATTTCAGATTGTATGTGGGCTGCAATGTAAGCCGGTAGAGTATTATACGGTCAGTAACGGACGACTTGTGTCCTGCAGACCGACGTCACGACCATCTGTTGCAGCTGCGCGTGTGAAAGCAGTGGAGTAGCGCTGGCAGGCCACTTAATTATACGAAACTAAAAATATTAATGACTAATAAAGGAATAACCTGAGGAACGTCATATTTGATGTACAACCTTCTGTTGTGAAAACAAACAATATGTCAAAGTCTGAGATCAAAAACAGTTGCATTTTGGAAGTTAGTAAAATTCCATAAAAAAGTAATTTTCCGACAGTCAATTTAAATAAATACAGTGATATAATAGTTCACCTTCAGTGACTATGTACGATGATCTGATAACACTTTCAGTGTTCATATATAAATTTAGAAAGTTTTCAGTTTCAGAAAACCTCTGTGACTTTTCTATAATAATAATTTCAAGAATTCTAAGTAAATATGTGTATTGTGTGTTAAAGTGCGTGTGAATGAGGATCCGTGCGTGAGAGTATGTGGGACGTTCGGCATTATTAAAAAAATCATTCATGTAATTCTCTACAGGAGACGTATAATCCGTCGCAATTGCAGCAAGTGTTTCAACTCTGTAACGTGGGAACGAATCCACTAGTGGTTACCCTACTAGTGAATGTCGGATGTCCAAGTATGTATGCTTATGTATAAGACAGCCAGAACATTCGCGACTACATAATAAATTTCCAGATGTAGAGTAAAGCTTATAGTTCATTTTGTTTTGTTTATTTAATTAGAGAGTTTTGTGTTACTTAATTTGATGACGTCAATGAGCCTAGAGAAGTTGTTGGTACTTGCTAGATTTTGGCGCTAGCCGCGCCCCAGATGTGAGTTCTGATTGGTCGTAAGTGCGGACAGCCAATGAGAAGCGAGACGGTTGGCAGCCTAGCGAGGAGATATAGTTTTGAGAGTGGGGGAGTGAGAGGGGAGTCGCGAGCTAGCTTAGTTTGGAGGCGGTTATGCTGGATGTGACTTTTCGCATTATGTGTAAGATGAAGTCTTGGGATGACTTCCACGTTATGGTCCAGTGTTAATGGTATCTGGTTGTGACCAAAAACTGTTTATGAAAACTTTAGTGTTGTGATAATTCGTTCCGACGAAAATCGCGAGTGAACTTTGAATTATATAGCGTGGCGGTACTGAGTATATTCTTACTGAGTATTTTATGGCGAGCATAAACTTTTACTGAAGACAACCACTGAATATCGTGTGCAGAAGTAATTGGCCGATCATTGACTGTGTTACAATGGTTTCGGAATTCGGGAAGGTAAAAGTTCTGGCTGTTTTAGGTATGGTGATAACTGTGAGCATAAACTTTAGTAATTTTCGTAAATGTGGGCTGATGATCTTGCTTAACGGCGATAAAGATCTATTGAAGATTTAAATTTGAACTTCGTGTTTAAAGTACGAGTGACATCCCCTTTCCGAATCATTTCTTTAAAGTACATAGACAATTTTCAGCAAATCTTACTTATAGCGGCCTCCGGCTTGTAACTATGAGGTTACAGTTACCTCAACACTGCTTTTCTGCGATCTCGTAAGTAGCTGCAGCCAGGAGTTTTACGTGCGAAGATCTACCGCTGTAAAGAGGTAGGTGAGCAAAAATTATAAAAGAAATTGCATTGCAGCAGCAACGTATAATCCGTCACAATTGCAGCATCGCACGCACGTAAAAAAAAAAAAAAAAGTCCGTCGCACTCTCTGCTGATCCATCCCAACCGATCTATCGACACACCCGACCCGGAAAACACTTCACGTGCTTCCAAAGATAGTACGGGTACTAGATATCGATAAACGCTGATGTTGCCATTCGCAGACAGACAACGCTAGCAAACGTAGTGGCGCCAGTAACCAGAAGAAGAAAACGAGACGCCACTATCCCTATTACACGATGCTGACCTTCCAACGGCACCAACGCGAGCCGACACGGCTCAGTAATGTTGTGTCCGATTCACTTCTCTTGCTGATTCACCTTGCAGTGGATATGGCACAGCGCTGTAGACAATGGTCCCGTATTCGAATTGAGAGCCTACCAACGGGTTGTTTATTTACAGAAAGGCAAATGTCAATGGCCGCCGGGCAACAAGTTTGTATCAGGAGACCTATCCCCACTAACAACCAACACAGCATTCAATATTTGCAACAGTGTTTCGCCGTTTGTCTGAGACAGGGGCGTTTCAGCAAGGAGGAGATCATGAAGCACGTACCCGAAATGTTCGGACACCAGACTTAGAGGAAAATCTGATTAACATTGTGGAAGGCATGTTCGCACCATCGAACCACACAACACTTACGAACGACTTGCGTCAAGATAATCACTGAATATTTCTTTTGAAATGATTAAGGCTTAGGAACTCTGCACACCTGATACTCCTTTTGTGCTTTTATATGTATTTATTTTCTTCAATACCATAAAACACAGATTACTGCCTTAATGGCGGCTTCCAACAATCTCCTCTCAATCCGACATAGAGCATCTCCCTTCCAATGTCCAACATGGAATAATTATCTCTTTGCCGTAGCTTAATAAAGTCTGTGTATCTTTGTTATCGAGTGCGCATGGAGATGCTTAAATTCCACACAGTATTTATCTCTCGCGCAGTTATTTTACAATTACCGTCATATTAATAGTCTGTCAAACTTGACTCATGTACCACCGCCACACCCGCACCTGCCCATGTTAGGCAATAAATTCTGCCTGACTCATGTAGTACTATCACCGTAAGAGGGTAGTACGGGACTTCAAGTCCCACCGCCACACCTCCAAAGTGAATTGCAGTGACAAAGTCACTGCACAGTGGAAATTTACTGGCTCACCAACACAGTTAGACCGCAACAGACCGGTGATGCTGTATTGTAACCTATCACCTCGGACTACAAGTCAAAAAATAAAAATTAAAAAAAAAAGACTCATGTACACACTCACACCCACGGTACGGGACTATAAGTCCCACCGCCACACTTTCACCTGCACATGTTAGGCAATAAATTCTGCCCGACTCATGTAGTACTATCACCGTCAGAGGGTGGTACGGGACCACGAGTCCCACCGCCACACCTCCAAAGTGAATTGCAGTGACGCAGTCACTGCACAGTGGAAATTTACTGGCTCACCAATACAGTTAGACCGCAATAGACCGGTGATGCTGTATTGTAACCTATCACCCCGGACTACAAGTCCATTTAAAAAAAAAAAAAAAAAAAAAGACTCATGTAGTACTATCACCGTCAGAGGGTGGTACGGGACTACAAGTCCCACCGCCACACCTCCAAAGTGAATTGCAGTGACGCAGTCACTGCACAGTGGAAATTTACTGGCTCACCAACACAGTTAGACCGCAATAGACCGGTGATGCTGTATTGTAACCTATCACCCCGGACTACAAGTCCATTTAAAAAAAAAAAAAAAAAAAAGACTCATGTAGTACTATCACCGTCAGAGGGTGGTACGGGACTACAAGTCCCACCGCCACACCTCCAAAGTGAATTGCAGTGACGCAGTCACTGCACAGTGGAAATTTACTGGCTCACCAACACAGTTAGACCGCAATAGACCGGTGATGCTGTATTGTAACAACCTATCACCCCGGACTACAAGTCCATATAAAAAAAAAAAAAAAAAAAAAAAAAGTAATCACTCGGACTTTGCACGTAGTAAAACAATTGACTGGTGGCCAATATCGCAGGAATTCTTTTATTTAGAGATGGGGAAAATGAAACACGAAACTGTTTCGAAACAAATGAAACAGTACAATGTAATGTTAATCGAAAAGACGTACACATTTTATCATCTTGAATGTCTACTGTATAAGTATGTCCATATAAACACAAATGAGGTGCAAGAGCGCTAATCATATCGCAGAAAATATGAAACTTTCATTTAGGTTTCTTGGCAGTTTCGCATTTCCTGCAGCAAATGCGCTGCTTTTGTGTCGTGTGACTTCATACTTTTCAATTGGCTGAGGACAGAGTTTGTATGTTTGACATAATAGATTTCGTCAAACTCGTTTCCCTGTATTCTAGCTCCTAGTTTTGATAGGTTTTATGAGTGAAAATCCGTATGTGCTCTTGAAAAAGCATATGAGATGTAATTTATTGAGATAGCATTCTGAATTAACAGTTATGCGTGTGCCACTCACACTTTTATTACAGTTAAATTTTCCGTTGTTTGTCCCACAGAGCAGGCCTGCAAAGTGACTGATCCCGCAAAGTGACTGACGCAGATCAAAAAATTACCATAACAGACTGGAGCATATAACGCAATGGTCAAGTATGGCAGTTTTTCATCAAACAATCACAAGTCAGCTGAATACAGCTGTTAATATGTACGCTTGATAGAACTGAAAACCATGTTAAAATATTTCAGCGCAACTGAAATGCAGAGATCGGTATGTTTCCTTGAAGTATAAAATCCAGACTAAAATTTAAAACAATTCATACACTGCAATGCCCTTGTGATACCTACATCATGGCAGATCTGGTTCTACATCACTTACAATTCTTGCTAAAGAAGTTTCTTTGATGTACAGTCCTATGGAGAGCACTCAAGTACTCACAGCAAGCAGACATATTTTCATTTTATTGTAAACTTCCCCAGGAAATCAGAGATGCAATTTTTATCACAGTATCCGAAAGACAAAAACAAAAGTATCAAAGTATCATTGTTGAACTGCCTGAGAATTATTTATGATTCACAAGTGTTAAGACGCCTATATTGTGTAATAACCAAACATAGCACATTTACAAAAATATACACACGAACATATACATACATAAATCAGATAATTATTCTCAAACACATAAATAAACGTACTGGTGAACAAAAACGTGTCTTCTGTGTGCAACAAAAAAAAAAAAAAAGGCTCTGAGCACTATGGGACTCAACTTCTGAGGTCATTAGTCCCCTAGAACTAGTTAAACCTAACTAACCTAAGGACATCACACACATCCATGCCCGAGGCAGGATTCGAACCTGCGACCGTAGCGGTCTCGCGGTTCCAGACTGCAGCGTCTAGAACCGCACGGCCACTTCGGCTGGCTGTGTGCAACAAATTTGAGAAATATGTTCTTGTAAGGTAGCTCCGTGTAAGCTTTAGTGGACTAAACAAAATACAGCCGGATACAAATTCAGTGTCCAGAGAAGAACAAAGTCAATTGCAATTTTACTGTTTAATTTCTGAGTAGATCTACTGCATCTATTCTAAGTTGTAGTTTGGAACTATCATTTTTGATACTTTTTCGCTTGAAGGACGGGATCGTCTGTTATTCAGAATGAGATTTTCACTCTGCAGCGGAGTGTGCGCTGATATGAAACTTCCTGGCAGATTAAAACTGTGTGCCCGACCGAGACTCGAACTCGGGACCTTTGCCTTTCGCGGGCAAGTGCTCTACCATCTGAGCTACCCAATCACGACTCACGCCCGGTACTCACAGCTTTACTTCTGCCAGTATCTCGTCTCCTACCTTCCAAACTTTACAGAAGCTCTCCTGCGAACCTTGCAGAACTAGCACTCCTGAAAGAAAGGATACTGCGGAGACATGGCTTAGCCACAGCCTGGGGGATGTTTCCAGAATGAGATTGTCACTCTGCAGCGGAGTGTGCGCTGATATGAAACTTCCTGGCAGATTAAAACTGTGTGCAAGGTTCGCAGGAGAGCTTCTGTAAAGTTTGGAAGGTAGGAGACGAGATACTGGCAGAAGTAAAGCTGTGAGTACCGGGCGTGAGTCGTGCTTCGGTAGCTCAGATGGTAGAGCACTTGCCCGCGAAAGGCAAAGGTCCCGAGTTCGTGTCTCGGTCGGGCACACAGTTTTAATCTGCCAGGAGTTTCATGTCTGTTATTGTTTGCTCCTGCTTTGAAAATATGCGCTCACATAGAACAGAGGTGGCCATAATACAAAGACGTCGTTTCATTATTTCAAACAGCGGAGGAAACAACACATGGTTTTCTTTCCACCACAGCAGTGGATATTGTGATCTGGCATATTCATATATTTATCAAGCTCGACTATACTTGCAGCACGTGGATTGTCTACACTTTGGATCAACCGTCATACAGCTTGGTCAAAATTTTGCCAGTGGTAGAGTTGAATGTCCTCACCTCAAATGGTTTGGCTGGTGGTGCATTGTCTGTAGAGCACCTTGTGGGTTTCTGTCGTATTAAACAGCACTTGTTAATCATGGCATCTTTTGTTTCTTTATATTGATGCCCAGTTTTTGGAAATCCATGCTCCGTGAAGCGAGGATCCAGTAATGTTGCTCCGCAAGCAATTGCTTTATCTGCAAACTTTCGAACGAGGCGGGTACAGATTCCATCATCAAGTTTAGCAATTACTGTTTTAATGGCTTCATTGCTGTAATCTGAGTTTGTCAGTCTCAGACATTGACTTTGTAAACCTTTGCTTAATAAGATAACTTTTGACATGGCTACATTTGTTTTGCTGCTAATTTCTGTTGTGACTTGCTCAAAAGGACATTGTATTTACAAGATTTTTCAATAACAGATAAGTCTTCATTCGACAGTTTTGTCTGTGAATCAGCCGGCCGCGGTCGTCTAGCGGTTCTAGGCGCTCAGTCCAGAACCGCGCGACTGCTACGATCGCAGGTTCGAATCCTGCCTCTGGCATGGATGTGTGTGATGTCCTTAGGTTAGTTAGGTTTAAGTAGTTCTGAGTTCTAGGGGACTGATGACCACAGATGTTAAGTCCCATAGTGCTCAGATCCATTTGAACCAATTTTTTGTCTGTGAATCCAAACTGAGGATGGCGATGGTGCAAAATTTATTTAAGTTTCAAAATCCTGTCAACCATTTCATACATGGAATTCCATCTCGTAGGGCCATCTTGTTTCGGCATTAAAATATGGAATCCCATTTGCTTCTGAATATTGTGTAGTTTCTCAAATGCTTGAACTTCTTTTGAAAAATTCCACTATTGACTTCACTTTTGTCCTTGTCTGTGTAATTGGTTCAAGGCTTACTTGCACAATTAAGTTCAGTGTTTGTGCAAAACAAGGTATATGCCACCATTTGCATCATCACTGCCTTCACCGTATTAGGTGTATTATCTGTACTGCAAGTTACAATTTTATTGGTAAATACCCCAAGTTGAAGTCACATTTTGTAATTCACTGGAAATTTTTTCAGCTGTATGTTTGTTATGGAATTTAAAAGTAGATAATAAATATGACTTCAGATTGCAGTTTTCATCAATGAAGTCAGCAGTCACTGCAATATAATTCTCATTTTTCACAGATGTCCATCAAGAAGTCGTAATGCAGATGGTTCAAAAATGGCTCTGAGCACTATGGGATTTAACAGGTGAGGTCATCAGTCCCCTAGAAATTAGAACTACTGAAACTTAACTAACCTAAGGACATCACACACATCCATGCCCGAGGCAGGATTCGAACCTGCGATCGTAGCGGTTGCGCGGCTCCAGACTGAAGCGCATAGAACCGCTCGGCCACCCAGGCCATCAATGCAGATGGAGGATGCAACATGCACTGCAGATCTTACTCACATTAGTGTGGTGTTGAACACTTGAGAGAGTAAGCTTTTGGATACGGTTTTTCTGCTGGGAGGTACACAATTTTCATTTAATAAATAAGTCATTTTTCTAAACTCTACACTCTCAACTACATTAAACGGAAGATATTCTTTAATTCACTTGAGCACGAACAACTTCTACAATTCCGCACTGCATTGATAATGACCTGACACAGGTCGAAATCTGCTCTGCGTTGTGACTATAAATGTCATATTAAAAGAACTTAATTCTACGACTGATTGCTGCTCTATCTAACCCAAAAGATTTTGGAGTTGTATGTTGTTGTTGTGGTCTTCAGTCCTGAGACTGGTTTGATGCAGCTCTCCATGCTACTCTATCCTGTGCAAGCTTCTTCATCTCCCAGTACCTACTGCAACCTACATCCTTCTGAATCTGCTTAGTGTATTCATCTCTTGGTCTCCCCCTACGATTTTTACCCTCCACGCTGCCCTCCAATACTAAATTGGTGATCCCTTGATGCCTCAGAACATGTCCTACTAACCGATCCCTTCTTCTGGTCAAGCTGTGCCACAAACTTCTCTTCTCCCCAATCCTATTCAATACTTCCTCATTAGTTATGTGATCTACCCATCTAATCTTCAGCATTCTTCTGTAGCACCACATTTCGAAAGCTTATATTCTCTTCTTGTCCAAACTATTTACCGTCCATGTTTCACTTCCATACATGGCTACACTCCATACAAATACTTTCAGAAATGACTTCCTGACACTTAAATCTATACTCGATGTTAACAAATTTCTCTTCTTCAGAAACGCTTTCCTTGCCATTGCCAGTCTACATTTTATGTCCTCTCTACTTCGACCATCATCAGTTATTTTGTCCCCAAATAGCAAAACTCCTTTACTACTTTAAGTGTCTCATTTCCTAATCTAATTCCCTCAGCATCACCCGACTTAATTCGACTACATTCCATTATCCTCGTTTTGCTTTTGTTGATGTTCATGTTCATGGAGTTGTATAGGTAATTTAAATTTTAGCCCATGTTTCTGTTTTGTGTCGTGGAATAGGAAGAATCATTCTATGCGGTACATGTATATCTGTTTTTTTTATCGGAAGTATTTCTATTTCCGTCAATTTACCCTTTTTGTCTTTGGTTGTACTTCCCTTAAAGTATTCTCTGAGGGCTACGCGTTTGTGATGGTGGTGTTTTAGTAAAACGTCAATAAAGCCCCTATTATTTAAAGAATCGAACATTTATGTATAAAAGAGGTCCAGACGACCTATTATTTTACAAGTGAGTTAATGTGTTAAACATTTAACGTTACACTTGTAAGCTAGGAAACGATTAGAATAGGTTTAAAACTATGCTTTAGATTTGTAGCAAGCCGCTGAGTGCTCTGATTATGAAACATTGGGTGACTTTAGTCTTCGCTCCATTTTAAGCAAAACTAGTTTTTCACGCTGCTCGTTGTTTATGGTGTCATAGCCCCTGAACTATATATCGCAGACTAATAAAATTTGGCGGTACATTCAGTGATGTATGTAGATAATATCCAGAGTGGGTTGGGATTAGAATTGGTTGTAAAAAAGTTATAAACTAAAACGTCATACATAATGTTGAAGTTCTACTGCGCGCCATTTTAAGCAGAAACTAGTTTTTCACGCACCTAAAAGCCTGTGTGATATTCTCCTGAACCACGTTATCTGTCGTACAATGACATAATTTCGCAGATACATTCTGTGGTAATATGTGAATACTGTCTGCAAAGTTAATTGCGAATAGAATCGGTGGTACGGAAGTAATTAATTAAAACGTCGTGTCTGATGCTGTAGTTTTACTGCATAAACAGCAAAAATGTAGGAAGCGGCGAACTTTATTCCTTTGATCATTTCTCGGGCGTTGTTAGCGAGAATTTTTTTTGTAAAGGTTTGATATTATGTGAAAAGTTTGTTGGAAGTCGCTAAGTGCTATTATTCTCGATTGCTGGACGAATAAATTCCGAGTATTTACGTGCTGTCAATTACTCTGGCTCAAGATTAACACACTGTTTCTAACTGTAATATTGTCTTACTGTGTTAAACTTTTAGCGTACGTTTGAAGCTCACTGTCCATATTTGCTTGCAAATAGATTTGTTTTTGGAGAGGATTCAATTTGAAGAAAATACAATATTTGTTTTTCTTTTTATTCCCCAGACATGTTCCGCTGTATTTTCAATATCATCAGCTTGTATTTGAAAAACGGACAAAATATTCTGTATGTATCTGTTGCCATATGTTGTTGGTTTCCTGGATTTATATTATTTAATGTAGTTGCCTTGTTTCACAGTTTGTCATCTCCAACCATTCAGAACTTAACGTAGAACACTTATTTACATTCACCAGCTGCGACATAGTAGCTTATATGAACAGTAATCCAATACTGTCAATGTTTATTATTCCAGTCTTTGATCACAATATCAATTCTTTTGACAATGACCGGTTTCACTCAATAATGACCATCCTCAGATCTTTTCTACATCATGTCTTAAAGCCATTACGGCCTTATCACTTTAGGACATGGCGTAGAAAAGATGCGTAGAAAAGATCTGAGGAAGGTCATTACTGACTGAAACCCGTTATCTTCAAAATAATTGATATTGTGATCAAAGACTGGAATAAAAAACATTATTTACTTCGAAAATCTACGATTCGGCATGTTATGGTTTATACCTGACATTAACTAATATTATGTGCAAAATCGTGTGTGCGTGTGCGCGTCTGTCTGTCTGTCTGTCTGTCTGTTTCTGCAATATGTTTCACTTATTTTTTCTCGTTTTCCCATTAATTTCACTGTGAAGGCCTGCATTAAGAAGGTAAACTCCCCATCGCACCGTCCCCTCCCCCCCCGCAGATTTAATGGGAAGATGACACGTAATGGACAGCCCGTCAGAAACTGAACACAGTCCAAGCATGAAAATAGGAAGAAGGTGCACTGAACTGTGAAAAAGAAAGCAAAATAGAGACAGTGAACGCTCCAAGCTCAGGAACTACGATATAGAGCTGCATGTAACAGCCACGGCATCGTGGATCAGTGGTCAAGGCGTAGCGAAGCTGGCAATCTGTGGTCGAAAGTACCTCGTGCCATTTCATATTTTTTTCTCAAATCGTAAAAGACGTTTGGTGTGTCATACACAGCATTACTGGCAGTTAGTAAGTCTTATGATATCAATCTCTTATCGACGCACCTAATTTGTACGTCTGGCGCGTGAGTGAGATATATTTCCTTGCCCGATTTAGGTGGTCGTATGATTGTGAATGTGGCGACTTCCAAGGAAATAATGAGAACATAATACTTTGTCATACAGGCTGTAACAAATGAACGCAACAGTTTCACAAACACACAGTTTCTCTGTGCTCTGTCAAAACACGTATTCATGAGATTGTCTCCACAGTCGTACACGCCGCAGGGGAGTGCCGTAGGACCGTTGCTATTCACAATATATATAAATGACCTTGTGGATAACATCGGAAGTTCCCTGAGGCTTTTTGCGGATGATGCTGTAGTATATCGAGAGGTTGTAACAATGGAAAATTGTACTGAAATGCAGGAGGATCTGCAACGAATTGAAGCATGGTGCAGGGAATGGCAATTAAATCTCAATTTAAACAAGTGTAATGTGCTGCGAATACATAGAAAGATAGATCCCTTATTATTTAGCTACAATATAGCAGGTCAACACCTGGAAGCAGTTAATTCTATAAATTATCTGGGAGTAGGCATTAGGAGTGATTTAAAATGGAATGATCATATAAAATTAATCGTCGGTAAAGCAGATACCAGACTGAGATTCATTGGAAGAATCCTAAGGAAATGCAATCCGAAAACAAAGGAAGTAGGTTACAGTACACTTGCTCGCCCACTGCTTGAATACTGCTCACCGGTGTGGGATCCGTACCAGATAGGGTTGACAGAAGAGATAGAGAAGATGCAACGGAGCCGGCCGCGGTGGTCGAGCGGTTCTAGGCACTCAGTCCGGAACCGCGCGACTGCTACGGTCGCAGGTTCGAATCCTGCCTCGGGCATGGATGTGTGTGATGTCCTTAGGTTAGTTAGGTTTAAGTA
Organism: Schistocerca cancellata; assembly: GCF_023864275.1. Taxonomy (NCBI): domain Eukaryota; kingdom Metazoa; phylum Arthropoda; class Insecta; order Orthoptera; family Acrididae; genus Schistocerca; species Schistocerca cancellata. The sequence continues at coordinate 109,631,709 of NC_064637.1, forward strand.
GTTCTAAGTTCTAGGGGACTGATGACCACAGATGTTAAGTCCCATAGTGCTCAGAGCCCGTTTGATGCAACGGAGAGCAGCGCGCTTCGTTACAGGATCACTTAGTAATCGCGAAAGCGTTACGGAGATGACAGATAAACTCCAGTGGAAGACTCTGCAAGAGAGACGCTCAATAGCTCGGTATGGGCTTTTGTTGAAGTTTCGAGAACATACCTTCACCGAGGAGTCAAGCAGTATATTGCTCCCTCCTACGTGTATCTCGCGAAGAGACCATGAGGATAAAAGAGAGATTAGAGCCCACACAGAGGCATACCGACAATCTTTCTTTCCACGAACAATACGAGACTGGAATAGGAGAACGGATAGAGGTACTGAAGGTACCCTCCGCCACACACCGTCAGGTGGCTTGCGGAGTATGGATGTAGTTGTAGATCTAGATGTAGATGTAGAACATATGTTTTTAACGTTCTTGAAGTTGCGTTCCGTTTTGGAAGTTTTGACAACTGAATTCGTTTGTTGTAACATACACTGAAGAGCCAAAGAAACTGTTACCTCTGCCTAATATCGCGTAGGACCCCCGCGAGCATGCAAAAGAGCCGTAACGGGACGCGACGTGGACTCGACAAATGTCTGAAGTAGTGCTGGAGGGAACTGACATCATGAATACAGCGGGGCTGTCCATAAATACGCAACAGGACAAGGGTGTGGAAATCCCTTTGAACAGCACGTTGCAAGGCATCCCAAGGTATGCTCAATAATATTCATGTTTGGGGAGTTTGGTGGCCGGCGGAAGTGTTTAAACTCATAAGAGTGTTAATTTTAATTTTAATAATTAACAGCCTCAGTTGCACTGTTTGCTTAGAATTTACCTAGATTTCAGTTCCAGTGCAGCACTCGTGGCTGCCGCATCGCGGTCGCGAAGTGGGGCCGAGGCAGTTCCAGATAATTTTTGTAGTCTGACGATAATTACGGATTTGTAGCTTTAGCTTGACGATGTCCACTGTGGAATGACGGTAGTTACTGTTATTCTGGAGAAGGTTGGGTTATCCCGACTGAAACCTAGGGAAATTCTAGGCAAACAGTGCAATTGAAGCTGTTAATTATTAAAATTAAAACTAATGTTTACACAGTTGCTGACAGGGCCACGAAATGTTGTAGATATTCAAAAGAGTGTTCCTGGAGTCACTCTGTAGCAATTCTGTGCGTATGGAGTGTCACATTGTTCTGATGTAATTGCCCAAGTCTGGCAGAACGCACAATGGATATAAATGGATGTAGGTGATCAGACAGGATGCTTACGTACGTGTCATCTGTCCGAGTCGTATCTAGACGTACGAAGGGTCCCATATCACTCCAACTATACACGCCCCACGCCATTACAGAGCCTCAACCAGCTTGATCAGTCCCCTGTTGACATGTAGGGTCCACGGATTCATGAGGTTGTCTACATACTCGTACACGTCCACCCGTTCGATGGAACTTGAAACGAGATTCGTCCGACCAGGCAACATGTTTCCAGTCATCAACAGGCCAATGTCGTTGTTGACGGGCCCAGGCGAGGCGTAAAGCTTCGTTCAAAAATGGTTCAAATGGCTCTGAGCACTATGGAACTCAACATCTTAGGTCATAAGTCCCCTAGAACTTAGAACTACCTAAACCTAACTAACCGAAGGACATCACATACACCCATACCCGAGGCAGGATTCGAACCTGCGACCGTAGCAGTCCCGCGGTTCCGGACTGCAGCGCCAGAACCGCTAGACCACCGCGGCCGGCTCGGTAAAGCTTCGTGTCGTGCACTCATCAAGAGTACACGAGTGGGCCTTCGGCTCCGAAAGCCCATATCGATGATGTTTCGTTGAATGGTTCTCACGCTGACACTTGTTTATGGCCCAGTATCGAAATATGCAGCAATTTTGCAGAAGGGTTGAACTTCTGTCACTTTGATCGATTCTCTTCATTCGTCGTTGGTCCTGTTCTTGTAGGACCTTTCTCCAGCCGCACCGATGTAGGAGATCTGATGCTTCACCGTTTTCCTAATATTCACGGTACAATCGTGACATGGTCGTACGGAAAAATCCCCACTTCATCGCTACTTCGGAGATACCGTACCCCGTCACTCGTGCGCCGACTGTAGCACCATGGTCAGCCCGGTGTGGCCGTGCGGTTAAAGGCGCTTCAGTCTGGAACCGCGTGACCGCTACGGTCGCAGGTTCGAATCCTGCATCGGGCATGGATGTGTGTGATGTCCTTAGGTTAGTTAGGTTTAAGTAGTTCTAAGTTCTAGGGGACTGATGACCTCAGATGTTAAGTCCCATAGTGCTCAGAGCCATTTGAACCAACCAGGTAGCGATGCGTTCTCACAGCGGACAATTGCGAGTGTAAACCACCCACTGCCAGCTGCTCCAGTTGCAACATCGAGGGAAAAATTAACTCGACATTCACGAAAAAAAATTGTGGTATAAAGCTGTATCGCTTTTTAACATAATCTCCCCCACGCTCAATGCAAGTCCTCCAGCGCTTACAAAGTGCTTAAATTCCTTTAGAAAAAAATTCTTTTGGTAGCAACCATTCATGCATCGCGTGGCGTACCTCTTCATCAGAACGGAACTTCTGTCCTCCCACTGCGTCTTTGATTGGTCCAAACATATGGAAATCACTTGAGGCAAGGTCTGGTGAATATGGTGGACGAGAAAGACACTCAAAATGCAAGTCTGTGATTGTTGCAACTGTTGTGCGGGCAGTGTGGGGCCTTGCATTGTCATGTTGCAAAAGGACACCTGCTGACAGCAATCCACGTCTATTTGATTTGATTGCAGGCCGCAGATGATTTTTTAGGAGATCTGTGTATGATGCACTGGTGACAGTGGTGCCTCTAGGCATGTAATGCTCCAAAATGACGCCTTTTTCGTCCCAAAAGAGAGTCAGCATAAGCTTCCCTGGTTCTGTTCGAAACTTCTTTGGTTTTGGTGATGAGAAATGGCGCCATTCCTTGCTCGCTCTCTTCGTTTCCGGTTGGTGGAAGTGAACCCAGGTTTCGTCCCCAGTAACGATTCTTGGAAGGAAGCCATCACCTTCTCGTTGAAAGCGCCGAAGAAGCTCTTCACAAACATCAACACGTCATTCTCTCGTTTCAGGAGTCAGCTGCCGTGGCACCCATCTTGCAGATACTTTGTGAAACTGGAGCACATCATGCACAATGTGGTGTGCTAACCCATGACTAATCTGTAAACATGCTGCAGCGTCATTCAGTGTCACTCGGCGTTTTTCCTTCACTATGGCTTCAACCGCTGCAATGTTCTGTGGAGTCACAACTGATCTGGACAAGGAGCATTTTCCACTGAAGTCACACCATTTGCGAACTTCCTTCTCCATTCGTAGACTTGCTGCTGTGACAAATATGCATCACCGTACTGAACCTTCATTCGTCGATGAATTTTAATAGGTTTCACACCTTCACTACGCAAAAACCGAAGAACTGCGACGGTATGTGTGCATCTGCACTATGCTGCCACCTACAGGCCATTCTGCGCGCTGCTTGTAGCACGCTCACCAACTTAGAGTATAACGGCACGAAATTTCGATTTGTTATTACAAAATTAAGGTTTTCACTTGACTCACCCTCGTATAACAACTGCTAAGACTACAGAAAGAGAACAAAGATTTCATATTGTTGTGAAAAAAAAAATAAAAGTAAGTGGCACGAGGGAGTTTTGCACACGGGCACGCCCGCTTTGAAGTCCATCACTGTGACAACCACGACGCCGAAACCATTCAGCTCCGCTCAATGTTGCATTTGTTAAGCTTGCACCGTTCACTGTTTCTATTTTGCTTTTTTTCACCGTTCAGTTCACCTTCTTCCTGTTCTTATGCTTGATCTTTATTCAGTTTTTGACAGGCTCTTAACACTAAATCTTAGTGGGTGTGGTGGGGAGTTTCCTTTGTAACTAAGTTGCAGCGTCATTGTTTACAAATTACAGAAACAAGATGGCGGGCGGCTGCACAGTTGAACGTAAGACTATGCCTCGTAATGAGCAGACCATGACAGCATTTTAAATTTGGTCAATATTCGCGCGAAATATTGGATGTCTAACTTTTGTTGCCCCTGTTAGTAGTTATACTACTGGCCATTAAAATTGCTACACCAAGAAGAAATGCACATGATAAACGGGTATTCATTGGACAAGTATATTATACTAGAACTGACATGTGATTACATGTTCACGCAATTTGGGAGCATAGATCCTGAGAAATCACTACCCAGAACAACCACCTCTGGCCGTAATAACGGCCTTGATACGCCTGGGCATTGAGTCAAACTGAGCTTGGATGGCGTGTACAGGTACAACTGTCCATGCAGCTTCAACACGATACCACAGTTCATCAAGAGCAGGGACTGGCGTATTGTGACGAGCCAGTTGCTCGGCCACCATTGACCAGACGTTTCCAGTTGGTGAGAGATCTGGAGAATGTGCTGGCCAGGGCAAATGTAACGTCCACTGTTCAAAGTGCCGTCAATGCGAACAATAGGTGACCGAGACGTGTAACCAATGGCACCCCATACCATCACGCCGGACGATACGTCAGTATGGCGATGAAGAATACACGCTTCCGATGTAGTTCACCGCGACGTCGCCGAACACGGATGCGACCATCATGATGCTGTAAACAGAACCTGGATTCATGCGAAAAACTGACGTTTTACCATTCGTGCACCCGGGTTCGACGTTGAGTACACCATCGCAGGCACTCCTGTCTGTGATGCAACGTCAGGGGTAACCGAAGTCATGGTCTCCGAGCTGATAGTCCACGCTGCTGCAAGCGTCACTGAACTGTTCGTGCAGATGGTTGTTGTTTTGCAGACGTCGCCATGTGTTGACTCAGGGATCGAGACGTGGCTGCACGATCCGTTACAGTCATGCGGATAACATGCCTGTCATCTCGACTGCTAGCGATACGAGGCCGTTGGGATCCAGCACGGCGTTCCATATTACCCTCCTGAACCCACCGATTCCGTATTCTGCTAACAGTCATTGGATCTCTACCGACGATAAACCGGAATCGCTATAGGCTAGAATCCGACCTTTATCAAAGTCGGAATCGAAATGGTACGCATTTCTCCTCCTTACACGAGGCATCACAACAACGTTTCACCAGGCAACGCCGGTCAACTGCTGTTTGTGTATGTGAAATCGGTTGGAAACTTTCCTCATGGTAGCAAGTTGTAGGTGTCGCCACCGGCGCCAAGCTTGTGTGAATGCTCTGAAAAGCTAATCATTAGCATATCACAGCATCTTCTTCCCGTCGGTTAAATTTCGCGTCTGTAGTACCTCATCGTCGTGGTGTAGCAATTTTAATGGCCAGTAGTGTAGTTGGATAGGCAACCTGCAACTGGTACCGGGTTCCAGGATGCGGGACAGTCCGTTAGTAATATAGATGAGTTGTACACAGTATGATTTAATCAGCGGAAGAGACAACAGGATACGACTGTTTGCATTTGAAGCTACGTGAACAAGATTGCGCGTGTGTACAAACAGGGATGTAGTGATTCCGCTGTTCCACGTTCGGTTTACCGACCCACACGGGTTTTGTCCAATTTAGTGGGAGAGAGAGAGAGAGAGAGAGAGAGAGAGAGAGAGCGACCAATGCGTGCGGCTGCGATGAACAATTCAACGCACTGATTACTCTGCCTCACGAGGCGACTTCTTAATTGAATGCGCCCGTCGATCACAGAAATAATGTGTGCAGCGCCAGCGAATCAGCCAACGAAATGTTTGAGCGCGGACTAATCGCTGTGGTTTAGTAACAGTGAGGCGCGGTTTATGGTGCCTGGCACAGGAACGGTGTGGGCCGGTCGTATCAGAGCAGTTACGACAGGTAAACAATTCAACGTTACGCTGTGTGTCTTCCAATCCACCTAATTACTTCTCATTTAGAGCATACTCTTGAGCTCAAAATTAATTAAAACGTCCGAATATATTCCAGCTGAATATTCTATTAACAACTAAAGCATCAAAATTGTAAACTTATTTGTCCGTCACTGTCACAGAAGACCGCAAACCTTTCTTTCGCGTCTGGGCAAGCTGTGCAGTGACTAGAGTACATGTAAAGCTTACTGGGACAGGATAAATGCTAGCTGCAATGAAGTCGATAATTCGATTTTAATATTGGTTCAAATGGCTCTGAACACTATAGGACTTAACATCTGTGGTCATCAGTCCCCTAGAACTTAGAACTACTTAAACCTAACTAACCTAAGGACATCACACACATCCATGCCCGAGGCAGGATTCGAACCTGCGACCGTAGCAGTCGCGCGGTTCCGGACTGAGCGCCTTAACCGCGAGACCACCGCGGCCGGCTTTAATATTGGCATTTTAATTTGATATCCCCCACAACTGACAAACTTTACAAAAAAAAAAAAATGTAAATTTCTTTGTCCACCCACACACTCCTGAGAATGGCAATTACGCGCCCCTATTACCGGCAGCTGCGTTGATAAATACTCGGCACCTCGCAAGGATAACTACCAGATCAAGAATATTAGGTAAGTTGTTGGAAGTGGTCAAGCGTTGGTGAAAATCTCGCTTCTGAGCACGCAAAGAGCTCTAACCGCAGAACTCTGCACGGAACACGCGTTGGTGCAGTGCTGCTATACAGACCGTATATCTCCCTTCGAAGGCGATGGCCAAGACGCCGTCTCCAAGTCCGTACCGCTCGATGGCTGAAGGCGAAGTCCCCTCTCTCTACAATTCTCCCTTCTCCCACGCGTACGAAAACGCAGAAGAACACTCAGTTTCGGCCAATGTCGAACGCTCTATCATCGCCGAAATCCCTCCAAAGGCATTTCTGAGATCTACCCAATGACCGGGTAGGTCATAACGCCCCTAGTCAAATGAAATTCCCGTCTTCGCCACGTGTTGCCCAGCACAGATGGCTCCGGATGCCGCGCTATCCCCAAAAGCTCCGTATTGTCCCGCGTTTCTGGTGACCGCTACCTGCCGCCCACGGCAGCCCCGCGAGCTACGGCCATCTGCACACTTTATATTCCACAATCCTCAACTTCCGACACTTTTCACCAACGCTTTAAGTTAGTGGCTCAATCATGCAGACATGCAGGGAATACTGCTCGAGAGTGCCTCATATTTATCATAATTCCATAGAGTCATGATCTGATGCCCTTGTCAGTCCTTTTATTATTAATACTAATGTTCGTCAGCTAACGTGTAAGTGCCCATATCCTGGCACCTTACAAAATTGCTAACAAGAACAATACGAGGTGCATTCAAGTTCTAAGGCCTCCGATTTTTTTTCTCCCTACTGGAAAGAGATAGAAACATACGCATTGTTTTAAAATGAGGCCGCGTTCATTGGCAATACGTCCCAGAGATGGCAGCACCGTACGGCAGATGGAATTTTACCGCGAGCGGCGAGAATGAGAAATATTTTAAATACTTAAAATGGCGACGTTTTCCTTACTTGAACAGCGTGCAATCATTCGTTTTCTGAATTTGCGTGGTGTGAAACCAATTGAAATTCATCGACAGTTGAAGGAGACATGTGGTGATGGAGTTATGGATGTGTCGAAAGTGCGTTCGTGGGTGCGACAGTTTAATGAAGGCAGAACATCGTGTGACAACAAACCGAAACAACCTCGGGCTCACACAAGCCGGTCTGACGACACCATCGAGAAAGTAGAGAGAATTGTTTTGGGGGATCGCCGAATGACTGTTGAACAGATCGCCTCCAGAGTTGGCATTTCTGTGGGTACTGTGCACACAATCCTGCATGACGACCTGAAAATGCGAAAAGTGTCATCCAGGTGGGTGTCACGAATGCTGACGGATGACCACACGCTGCCCGTGTGGCATGTTGCCGAGCAATGTTGACGCGCAATGAGAGCACGAATGGGACTTTCTTTTCGTCGGTTGTGACAATGGATGAGACGTGGATGCCATTTTTCAATCCAGAAACAAAGCGCCAGTCAGCTCAATGGAAGCACACAGATTCACCGCCACCAAAAAAAAATTAGGGTAACCGCCAGTGCTGAAAAAAGATGGTGTCCCTGTTCTGGGACAGCGAGGGCGTTCCAAAGGGCACTACGGTAACAGGTGCATCCTACGAAAATGTTTTGAACAACAATTTCCTTCCTGCACTGCAACGAAAACGTCCGGGAAGGGCTGCGCGTGTGCTGTTTCACCAAGACAACGCACCCGCACATCGAGCTAACATTACGCAACAGTTTCTTCGTGATAACAACTTTGAAGTGATTCCTCATGCTCCCTACTCACCTGACCTGGCTCCTAGTGACTTTTGGCTTTTTCCAACAATGAAAGACACTCTCTGTGGCCGCACATTCACCAGCCGTGCTGCTATTGCCTCAGCGATTTTCCAGTGGTCAAAACAGACTCCTAAAGAAGCCTTCGCCGCTACCATGGAATCATGGCGTCAGCGTTGTGACGAATGTGTACGTCTGCAGGGCGATTACATCGAGAAGTAACGCCAGTTTCATCGATTTCGGGTGAGTAGTTAGTTAGAAAAAAAATCGGAGGTCTTAGAACTTGAATGCACCTCGTACATCGAAGAGCGGAAATGGAAACTGAGGGTCTGTTACATGAGGACCAGTTTTTGTTTAGCAAAGGTAAAAGCACCAGGAAGGCAGTTACGATGTAGCGATTAGTAATCCAACTAAGACTTCAGAAAAATGAAGACACATTCATAGAATTCATAGGAACGGGCGTTCGACTCTGTGAGATGATGCACAAATTTTGAGAGGAATAGGAGCAAGTTATACAGATGGACGAATAATACGTTAATATGTAGCCTTTAAGAACCAAACAGAAAAATAAGAGTGAAACCCCTAACTAGAAAGTGGTCGGATTAGAAAGCATGTAAGACAGGGACGGAAAGATGTAATAACTAAGTAAGGGATAGCATTCTACGAGTTAGAGCATAAAATGTCAGACTTTTGAACATAGTAGGAAAGCTAACAAGAATATCTGAAAAGGCAATTATGAAAGCATAATCTAGATATACTGGGGGCAGGCGAAGTGAAATGGACAGAAGATAAGGATTTCTGGTCAGACCAGTACAGGGTAACACGAACAGCACCAGGAAATGATTTAAGAGGGCTACGATTCTTCATGGTAATATTCTTCTCGGGTGTGCAGCCGGATCATAACGTCATCTTGACACAATACGTCAGCGGTCCAACTGGCCGCCATCTTCAGGCGAGAGTGCTGGTACACGATCTCGCCGGAAATAACTTCTCAGCGAAATCGGCGGCCCCTATGTAGGCCGCAGAAGGACCACAAAGCGTGCGTGAGAAGGTGCCGTAACTGCTCTCTAGCGCAATAAACATACAGCGTTCCAGTGGTGGAAACAGGCGAAATCGAGGGTGACCGTGACAGGTTTTTTGGTCAAACCGGAACTAAACGGCAGTCCATAGAGTGATGCCACGCAACCTTTCCTCTGAAGAAAAACTGAGCCGTGTGGCGGCTCGCGTTGGTGCCGTTGGTAGGTTAGCATCATGTAATATGGATAGTGACACCTCGTTTTCTTCTAGTGTTTACTGGCGCCACTAAGGTTGGTAGTGTTGTCTGTCCGCGAGTGACAGCAGCAGCGGTTATCGATATGTAGTACGGTGGTACTGTTTTTTGGAAGGACGTCAAATGTTTTATGGGTCAGACTGTGTAGAGAGTTCTCTTGGGACGGAGCAGCAGTGAGGTCCGGCAGTGTGATGACATGCCATTACCGCTGGCGGCACGCAGGCACTGCCGGATCGAGGGGTTCTAGTTGCGAGGGCCACAACCTCGTTGTCCACCGGACCCAGGACGTTTGAGTTGAGTGACCATTAACCCAGTGGTGAAACCTCCACTATTTTGAGATCACACCGTTTTTTCGCACGTTGCTGCTCGCAGGGTCGCTGAGACGAAGGGCAATGAGTGGAGTGTTTGAAGTTGGCGAAATTAAGTAGCTGTCCTTCACGTCTTATCATTACCTGTTGAATTCCTTGTGTTTATTGGTGAAGTTCAACCAGCGGTTTTTTCTGCCTAGTGGCTGCTAACGCCCCAGTTACCTGCCCTGGAGGTTAGCATATTTTCGCGGCAGTGTATCTTTCCTCGCCTTGCCCCTGCCATCTGGTACGGTGTGTAGTTTTTTCGGACTCCTTGATTGTGGTTTGGACATTTTATTTTGGACTACCTTGGTCGTAGTGGTTCCTTCTGCTCCTGAATGTTCTAAACACTGGATTATGAACACGCAGTGCAGTCCGCCGGTGCCGTATTGCCAGGGTTATTCCATCGTTGTATTGGTTATCAGACGTTAGGTAAATTTTGCAAGAGTGTCGGTTTGCGTTTAAACTGTCACTAGTTTGAGTTGCCATCCGGTTAAGTGAACACAATTCTTGGCTGCCTTTCTCATCGTTTACAAAGTTGAGCGACTTTCCCAGGTTGATCCTTGGAGCACTGTGTGAGGCCCACTTCTCTCTTGATTTGATCAGATTGTGATGTTTGTCAATAAGGCCTTCAGCTGTGAATTCAATTTTTCTTAAGAATTTTTAATTTGATATTGTCTCTTAATATGATTGTCCTTTTTTATAATATTTTAGTAAGAATTTGCTGTCTAGGCCTTTAGCCATCAAATTGTTTTCTGAGTTATTACTATTGGGCCCTTCAGCTGACAAATAATTTGAATTTCTGGTCAATAAGGCCTTCAGCCATGAGTGCAACGTGCTTAAGAATTTATTTAGTAATACATTGTGTTCAAATGGTTCAAATGGCTCTGAGCACTATGGGACTTAACATCGATGGTCATCAGTCCCCTAGAACTTAGAACTACTTAAACCTAACTAACCTAAGGACAGCACACAACACCCAGCCATCACGAGGCAGAGAAAATCCCTGACCCCGCCGGGAATCGAACCCGGGAACCCGGGCGTGGGAAGCGAGAACGCTACCGCACGACCACGAGATGCAGGCCAATACATTGTGTCTTAACAGTCAAATTTGATACTTGTTCCTTATTGTCAACTTTATTTGCAAATATTTCCAAATGAAGTGAACAAGATTTTCTTAAAAAAATCTTAGCAACCAACGGTAACTCATTATGGCCCCGTCCACATTGAATCCTGACTTTCCCTAAGTACCAGGTCTCAAAAAGGTCAAAGTCGCACCTCAGCCAATGAAGTCATGGTGACGGTCTTGTGAGAATGGGTTATTCTGTTTGACGTCCTCTCTCATGGCACAGCGATCACCTCTCAATTGTAAAGCGCTTGCTTCAGGAAACTGAAGAAACGACTTCAGCATATTCGTCGCCACAAAAATGCAGAAGAACTTCCCTTCTCCGCAGAGCCTCACACAAATCTGCCCCCTGGGAAGAGACCACAAAACTTCACTGCACTGTTCTTCCTCATCCACCCTACAGTCCAGATCTCACTCCTTCCGACTTCTTTCTGTTTGGCCGAATGAAGGATACTCTCCACGGGAAGCAGTACGTGGATGATGGGGAGGTTACTGAGGCAGCAGGACGTTTGCTCCGTCGTAGACCAGTAGAGTGGTAACATGCAGGCATACAGGCCCTGCCAGTAAGGTGTAAGGCCGTCTCATTGAATGGATGATGATGATGATGATGATGATGATGGTGATTGGTTTGTGGGGCGCAGTTATCAGCGCCAGTACAAATTCCCAACCTTTACTCAGTCCAATCTCGCCACTTTCAGGATGATGAAATGATGAGGACAACACAAACACCCAGTCATCTCGAGGCAGTTGAAGATCCGTGTCCCCACCGGGCATCGAACCCGGGACCCCGTGCTCGGGAAGCAGGCATTGAATGGAGATTCTGTAGCCAAAAGAGTATGGAATAATATGGTATATTGATATCTTGAATGAAAGCAACCTGCTTTTAGAAAAAAAATGGTTGCATCACTTATTGAACGCCACTCGTTTTAGTTTAATAGTTTAAATGATTAATTTAGATGAGCGATGTTATACCGGAGCCAAGGTAGCCCCTGAGGGTCGGCAACCCTTATAACACTACAGAGGACGAGGTTGACTATGCCCAAGGCTTACCCAAAAGCACCATGGTAAACTCCGGCTATTTACATACAATATAATGAAAACAAACATTCCGAGAGCTACTACCTGCAAAGGGAGCTCGAGCCACAGCCTGCAGGAAGTATCACTACGCCAAAACCTGATTGGCTGAAGACAGCCATTTAGGGGCTAGAACCAGGCCCAAAGTTCAGTTCACGCTGGATGCCGACCTCGTGTACTGCAACGGTTGAAGATAACGTCTTCCTCTCGGAATTGGACTGTTACTAGTGTGTGAGTGGTTACCAGGAACCTTTGTGGAAAATAAGAACTTTTGTTTGACTCAATTAGGAGACTTTTTTCGTTATAGTTACATTTCGTTTGTGTGTTCAGTCATCAACCTTGTGAACTTACATCAGTAAAAGTTGTGATGTGAAAAATTGCGAATTGTCAGTCACAACAGATGACTGTCCGCCGCTCGTGGTCTCGCGGTAGCGTTCTCGCTTCCCGAGCACGGGGTCCCGGGTTCGATTCCCGGCGGGGTCAGGGATTTTCACCTGCCTCGAGATGACTGGGTGTTTGTGTTGTCCTCATCATTTCATCATCATCCAGGAAAGTGGCGAAATTGGACTGAGCAAAGGTTGGGAAATTGTACGGGCGCTGATAACCACGCAGTTGAGCGCCCCACAAACCAAACATCATCATCATCACAACAGATGACTTGCGAATAAAGTAACCGATCGGCCAGAGTATGTTACCAATTCACTCGGAATTTGAGTAGGGGCTCCAATCTGTGATCAGAATTAAGGATTAATTTCATTACTCTCTCCTCCTTTGCGGTGGGGTCTGGTCTGGGCAGACCCTGTGACCTCCCCACGTGCACTGTGTGCTTCATGACGCCCCCGGTAGCTGAGTGGTCAACGCGACAGAGTGTCAATCCTAAGGGCCCGGGTTCGATTCACGGCTGGGTCGGAGATTTTCTCCGCTCAGGGACTGGATGTTGCGTTGTCCTAATCATCATCATTTCATCCCCATCGACGCGCAAGTCGCCGAAGTGGCGTCAACTCGAAAGACTTGCACCCAGCGAACGGTCTATCCCACGGGAGGCCCTAGTCACACGACATTTACATTTACTGCGTTGCAACTGCAAACAAATCGACGTTTTCCGTTGAAACTGGATGTCGTAATAAAGACGCGATGAGTAGTACACTACTGGCCATTAAAATTGGTATACCAAAAAGAAATGCAGAAGATAAAACGGGTATTCATTGGACAAATATATTATACTAGAACTGACATGTGACTACATTTTCACGCAATTTGTGTGCATAGATCCTGAGAAATCAGTACCCAGAACAACCACCTCTGGCCGTAATAACGGCCTTGATACGCCTGGGCATTGAATCAAACAGAGCTTGGATGGCGTGTACTGCTACAGCTGCCCGTGTAGCTTCAACACGATACCACAGTTCATCGAGAGTAGTGACTGGCGTATTGTGAGGAGCCAGTTGCTCGGCCACCATTGACCAGAAGTTTTCAATAGGTGAGAGATCTGGAGTATGTGCTGGCCAGGGCAGCAGTCGAACATTTTTTGTATCCAGAAAGGCCCGTACAGGACCTGCAGCATGGGGTCGTGGAATATCCTGCTGAATTGTAGGGTTTCGCAGGGATCGAATGAAGGGTAGAGCCACGGGTCGTAACGTATCTGAAATGTAACGTCCACTGCTCAAAGTGCCGTCAATGCGAACAAGAGGTGACCGAGACGTGCAACCAATGGCACCCCATACCATCACGCCGGGTGATACGCCAGTATGGCGATGGCGAATACACGCTTCCAATGTGCGTTCACTGCGATGTCGCCAAACACGGATGCGACCATCATGGATTCGTCCGAAAAAACGCCGTTCGTGCACCCAGGTTCGTCGTTGAGTACACCATCGCAGGCGCTCCTGTTTGTGATGCAGCGTCACGGGTAACCGCAGCAATGGTCTCCAAGCTGATAGTCAATGCTCCTGCAAACGCCGTGGAACTGTTCGTGCAGATGGTTGTTGTCTTGCAAACGCGACATCTGTTGACTCAGGGATCGAGACGTGGCTGCACGACCCGTTACAGCCATGCAGATAAGTGCCTGTCATCTCGACTGCTAGTGATACGAGGCCGTTGTGATGCAGCACGGCGTTCCGTATTACCCTCCTGAACCCACCGATTCCATATTCTGCTGACTGTCATTGGCTCTCGACCAACGAGAGCAGCAATGTCGCGATACGATAAACCGCAATCGCGGTAGGCTACAATCCGACCTTTATCACAGTCGGAAACGTGATGGTACGCATTTCTCCTCCTTACACGACGCATCACAACAACGTTTCACCAGGCAACGCCGGTCAACTGCTGTTTGTGTATGAGAAATCGGTTGGAGACTTTCCTCGTGTCAGCACGCTGTAGGTGTCGCCACCGGCGCCAACCTTGTGTGAATGCTCTGAAAAGCTAATCATTTGCATATCACAGCATCTTTTTCCTGGCGGTTAAATTTCGCGTCTGTAGCACGTCATCTTCTTGGTGTAGGAATTTTAATGGCCAGTAGTGTATTTGTTTGGGCCGACTCAATTTACGCATTGCAAAAGCAAAATTGCATAGTCTTCGGGAACATTAGAGATAATGTTCCTGACTCATAGGAGAGGCAACCGATGTGCAGTATTGAATATATTGTTATGAACATTGAATTAAGGACTTACGTCATTGCGTTCTTGTCGAATCTGGGAAATGGTGACTGACAAAAATGTGTGGCTGGATTTCAGAAGGAATGAAATTTGAGAAAGGAGTTGAGTACTGGGAGGGATAGCTAGAAACAACAGGATTAGCTCATCAGATGAGGTGGAAGAAGAAAAATAAAAATACACTGACGGAAAAAAATGGCAACACCAAAAAATAGTTGCCGTAGAGTAATGAAGTTTCGAGTACAGATTTGTCTAGGTAACATATTTAAATAACATTGCAAGATCGCAGGTTAATGTAAGCGTGAGATAAGCCACTGCAAACATGAAATGCTGAAACATTAATAACCGGTGTAACTGCTAGAATGTTGACTGCAAGTGCAGTAACCGCGACCATTCCGGTCGCGAAAGCGCGGCGGGACCAAACGAGAGCGGCCCGCGAACAAACAAAACTAACGGGAAAGGACGGACACAAACAACGACGGACGGCCGAGCAAGACCTTACGAACAATAACACGCAAGAAGCAATGGTGTCACAAGCGAAGAATCTAGAACGTCCACTCTGTTGTAGAATTTTATATCATGTTTTTTGCTCGCGTATCATGTCATTCCTGGAAACCCAGAACCTACTCTGTAGGAATCAACATGGATTCCGGAAACAGCGATCGTGTGAGACCCAACTCTCTTTATTTGTTCATGAGACCCAGAAAATATTAGACACATGCTCCCAGGTAGATGCCATTTTCCTTGACTTCCGGAAGGCGTTCGATACAGGACCGCACTGTCGCCTGATAAACAAAGTAAGAGCCTACGGAATATCAGACCAGCTGTGTGGGTGGATTGAAGAGTTTTTAGCAAACAGAAGACAGCATGTTGTTCTCAATGGAGAGACGTCTACAGACGTTAAAGTAACCTCTGGCGTGCCACAGGGGACTGTAATGGGACCATTGCTTTTCACAATATATATAAATGACCTACTAGATAGTGTCGGAAGTTCCATTGTAAGTAGGCTGTTTATGTTTTCTTATTGGCAACGTTACGTAGCGCTCTGTATGAAAATCACTGGCTGTGCTGTGTGCAGTCTGTGGCTAGTTTGCATTGTTGTCTGCCATTGTAGTGTTTGGCAGCGGCAGCTGGATGTGAACAACGCGTAGCGTTGCGCTGTTGGAGGTGAGCCGCCAGCAGTGGTGGATGTGGGGAGAGAGATGGCGGAGTTTTGAAATTTGTTATACTGGATATTATGAACTGCTATATATATTATGACTATTAAGGTAAATACATTGTTTGTTCTCTATTAAAATCTTTCATTTGCTAACTATCCCTATCAGTAGTTAGTGACTTCCGTAGTTTGAATCTTTTATTTAGCTGGCAGTATTGGCGCTTGCTGTATTGCAGTAGTTCGAGTAACGAAGATTTTTGGTGAGGTAAGTGATTTGTGAAAGGTACAGGTTAATGTTAGTCAGGGCCATTCCTTTGTTGGGATTTCTGAAAGTCAGATTGCGTTGCGCTAAAAAATATTGTGTGTCAGTTTAAGCACAGTCTTGTATAAATTGTTCTGAGGGGACGTTTCACCATGCGGCTTTTCGCGGATGATGCTGCAGTATACAGAAAAGTTGCAGCATTAGAAAACTGCAGCGAAATGCAGGAAGATCTGCAGCGGATAGGCACTTGGCGCAGGGAGTGGCAAATGACCCTTAACATAGACAAATGTAATGTATTGCGAATACATAGAAAAAAGGATCCTTTATTGTATAATTATAAGGTAGCGGAACAAACACTGGTAGCAGTTACTTCTGTAAAATATCTGGGAGGATGCGTGCGGAACGATTTGAAGTGGAATGAACATATAAAATTAATCGTTGGTAAGGCGGGTGCCAGGTTGAGATTCATTGCGAGAGTCCTTAGAAAATGTAGTCCATCAACAAAGGAGGTGGCTTGCAAAACACTCGTTCGGCCTATACTTGAGTATTGCTCATCAGTGGGGGATCCGTACCAGGTCGGGTTGACAGAGGAGATAGAGAAGATCCAAAGAAGAGCGGCGCGTTTCGTCACAGGGTTATTTGGTAACCGTGATAGCGTCACGGAGATGTTTAACAAACTCAGGTGTCAGACTCTGCAAGAGAGGCGCTCTGCATCACGGTGTAGCTTGCTGTCCAGGTTTCGAGAGGGTGCGTTTCTGGATGAGGTATCGAATATATTGTTTCTCCCTACTTATACCTCCCGAGGAGATCACGAATGTAAAATTAGAGAGATTCGAGCGCGCACGGAGGCTTTCAGACAGTCGTTCTTCCCGCGAACCATACGCGACTGGAACAGGAAAGGGAGGTAATGACAGTGGCACGCAAAGTGCCCTCCGCCATACACCGTTGGGTGGCTTGCGGAGTATAAATGTAAATGTAGGTGTAGTCATCGTGCGTAACCACGAAACTGCTTCTGCTGTCATATGAAGTCGCACACCAGACTGTAATTCCAGGTGTAGGTGCAGTATGTCGAGCACGCAGAGAGGTTGGCTGCATGCTCTCAACTGGGGACCCCTAACCATCACACGGCCATCACTGGCAGCGATGCAGAACCCATCAGAAAACACGTCTCCAGCCTGCCCTGCTGTGAGCTCTCGCTTGGCACCACTGAAACCGCCAGTGGCTCTGGTTTTGTGTCAGTGGAATACTCTCTGTGGGTTGCCTGTCTCGGAGCTGCCCTCGAAGTAATCGTGTGTCCCTGTGGTGCCAATTGCTGCTGCTTACGCAGTACGGTGCGCCAGGGACATAGGCCGAAAACGATGGTCTTCCCTCTCGGTAGTGCCACCTGGCCGTCCACAGTCCGATTTCTTGTGACCCTGCATTCTCGTGACCACCGCTGCCAGCCGCCATGTACAGTGGCTACTAGAGTGCTGCAACGCTCTGTGTTTGACCGGTCAGGGCTCGCCTGTTGACGGGGGGGACCGAGCAGCTGTTGTCCGGCCCCATACGACTCGGCTCGCTCACGTACTCGCCCCACGTCTGTTGTCCGGATTCCGGACACGCGGATAACCGAGCATGACCGGTCACCGCTGACTTCTCACCTCCCCTCGCCCCGGCTCGCTGCACTGTACTTTACTGTACAAATCCAACGCCTCTCTCTCTCTCTTTTAATACAAAAGTAACATTTCCAAGAA
This sequence comes from Schistocerca cancellata, assembly GCF_023864275.1. Lineage (NCBI taxonomy): Eukaryota > Metazoa > Arthropoda > Insecta > Orthoptera > Acrididae > Schistocerca > Schistocerca cancellata. Next base: position 109,649,609 of record NC_064637.1, read on the forward strand.
CGGGTACGTGACACAGCTAAATTCATAAAGCACCTGGAAAGTAAAATGATATTTCAATAAAATCGCGGATAGGAGACGAGTCTCATTTCCAAACAAAACAGATATTTTTCCTTTCTTTTATAGGAAACATTAAATAAGTGCTTTCCCTGTAATCTAGAAGACAACCATCTTCATAAAGAAAGCATACAAAGAACATTAAACATTTAGAGACGTAACTTGTCATACGTTTCAATTGTTTGCAACATAAACAAAATTATAGTTATTGTTGATCAGCAGGAAATCACTAACGAGTTCCGGATTTAATTGGCTGCGGCAATTTGTTAGTAACGTGCCGGCTTTACTAAAGCACCTTTCAGTAGGTGCGCTTGTTGCTGGGATACATAAAATACGTCTTGCAACTGCAGCCAAACCTGGCAGATCTGTTTCGTGTCTGCTCCACCACTTTAAGATGTCATCATCATCTCCGGGGTGCATTAAAATGTACAGATCTACTTCATCTGCTGCGGATGATCTGTTGTTCCTCCATTCCTTGAAACGAGCTCTCTTTCTGGGTGGTGATGACACAGTACTTGAAGGATCTAAGATAATAAACAAAAGACACAGGTAATACAGAACTGATATGGAAATCATCGAAACATTCCCGTAAGAGACCGATGACCTCGCTGTTTGGTCTCTCCCCCCAAACAACCCGACCCCCGTTCCCATAAAAACGAGATGTTTTACGTTAATGAAATAGTATACGAGTCACAACATTCCCGTTTCTCTATAATACACTTCCCACTAACTATGCAAAAACGATTATGTTAATGATTGAATGTTGTACCTGCGTACGCAGCACACATTTGTCTCACATTGTTAAGAATTTCCTGCTTTTCACTTATTTCAAGCATATTAAGATAACGGAAGGACGGCCAAAGAAACGATCTTTGTGAGGTTTCTTGCAACTGTGATTCTTTAAATGAGTGGTTGCCGACTGGAAAAACAATAATGTGGAGCAGTTTATGCACGATACGTACCCAGTAGACGCACTGTTTTCATCTACAGCCGACAGAAATGTACTCCATACTTGGCTTTTTAGACCTTCCCGTTTCTTTAATGTGTAAACATTGGTTTCAATCTTACGTCTTACTACACTGGCTTCCTCGCGCTGCATGATTACAGAGAGAGACACACCACAAATGAGAAGCCCGTACTGGCTGCAGTGTCACACGGATAATAACACGTGTAATGTGTTTGAAGTTACGTGCTACGTATTCGGTCACGGCTTCTATGCTCGGCCACTAGAACTAGTGCGGGCAGCCTATCCAGTTAGGGTGTGCTCGCCCCACCTCGTATTTTGTGCTCGCTTACTCGGTCATGCAGGACTCTAGTGGCTACATTCCTGCCAAGTCTGTCTGCAGTATCCCAGGAGGAACATCCATCTACACCTACGTGGTTACTCTGTTACGTAGAATAAAGCGCCTGGCAGATGTTTCAATGAACCACCTTCAAGCTGTGTCTCTACCGTTCACTCTCGAACGGCACGCGGGAAAAACGAGCTCTTAAATTTCTCTGTGCGAGCCCCGATTTCTTTTATTTTATCGTGTGATCATTTCTCCCTATGTAGGTGGGTGCCAACAGAACGTTATCGCAGTCGCAGGAGAAAACTGGTGATTGAAATTTCATGAGAAGATACCGTCGCGCCGGCCGGGGTGTCCGGGCGGTTGTAGGCCCTACAGTCCGGAAGCGCGCCACCGTTACAGGTCGAATCCTGCCTCGGGCATGGATGTGTGTGATGTCCTTAGGTTAGTTAGGTTTAAGTAATTCTAAGTTCTAGGGGACTGATGACCTCAGATGTTAAGTCCCATAGTGCTCAGAGCCATTTGAGCCAAATCACGAATCCAGTCGCACAACTGAGGTGATACTCGGTAGGCACGCAGTTTGGTTAGAAGACGCTTGTGAGCTTCTCCTAGCTCTGTTACACGACCTTGTTCAAATTTAGTGAGCTGCTGATAAAAGCGTCTTTTTCGCCTTAAAGGTATTATTGACTAACATCAACTTACCACGTCCAATCTCAATGGTAAATAAAGCTCACGACAGGTGGAGTGAGTGTTTAAAGCAAACCTGATTTGCAGCCTCATAGTGGCGCTGTAGTGTGGTGGACTACCGACTTTCGTTTACGTCACACAACTCCTTCTTGGTGTTGCGATTTTTTCCGTCAGTATAAAAAAAGATGACAAAAGCATAGATGTCGTCCTTTGACCGTTACAGAAATAAAGTGTGCTGCGTGCGTGCGTTCGTGTGTGTGTGTGGGGGCGGGGGGGGGGAGGGCTTGGGGGCGCTGAACTTTTCTTCTTTCGAATGGGCCTACTTTGGACCACGCTTGATCAACTGTTGGGCTTTGATCTTTGCCCAGTACTGTCACATCCTCTGTCGGTGTAACTCCTTCCTGTCTTCTGTCCAGGGGGTACCTTTAATTCGGGGCTTTTCCTGAAATCCTCAGACTTCCTTCAGGGGGTGTCTCACTATCTGTTCTGGAGATCACTTATTCCGTTCTTTAAAATCATTCTCGGTTTCTGTCAGCCAAGTGGTGCGAACCTTCTTGTTTTGCGAGAAGGTGAAAAGACGGTTGTGTTTGGAGGACATCTTGCAACATGGCTATATAATTTACAATGAAATGAATGCCCCTAGCTGCATACAGACGCTGACATAAGTCAACGGAGACAGTAGAAAATGTGTGCCCCACCGAGACTCGAACCCGGGATCTCCAGCTTACATGGCAGACGCTCTATCCATCTGAGGCACAGAGGATAGTACGACAGCAGGGACTTACTTCTGGCACGCCTTCCGTGAGACCCACATTCACAACTTATTGTCCCGCACTATAGTCATAGTGCCCCTGCCTATTAAATTCATTACTCGCGGCTACACTGCCGATTCCCGTAAGAGTTCGGGCACTGTTTGTGCACCCGCACAGAAAAAGATGGTCAATGGCCGGTGAGCCTTAACTACATACACTACTGGCCATTAAAATTGCTACACCACGAAGATGACGTGCTACGGACGCGAAATTTAACCGACAGGAAGAAGATGCTGCGATGTGCAAATGATTAGCTTTTCATTCACACAAGGTTGGCGCCGGTGGTGACACCTACAACGTGCTGGCTGACATGAGGAAAGTTTCCAACCGATTTCTCATACACAAACAGCAGTTGACCGGCGTTGCCTGGTGAAACGTTGTTGTGATGCATCGTGTAAGAAGGAGAAATGCGTACCATCATGTTTCCCACTTTGATAAAGGTCGGATTGTAGCCTATCGCGATTGCGACATTGGTCGAGATCCAATGACTGTTAGCAGAATACGAAATCGGTGGGTTCAGGAGGGTAATACGGAACGCCGTGCTAGATCCCAACGGCCTCTTACCACTAGCAGTCGAGATGACAGGCATCTTATCCGCATGACTGTAACTGATAGTGCAGCCACGTCTCGATTCCTGAGTCAACAGATGGGGACGTTTTCAAGACAACCATCTGCACGAACAGTTCGACGATGTTTGCAGCAGCATCGACTATCAGCTTGCAGACCACGGTTGCGGCTACCGTTGACGCTGTATCACAGACAGGAGCGCCTGCGATGGTGTACTCGACTACGAACCTGGGTGCACGAATGGCAAAACGTCATTTTTTCGGATGAATCCAGGTTCTGTTTACAGCATCATGATGTTCGCATTGCTTTGCCGTGTCGCAGCAAGGAATGGCAAAACTTTGGGAGATTTTTCTTTTAGTAAATTTCTATAGCAGACTTGGATCCGCCGGAAGAGCGCCACGCAACGGTGTCGGTAAGAAGTGAGCACTCGCTTCTGAATGAATGTCTGTTTGCCTTCAGCTGTGCATGTACAAGCTTTTATTTTTCTAAATATTTATAGCTTTGCCTTCTCGTAAATTTTCCTTGCTTTATGTATCTTTCGTCCGTGGGGAGCCAACCACGTGGTTGAACATTAGAGTTTGTTGGGCTACCGTCATCACTAACTGTCCGACCTCATGTTTGTTTTAAAGAATGTTAGCTGCTCATGACTGAGTGACGTGATATTGTTGCAATTTGGCCACAATACCTAGAACTTGCGTCTCCACAAACCACTATGGTCACGCGGGTGCACTGCGAAACGAGTACCGTTTCACGAGTTATTGCGATCAGTTATCAGGCAACAGCAGTTGTATGAATGATTCACACAAATGATTTTAGGCGTAGATTATAACGGTGAACGTATCAGTGCTTTTCTTTCATGTTTTAGGAATTAATGTTATCAAGAATTGTGTACATGTCTCACATCCATATCTTAGGATTAGCCGGCCGTTGTGGCTGAGCGGTTCTAGGCGCTTCAGTCTGAAACCGCGCTGCTGCTACGGTCGCAGCTTCGAATCCTGCCTCGGGCATGGATGTGTGTGATGTCCTTAGGTTAGTTAGGTTTAAGTAGTTCTAAGTCTAGGGCACTGATGACCTCAGATGTTAAGTCCCATAGTGCTCAGAACCATTTGAACCATTACTTAGGAATAAATAATTTTATCCACTATTTTTTCTTGTATTCCGAGATAACGTTTTTGCACCTAAGCCAGTCACCTCGTAGCTTTCCCGTTAACACATCCAACGCGTTTCCTTACGCACAGGTCCAGTGATAAGTTTCTCCTTTTATTTAATACGAATGCTTTAGATTAAGCCTTATTTTCAGGTGAGTTGCTGGGAGCTGATCTTATGCACACTGTTCATGCACTTTCTATTTTATTTTAAATGTTTGATTCTCGTGAACAGTGAACGGGCAATACTATTAATTACATCGCGTTCCCTATGAGCGACATCACAATGTATGTACTGTCATAAGTTTTTGGTCTCTGATGAAATTAATTTATTTTCCGACTCGGCCAAACCACCAGCCGGAGTGGCCGAGCGGTTCTAGGCGCTTCAGTCTGGAACCGCGCGACCGCTATGATCGCAGGTTCGAATCCTGCCTCGGGCATGGATGTGTGTGATGTCCTTAGGTTAGTTAGGTTTAATTAGTTGTAAGTCTAGGTGACTGATGACCTCAGATGTAAAGTCCCATAGTGCTCAGAGTCATTTGAATCATTTTATTCGGCCAAACCTTTGATTAGTTGTATGGTTAGAATCGGTGGCGACCCTAATATTCTCACGTTAATTTCACAATCAATAAGCGTTTCCATTCCCAATAATATCGGAATAACACGTAGAAACAGGTTAGTTACAACTTCGTTATTGTTTGACAACTGTGGTGTTGAAGGTGCTGCGCTCTTAACCGCCAGCAGTGGAACTAACACACATAGTCTACCTTACGGAGCTGTATAATGTTCAGGGACGCGTAGTGGAAAGCATAATAAATGAGACTGGCTACAGTAATTTGTAGCTTCAGTTGACATTCATTACGGTCACGTGCGTGCTTAAACTAAAACGTCCGCTTTAAAAAGTATGCGGGTAGACAACGCAGACCGCACGGTGCAGCGCAAAACCGCCACCCTTACTCTGTGCTCTGGAGTTTGCCACACACTCGCAAACAAATACAGCAGCAGTTGGCAGCACTGTAAATTAAAACCGAAACGCAGGACAACTGGGGAACTGTAACTGCCCGCAGGGAACTAACGCATGGTGACATCTATTCCCCGACAAACTCTGTGTGTGTGTGTGTGTGTGTGTGTGTGTGTGTGTGTGTGAGAGAGAGAGAGAGAGAGAGAGAGAGAGAGAGAGAGAGAGTTAACAAGTTCACAGTGCTGCACTCTGCTGCTGTGGCTTCAGAATGTACAGCACTGTCCATGCTCTGACGTTTAATACGGCAACATGGAAACCTCCCGGCTCTCCCACGAATGTCTCGCACTTCGTATCTGCGAGATGTCTGCCACAGCTAACAACATACTTTGGGAACAATGTAACAGTGAAACTCGACGTTTGGCGGCCAACTGTTCCTTTACAAAATGAATGAACATTAATAAATCTTCCTCAGGAAGATCCTAGGCCCGGTAGAAGAACCTAGGGAATTCAGTAGGTGGGATAACTCTGAGCTCTACGAACATATCGAGAGGCTCTCTGACTGTGCAAGAAAAAGGAGGATAGCTTTCTATAGCCATTTATACACTCCTGGAAATTGAAATAAGAACACCGTGAATTCATTGTCCCAGGAAGGGGAAACTTTATTGACACATTCCTGGGGTCAGATACATCACATGATCACACTGACAGAACCACAGGCACATAGACACAGGCAACAGAGCATGCACAATGTCGGCACTAGTACAGTGTATATCCACCTTTCGCAGCAATGCAGGCTGCTATTCTCCCATGGAGACGATCGTAGAGATGCTGGATGTAGTCCTGTGGAACGGCTTGCCATGCCATTTCCACCTGGCGCCTCAGTTGGACCAGCGTTCGTGCTGGACGTGCAGACCGCGTGAGACGACGCTTCATCCAGTCCCAAACATGCTCAATGGGGGACAGATCCGGAGATCTTGCTGGCCAGGGTAGTTGACTTACACCTTCTAGAGCACGTTGGGTGGCACGGGATACATGCGGACGTGCATTGTCCTGTTGGAACAGCAAGTTCCCTTGCCGGTCTAGGAATGGTAGAACGATGGGTTCGATGACGGTTTGGATGTACCGTGCACTATTCAGTGTCCCCTCGACGATCACCAGTGGTGTACGGCCAGTGTAGGAGATCGCTCCCCACACCATGATGCCGGGTGTTGGCCCTGTGTGCCTCGGTCGTATGCAGTCCTGATTGTGGCGCTCACCTGCACGGCGCCAAACACGCATACGACCATCATTGGCACCAAGGCAGAAGCGACTCTCATCGCTGAAGACGACACGTCTCCATTCGTCCCTCCATTCAAGCCTGTCGCGACACCACTGGAGGCGGGCTGCACGATGTTGGGGCGTGAGCGGAAGACGGCCTAACGGTGTGCGGGACCGTAGCCCAGCTTCATGGAGACGGTTGCGAATGGTCCTCGCCGATACCCCAGGAGCAACAGTGTCCCTAATTTGCTGGGAAGTGGCGGTGCGGTCCCCTACGGCACTGCGTAGGATCCTACGGTCTTGGCGTGCATCCGTGCGTCGCTGCGGTCCGGTCCCAGGTCGACGGGCACGTGCACCTTCCGCCGACCACTGGCGACAACATCGATGTACTGTGGAGACCTCACGCCCCACGTGTTGAGCAATTCGGCGGTACGTCCACCCGGCCTCCCGCATGCCCACTATACGCCCTCGCTCAAAGTCCGTCAACTGCACATACGGTTCACGTCCACGCTGTCGCGGCATGCTACCAGTGTTAAAGACTGCGATGGAGCTCCGTATGCCACGGCAAACTGGCTGACACTGACGGCGGCGGTGCACAAATGCTGCGCAGCTAGCGCCATTCGACGGCCAACACCGCGGTTCCTGGTGTGTCCGCTGTGCCGTGCGTGTGATCATTGCTTGTACAGCCCTCTCGCAGTGTCCGGAGCAAGTATGGTGGGTCTGATACACCGGTGTCAATGTGTTCTTTTTTCCATTTCCAGGAGTGTATATGAAAATGGTAGCTGTTCCTTCGGACATGTCCGAAAGAAAAGGTACTACCTACTAAAATTGCTACACCAAAAAGGAATGCAGATGATAAACGGCTATTCATTGGGCAAATATATCGTACTAGAACTGACATGTGATTACATTTTCACGCAATTTGGGTGCATAGATCCTGAGCAATCAGTATCCAGTACAAACACCTCTGGACGTAATAACGGCCTTGATACGCCTGTGCATTGAGTCAAACAGACCTTGGATGGCGTGTACAGGTACAGCTGCCCATGCAGCTTCAACACGATACCACAGTTCATCAAGAGTAGTGGCTGGCCTCTTGTGACGAGCCAGTTGCTCGTCCACCATTGACCAGACGTTTTCAGTTGGTGAGAGATCTGGAGAATGTGCTGGCCAGGGCAGCAGTCGAACATTTTCTGTATCCAGAAAGGCCCGTACCGGACCTGCAACAAGCGGTCGTGCATTATCCTGCTGAAATGCAGGGTTTCGCAGGGATCGAATGAAGCCACAGGTGGCAACACATCTGAAATGTAACGACCACTTTTCAAAGTGCCGTCAATGCGAACAAGAGGTGACCGAGACGTGTAACCAATGGCACCACATACCGTCACGCCGGGGGATACGCCAGTATGGCGATGACGAATACACGCTTCCAATGTGCGTTCACCGCGATGTCACCAAACACGGATGCGACCATCGTGATGCTGTAAACAGAACCTGGATTCATCCCGAAAAAATAACGTTTTGCCATTCGTGCACTCAGGTTCGCCGTTGAGTACACCATCTGTAGCACGTCATCTTCGCGGTGTAGCAATTTTATTGGCCAGTAGTGTACTTTGCTATGCATATAGAATGTGTTGCCTTAGAGAGTCCACGACTGTCAGTTCCATCGTGACCTCAATTTTTAGCCACCATCTTCCACTTTTTCTATTTTATTTCGCCACTGATTTATGCCTAACACGCAACTTAAAAAAAAAAAAAGATCCTTTTACGTGGATGTCGTTATTATTCCGAAGATTAGTTTAGTGCATCTCTACATGAAACGCCTGGTTAAATCCGCAGGACAGAATAGGTAGTTGGAATTATGGAAAGGGTACAAAAATGAGCGGCTGTCAGTTACACTCCAACACATATAACTTTATTTAGTTGCCCAAACATTACAGAGCAAATTTCCGAGTTTAACTATCGACTGAATATGTCACACAATCTTATGGTTTAAGGGCACAACCTCTTTAATTTTTAAAACGGCTGAAGGCAGAAAGCGGAAGGTTTCGTCCTTAAATAATATTTCACATGAGGCTGAAGGCCCAAACAATGCAGTACTTAAAAAGTAAGGAACTTTCAATTTTAAAACGGCTGTAGGCCCATTATTTAAAACCCAACTAAAAGCATACAAATTCAAACCATCGGCATATGAGCCATTGAAATACACAATCAAACACCAATAAGAAAAGCAGTACAGCCAGCGGCGTTCAGAAGTTTCCTGGGGTCGGTCTGCAGTTGAAATATTAACGTTCGCTTAGGGGAGACAGGTAGTCGGCCCAACTATATCCGATCCGCCGGCAGCCCAACTGACAGACAGTCAACGGACCCACCGACAAGACGACTTGCTTTCCACCTGTCCAGTACACAAGGAAGTCCAATGCCAAAACGTGAAAAGCGTAGCCGCCCACAACCAAGTATGCGTAAGCGATCAAAACTACACGCACGTGTTGGACAGCGACAACACGGTGAGGAAAGGACACTGCCTGAATTTTACGTCAGCGGCCAGTGCAGTTTACCGGAACGCTAACGGCCACAAGGCAGAATTACCGCTGGTGCACTTGGACTTCAAATAACCAAGATACAGTTAAACTCCACCGCATGGTGGCCAAACTCGAACACTCGCTGTTGCTAACAGGAATTCCCCCAACAGCCAACCATGAAAACCAGCGGCACATTGTGAACAGCCTGGCTTCGGTAATTAAATCACCACTCAACTTTGGTGTCCTGGGTCGGTGAGCCACGAGCCCCGTGTAACCTCCCCACAAAATATAAAAATGAAAATGAGCCAAGAGTAACCTCCCCACAGAAAATGTAAATGAAAATGAGCCAAGAGTAACCTTCCCACAAAAAAATAATTTATAATTAAATGAATTTTTAATTATTGTGAGCTCTGAACAAAATTGGCTCCCATTTATAGTCTGTGTGCGGAAATGCATTCGCATTTAATGCAACCACAAAATTCTTTTCTCATTTTATGTCAAGTTGTAAGTAGGCTGTTTATGTTTTCTTATCGGCAACGTTACGTAGCGCTCGGTACGAAAATCACTGGCTGTGTTGTGCGCAGTCTGTGGCTAGTTTGCATTGTTACAAGGACTACAGTGGGTCTACACCTTTGCTGACTCACCAGTACCATTATTTCTACAAGGACTGCAGTGGGTCTGCACCTCTGGTGGCCCACCAATACCGTAATCTCTACCAGGACTACAGTGGGTCTACTCTGTGATGACCTACCTACCAATATTCTTCAAAACTTCGACTGACTCTGTTGTGGGTTTGCTCTGTTGTGGCCCCTTACCTGTCTGCATGTCGAGAGTCAGCACTGTCTTTCCGTTGGAAGGACAACACTACTTCTTCAAGACTGCATGGAAATCCACTACTTCCGTGTGCATTTTCTTTTACTGCTCAGACTTTGAGAAAAACACTTTTACTGTGATGGATGATCAGGACTGTCTTTATGGACTGTGAGAAAATTTTAGCTTTTGACCAACATTGTATCAATAAGTGTGTGCATTTGATTTCTTTGTTATTGTAATTATGAAAAATTTTATCAAATCATTGTTGGCCACTGCCCAAAACAATTTGTAAAGTTTTTTGTGGGGAGCATGGGGGCTATGTAAGTAGGCTGTTTATGTTTTCTTATCGGCAATGTTACGTAGCGCTCGGTATGAAAATCACTGGCTGTGCTGTGTGCAGTCTGTGGCTAGTTTGCATTGTTGTCTGCCATTGTAGTGTTGGGCAGCGGCAGCTGGATGTGAACAGCGCGTAGCGTTGCGCAGTTGGAGGTGAGCCGCCAGCAGTGGTGGATGTGTGGAAGGAAATGGCGGAGTTTTGAAATGACATATATTATGACTTTTGATGATATTAAGGTAAATACATTGTTTATTCTCTATTAAAATCTTTCATTTGCTAACTGTCCCTATTAGTAGTTAGTGCCTTCCGTAGTTTGAATCTTTTATTTAGCTGGCAGTAGTGGGGCTCGCTGTATTGCAGTAGTTTGAGTAAGGAAGATTTTTGTGAGGTAAGTGATTTGTGAAACGTATAGGTTAATTTAGTCAGGGCCATTCTCTTGTAGCGATTAGTGAAAGTCAGATTGCGTTGCGCTAAAATTGCGTTGTGTGTCAGTTTAAGCACAGTCTTGTATAAATGTTCAAAAGGGGACGTTTCAAAGTTCGTAACAAAAATATTCCTAAACACCAAAATAATAAAAAAAATTTAGTAACCTCATAAATTTTATGAGGACAGCAGCGCTGGCCTTCGGCCCTGTATTCTGAATAAAAAAAAAGCAAAAATTCTTATCTCAATAAAATCCGCAATTATATCTGCTCTTAAGTTGGAATTTTTCGACACAGCTTTGTGCAATGCTGGCGTATTTTTTTTTTTTTTATTATTGGAAGGAATGATCATGCATTTGAAATATTCTTTAAATTGAAACGAATGCTTTTCTTTAAAAGAGTTACTTTATATTATAAAATTATTATTGGGGCATTTTTTTGGAACAAATTAAATTACAATTAACATACATTATTAAATATGCGCAAGGCTGCTTCTTCACCTTCTACAACAACACTCATCCTCCAGAGTCCTGACCAGAGTCGCGAGCAGAGCACACAGTCGACGCATGCCGACTCCACCAGACTACAGCTTACTAGCACGGACTCAAGACTACTACAACCACGGAGGTATAAGGAGGGGAGATGGCACTATGGCCGTCTGCTGTGCGTCTGTTTGAAGCCGGTGGGCCGCCATGTTTGATTGGTCAAAACAGTGACAGAGCTCTTGTTAGAATTGCGTGTTCTTCATATTTAACGTTATGTCTGCGAAATAATTTCAGATGATGAGTGTTACAATGTTTACATGCATAACACAACGTCAGAATAGCTTTTTCAGGTGTTTTCGTTTTGTTGTTAATGCGTTTTTGCCCCAGCAATACAACTGATTTGGTCTCGTTAACTTAAGTGTTTCTTTTGGATACGAACTTCGAATGATGAAAAATAGCAGCGTACAAAGCTCTTTTCTAACTCAAATCACCTTTTACTGTATTTGTGTCGATGTAAACTGAAAGCAGAACCCGAAAGCTATGCTAGTTTACATACCGGATGATATTTCTTACTCGTTTACACACTTATACAAAATTTCATTTGTAAATACAAATATGAACCCACAGGGCCCTACGAGCTTCATTGATCGGAAATCTGAAATAAAATAAGAAGAAAACTGTTTCACAAAACGTAAACAAGGCCGCACATCTCAAGAATATAAACGACAATATTTTACGAGCGGAGCCACTTACGCATGGAACGTGATTCCTTTTAACTCGGTAGCACTATTCCAACGGTTAGTACACCCGTAAACAACGCAAACCGGCATTTTAAAATGAATAAACCTTCAGCAGCTCTACACAGTAGCACAATCGGAAACGAGTCTTCTGACCAAACTGCAATGGCGGAGCTCGGTTTCTGTCGGCTTCAAGTTTGTGACGTCATGGCATCTCCCCTCCTTATACCTCCATGACTACAACTGACTAGAACTGTCGACTCGCGCAGTCAAGCGCAGACTAGCGACAAGCAACAACTAACGATAAACTACTCTCTGGTCAGAGATTCTGTCATGCCTCGCCCATCGCTGGCATTGTATACATCTTACACCCGTAGCAATCGGAACAGCTCCCACACACTCCAACACTGCGCCGCGTGGAGATTTCGTTGCTGATCCACACCAGCCGACCCACTGCCACACACCGGCTAGCCGGAAACTATAAGCACCAGACCAAAGACAGTACAAGGTGCGAATATCGATACACACCGCTGCTGCCACACATAGAAAGAGGAAGAACCACGGCATATCCGCAACAACCGCGGGAAACCAAACGCAGAGTAACAGTCAAGGTTTAAACCAACGCATAAGCCGGGGTCAGCAAGTCTCACTACACACTTGTGTATCCTGCGCAAGTCTCTTCATCCATGCGTAACTATGCAATCTATATCCATTTGAACCTCCCTAATGTGTCCATCCTTTGGTCTCCCTCTACAATTTTTACCACCCCTCCCCCTCCCCCATACATACACACATTTCCCTCCTTTGCTAAACCGACTAGTCCGTGATGCCTCAGAACGTATCCTATTAACTGATTCCTTCTTTTAGTCAAGTTGTGACACAAATTTTTGTTTTCCCCTATCTGATTCAGTGCAGCCTCATTAGTTACTCGATTCACACTTCTGATCTTCATCATTCTTCTGTAGCAGTTCAGTTCAAATGCTTGTGTTCTCTTCTTCCTCGTATATGTTTTGTATTTCACTTTTAAATCACCAAAATCGTGTCTCAGCAATGTGTGTCCCCTTGTGTCCCCACCTGTCAGTTATAACAGACCCAACCATGGTGGCTGCGGGCAAGGAGTCGCAGCACTTAGCCCCCTACTGGCTTTGTTATTAACCAGCGATCCGAACCGACTTCGCACGAACAGCACTAAGTATTTACGGTGATACTAACTATCTGGTAGTAGTAAATTATAGACAGATCTCCTTCGTGTATCAGTGAATCTATTAGTGAAAACTGCATCACTATCCCTGCAGTAGTTTTTGGGATATGCCTTTATATACAGACGGTAAATTGGAGTGGGTGACTTCAGTTTATAATATCAATATGTTTAGGCAGTCATACTATGGCTAGCTTTTTGATATTGATAAGTTACGCTTAGTATTGATCTTCTTGTGATAGACACTGTACTTAAAATAATGTTCAAATGTGTGTGAAATCCTATGAGACTTAACTGCTAAGGTCATCAGTCCCTAAGCTTACACACTACTTAAACTAAATTATCCTAAGGACAAACACACACACCCATGCCCGAGGGAGGACTCGAACCTCCGCCGGGACCAGCCGCACAGCCCATGACTGCAGCGCCCCAGACCGCTCGGCTAATCCTTCTTCGTCGTACTGTTCATCGTCCATGCCTTACATTCATACAAGGTTACACTCTTTACAAATATTTTCAGAAAATACTTCCTAACAATTCAGTTTATGCTAGATGTTAACAAATTCCTCATGTACTGAAAGCTCTTCTTCCTATTACGAGTCTACATTTTATAAACTTTCTACTTCGGCCATCATCAGTTATTTTCCCTTCAAAATAGCAAAACTCACCCATTAGATGGGTTTCGAAAAAGACGGTCATGTGAAACCCAGCTCGCGCTAATCGTCCACGAGACTCAGAGGGCCATAGACACGGGTTCACAGGTAGATGCCGTGTTTCTTGACTTCCGCAAGGCGTTCGATACAGGTCCCCACAGTCGTTTAATGAACAAAGTAAGAGCATATGGACTATCAGACCAATTGTGTGATTGGATTGAGGAGTTCCTAGATAACAGGACACAGCATGTCATTCTCAATGGAGAGAAGTCTTCCGAAGTAAGAGTGATTTCAGGTGTGCCGCAGGGGAGTGTCATAGGACCGTTGCTATTCACAATATACATAAATGACTTGGTGGATGACATCGGAAGTTCACTGAGGCTTTTTGCAGATGATGCTGTGGTGTATCGAGAGGTTGTAACAATGGAAAATTGTACTGAAATGCAGGAGGATCTGCAGCGAATTGACGCATGGTGCAGGGAATGGCAATTGAATCTCAATGTAGACAAGTGTAATGTGCTGCGAATACATAGAAAGATAGATCCTTTATCATTTAGCTACAAAATAGCAGGTCAGCAACTGGAAGCAGTTAATACCATAAATTATCTGGGAGTACGCATTAGGAGTGATTTGAAATGGAATGATCATATAATGTTGATCGTCGGTAAAGCAGATGCCAGACTGAGATTCATTGGAAGAATCCTAAGGAAATGCAATCCGAAACAAAGGAAGTCGGTTACAGTAAGCTTGTTCGACCACTGCTTGAATACTGCTCAGCAGTGTGGGATCCGTACCAGATAGGGTTGATAGAAGATATAGAGAAGATCAAACGGAGAGCAGCGCGCTTCGTTACAGGATCATTTAGTAATCGCGAAAGCGTTACGGAGATGATAGATAAACTCCAGTGGAAGACTCTGCAGGAGAGACGCTCAGTAGCTCAGTACGGGCTTTTGTTGAAGTTTCGAGAACATACCTTCACCGAAGAGTCAAGCAGTATATTGCTCCCTCCTACGTATATCTCGCGAAGAGTCCATGAGGATAAAATCAGAGAGATTAGAGCCCACACAGAGGCATACCGACAATCCTTCTTTCCACGAACAATACGAGACTGGAATAGAAGGGAGAACCGATAGAGGTACTCAAGGTACCCTCCGCCACACACCGTCAGGTGGCTTGCGGAGTATGGATGTAGATGTAGATGTAGATGTACTTTGTGTCTTATTTCCTAATCTAAAAAAAATATCGAGGAGATAACTGTTACTGGCAGAGCGGTTCTAGGAGTTATCGGCTCTGAGTCGAAGAGGAACAGGATTTCGGGCTCGCGTTGTCCTTGAGTAGAGTTGTTTTAAAATTGACAAGAAATTATCGTGTCTCTCTGGGAATAGAAACACATTCATGTCCCACAGGGCTTCATTCACGCACCTTACATATGTGGGTCTTCACTGTCTAGAATGGAAGTACAGTCTCAGACTCGAATCAGTAATAGAAACGTGTCCTGCAGACCTTCATCTTGGAGCCTTATTACTGTACAACAATATTAAAGATCTACAAGAAATAAACAACTCTAGGTCGTAAGATAACTTCAGTCGCAGGTTCGAATCCTGCCTCGGGCATGGATGTGTGTGATGTCCTTAGGTTAGTTGGGTTTAAGTAGTTCTAACTTCTAGGGGACTGATGACCTCAGAAGTTAAGTCCCATAGTGCTCAGAGCCATTTGAACCATTTTTAGATAACTGTTACCATTTAGCTATGGCACAGAAGCGCCGTAATAATTTTGAAGGTTCCTACATAAATAATTATTTTCCTATCTCCATGTAACATGGTATTAGGTAGAAGTCAGCATGTCACCATAGAATTAATTTAAATTACTTTACTGGAATTGAAGAACTGGCTTCCTGGGAGTGAAAGAAATGAAATGGCAAACCTGGAACGTAACGAATATACCACGACAAATAATGGAATTTGAACACAGATCGAATGCATATCGAGATAAATCGACTTACACAATTACTTTATCCCAGCATATCTCTAGAAGCGCTCCTAACTTGAGTGTGACTTAAGTTTTCTTCCAATTTTTTAAATAAATAGCCGCAGTACAGATATGACAGAGGTCCATAAGTTACCCTGCCACATAAATGTATAGCAGTATGATTATATCCACTGAAATGAAATGAACGGAATCAGTGTAGATGAATAGGCGAAATGGAATGGCACGAACTGCGCTACCTGTGGAGGCCCATACATAAGACTCGAATATGCGATGTTATCAATACGTTGGGTAAAGTCAGTTCAAATGATGTATACCATTTGGCAGCAAATGCCAGAAGTCCCCTTCACTACCATTCCATGGGTAACGTCTTCTTTCTGGGTAACCTGCAGTTGCAATGATGAGACGTATTAAAACAATAGGAGCGAAAACTCAGAGCCACTGAATATATCAGCCGATCTTGTACTGACAGCTAGCGTGGCCTACGCAACTGTTCACAGTAAGCAAGGGATCTCAGTTTGGTAAACTTCCATTTTTGTCCCTATATGTTCATCACAGAACTGCCTGAGAATGAGTACACATCCTTTGTTTAGGTTGGCCCGAGCGGAAAACATTGCGGAATGCAATAATTGTTCTTCTCTGAGTTAAATAAATTACATCAGCCTTAAAGTACCCTAGTACTTAAAGAACGCACTTGTGATAAGCCCTGTGGGACATACATCTATTTTACTTTTCCTTTGGAGATAAAAATGATGATCAGCTATCAATATTGTTAAAGTATAAGGCATCAGGACGAAGCCCAATAGTGCAATTACGTATTTCTCCCCAGTCAGAGATGATAGCCTGTTCCCAACCTGATTTTCGGCGAGTGTGCGTGTGAGTGTAAGAGAGAGAGAGAGAGAGAGAGAGAGAGAGAGAGAGAGAGAGAGCGTATTTTTCTGACATTCTTTATGTTTTTCTTTGCAGTTCACATTTTAATAATTTCGCGACTTTTCTACGCACACATCTCGTAATATTTTCGTACGGATGTTAAAGGTCTTGCACGTACGCCACCATATCATCATAATCTTCACGACCTTAAAGACAGATTCAAATAAACGTGGTATCAACGTAAAGTCCGGTGGTTCTATGTCTACATCTAAAGGGATACTGTGCAAATCACACTTAAGTGCCTGGTAGTGAGTTCGCCAGACTACCTTGACAATAATTCTCTGTTATTCGAATCTTGAACAGCGCACGGAGAAAACGAACACCTATATCTTTCCGTATGAGCTTATTTTGTTAGAATGATTGTTTCTCCCTATGTAGATCGGCGTAAATAAAATATTTTCGCATTCTGAGATGAGATTTGTTAATTAAAATTAAGTGATAAGATTGCACCGCAACGGAAAACGCCTTTGTTTTAATGGTGTCCACCTCAAATCATATGTATTGTCAGAGACAGTCTCTCCCGTATTTCGTGATAAAACAATATGTACTGCTCTTCTTTGAGCTTTCCCGATTTACAGAATGAGATTTTCACTCTGCAGCGGAGTGTGCGCTGATATGAAACTTCCTGGCAGATTAGAACTGTGTGCCGGGCCGAGACTCGAACTCGGGACCTTTGCCTTTCGCGGGCAAGTGCTCTACCAACTGAGTTACCCAAGCACGACTCACGCCCCGTCCTCACAGCTTTACTTCTGCCACTACCTCGTCTCCTACCTTCCAAACTTTACAGAAGCTCTCCTGCGAACCAGTTTCATATCAGCGCACACTCCGCTGCAGAGCGAAAATCTCATTCTGGAAACATCCCCCAGGCTGTGGCTAAGCCATGTCTCCGCAGTATCCTTTATTTCAGGAGTGCTAGTTCTGCTAGGTTCGCAGGAGAGCTTCTGTAAAGTTTGGAAGGTAGGAGACGAGATACTGGCAGAAGTAAAGCTGTGAGGACCGGGCGTGAGTCGTGCTTCGGTAGCTCAGATGGTAGAGCACTTGCCTGGGAATGGCAAAGGTCCCGAGTTCGAGTCTCGGTCGGGCACACAGTTTTAATCTGCCAGGAAGTTTCCCGATTTACTCCGTTAATCCTGCCTGGTAAGGATCTCAGACCGCGCCACAGTACTCCAAAAGAGGACGGACGAGCATACTGTAGACAGTACTCAGTATGTGAATAATTGTCAGAAGAACATCGCAGAACCACAGAAAAAGGATACCACGATTAATCTCTAGAGGACACACGTTTATTTCTCCTCCGAGTTGGAGTTGGTAACTTCCTGTCGAACTTGAAGAACTTTCTGTATTAGTAGGGTACCAGGATGAATCCCTGTGGGACACAGGACTATTTTGAATGAAATTATAATTAAATCAAGACCCTAAGTTGCTCACAGGCGTTGATATACATCAATGGGGACAGTTGAAAATGTGTGCCCCGACTGGGACTCGAACCCGGGATATCCTGCTTACTGACAGACGCTCTATGCATCTGAGCCACTGTGGGCACGGAGGATAGTGTGACTGCAGGGATTTATCCTTTGCACGCTCCCCGTGAGACCCACATTCCCAACTTAATGTCCACACACTACATTCGCAGTGCCCCTGCCCTTTACACACATTACTCACGGCAGACAATCTTACCGAGTCCCGTAAGAGTTCGGGCAATGCATGTGCATCCGCACAGAAGAAGGTCAATGGCCAGTTAGCTTTAACTATATGAAGATGGTATCTGTTCTTTCGGACATGTCCGAAACAACAGATACCATCGGTAACCGTGCAGCTCTCTAGACTGAAATGATAGTTAAATCAAGACCCTAAGCTGCCGACAGGCGTTGATATACATCAACGGGAACTGTTGAAAATGTGTGCCCCTACTGGGACTCGATCCTGGGATCTCCTGCTTACGTGGCAGACGCCCTATCCATCTGAGCCACCGAGGGCACAGAGGATAGTGCGAGTGCAGGGATTTATCCCTTGCACACTCCGCGTGAGACCAGATGCCATGTAAGCAGGAGATTCCGGGTTCAAGACCCGGTCGGAGCACACATTTTCAACTGCTCCCGTTGATGGGTATCAACGCCTGTCGGCAGCTTAGGGTCTTGATTTAATTATCATTTCAGTCTAGAGAGCTGCACGGTTACCGATGGTATGTCTTCTTTCGGACATGTCCAAAAGAACAGATACCATCTTCATATAGTTAAAGCTAACCGCCCATTGACCTTCTTCTGTGCAGATGCACACGCATTGCCTGAACTCTTACGGGACTCGGTAAGATTGTCTGTTGCGAGTAATGAGTGTAATGGGCAGGGGCACTACGAATGTAGTGTGTGGACATAAAGTTGGGAATGTGGGTCTCACGGGGAGCGTGCAAAGGATAAATCCCTGCAGTCGCACTATCCTCTGTGCCCTCGGTGGTTCAGATGGATAGAGCGTCTGCCATGTAAGCAGGAAATCTCGGGTTCGAGTCCCGATCGAGTCACACATTTTCAACTGTCCCCGTTGGTGTATATCATCACCTATTGGCAGCTTAGAGTCTTGATTTAATTATCTTTTCATTCTAGAGAGCTTCACAGTCACCGATGGTATCAGTTCTTTCGGGCATGTCTGAAAGGAAAGATACCATCTTCATATTCATACACGACTATTTAATTGCGAAGTCAGAGACGATAGTTTTGTACTGAACTTGAAGAATGTTCTGCTTAAAGAACGTACGAGGATAAAGCACTATGGGACAAATTTCTATTTATCTTACGTAAAAAATGGTTCAAATGGCTCTGAGCACTATGGGACTTAACAACTGAGGTCATCAGTCCCCTAGAACTCAGAACTACTCAAACCTAACTAAACTAAGGACATAACACACATCCATGCCCGAGGCAGGATTCGAACCTGCGACCGTAGCAGTCGCGCGGTTCCGGACTGAAGTTATCTTACGACCTAGGGATGTTTATTTCTTGTCGATCTTTAATATTGTTGTACAGTAATAAGGCTCCAAGATGAAAGCCTGAAGGACACGTTTCTATTAGTGAACCGAGTCTGAGGCTGTACATAGTTTTTCGACAGTGAAGACTCACATATGTAAGGTGCGTGAATGAAGCCCTGTGGGACATGAATGTGTTTCTATTCCCAGAGACACACAATAATTTCTTGTCAATTTGAAAACTACTCAAGGACATCGCGAGCCTGAAATCCTTTGGGACACGTACCTGACTCACAGCCGATAACTCCTTGTCGATCTCGAAGACTGTTCCGCGTAAGCAAGGCACTACCACGGAGCCCCGTGGGACACCATTCTGAGGAGAGTGGAGACGCGTAGACGGGGCGACGATCAGCTCGCGGAGGAGACGGCAGCTTTAAAGCAGTGTGCGGGCAGCCATGCCCCAGTGACAGAGAGCCCTGGTAATCGATAGCGCTCCATTCAGCGCGCACGCCCATTCAGCCCGAGTCCCCATTGACTGCTGCGGACGTGGCCGGCCGACAGACGGTCGGACGGAGGGACTGAGGGAGGGAGGGAGGGAGGGAGGGAGGGAAGGAGGGAGGGAGGTGCAGGGAGTAGGGCCGAAGGTCCAGAGGTCGTTGGGCAGCTGGACGCCCGCCAAGGGCGCACACCCTCCGCAGCGTAGGGCACTGCGGGACATTCCTCTCTCATACCGCGTCTGACGTCAGCGCGCACAGTGGCGCAGTTTTCGAGGATAGCGGCTTTTTCCTAGCGCTTCTGAGCTCGTGGTCTCGCGGTAGCGTTCTCGCTTCCCGAGCACGGGGTCCCGGGTTCTATTCCCGGCGGGGTCAGGGATTTTCACCTGCCTCGAGATGACTGGGTGTTCAGAATGAGATTTTTCACTCTGCAGCGGAGTGTGCGCTGATATGAAACTTCCTGGCAGATTAAAACTGTGTATCGGACCGAGACTCGAACTCGGGACCTTTGCCTTTCGCGGGCAAGTGCTCTACCAACGGAGCTACCCAAGCACGACTCACGCCCCGTCCTCACAGCTTTACTTCTGCCAGTATCTCGTCTCCTACCTTCCAAACTTAACAGAATCTCTCCTGCGAACCATGCAGAACTAGCAATCCTGAAAGAAAGGATGCTGCGGAGAAAATGGCTCTGAGCTCTATGGGACTTAACATCTGAGGTCATCAGTCCCCTAGAACTCAGAACTACTTAAACCTGACTAACCTAAGGACATCACACACATCCATGCCCGAGGCAGGATCCGAACCTGCGACCGTAGCGGTCGCGCGGTTCCAGACTGTAGCGCCTAGAACCGCTCGGCCACCCTGGGCGGCTGTTGCGGACACATGGCTTAGCCACAGCCTGGGGGATGTTTCCAGAATGAGATTTTCGCTCTGCAGCGGAGTGTGCGCTGATATGAAACTGGTTTGCAGGTGAGCTTCTGTTAAGTTTGGAAGGTAGGAGACGAGGTACTGGCAGAAGTAAAGCTGTGAGGACGGGGCGTGAGTCGTGCTTGGGTAGCTCAGTTGGTAGAGCACTTGCCCGCGAATGGCAAAGGTCCCGCGTTCGAGTCTCGGTCCGGCACACAGTTTTAATCTGCCAGGAAGTTTGACTGGGTGTTGTGCCGTTTTCATCATCATCATTCATCCCAATTACAGTAGGAGGAAGGCAACGGCAAACCACCTCCGCTAGGACCTTGCCTAGCCGGCGGTGCGGGTCTCCCGCATCGTCCCCTACACTCTGTCAAGGAGTATTGGACTTCATCATCTTCATATTTAACCGCAGGATGTTCACAACAGTCATGAGACTAAAACTTCTACTTTTGCAAGAGATTTTCTCCACAAGGTTTGTCAGCAAATTACAGTGTCAGGCATAGAAGTGAAATAGGCAGGTGTTCTACAGGGGTTCATCCTGGTATCTTACTTCTGCTGAACAGTTTCCGACTCGGAAGATAAATAGAGAAACGTGTCCAAGGCTTCATCTTGGTGCCTTAATTACCTAGAATGGACTTAGAAAGCTCAAGAAACTATTGTCCCTTCGTCGGAAGCAAAAGATACATACATCTTACAGGATATCATCTCAGTCCCTTATTTATATATAATGATCTTCAAGAAGGCAAGAAGTTGCTAAGAGGGTGAGTAAAATGAAAACCTTGTATTTGTAATAACAAATCGGAATCTCGCTCCGTTATCCTGTAAGTTTGTAAGCGTGCTACAAACAGCGTGCAGAATGGCCTATCCGGCCGGGGTGGCCGAGCGGTTCTAGGATCTACAGTCTGGAACCGCGCGACCGCTACAGTCGCAGGCTCGAATCCAGCCTCGGGCATGGTTGTGTGTGATGTCCTTAGATTAGTTAGATTTAAGTAGTTCTAAGTTCTAGGGGACTGATGACCTCAGCAGTTAAGTCCCATAGTGCTCAGAGCCATTTGAACCAGAATGGCCTGTAGGTGGCAGCATAGTGCAGATGCACACATACCCTCGCTGTATCAGTATAAAGATGGCCGCCCAACTTGCGACTAGCACCTGGGAAGAACAGCGTTCTGTTCTCCGGTTTTTGCGAGTGAAGGTGTGAAACCTATTGGAATTCATCGACGAATGATGGTTCAGTACGGTGGTTGTTGTCACAGCAGCAAGTCTACAAATGGAGTAGGAAGTTCTCAAATGGTGTGACTTCAGTGGAAGATGCTCCTCGTCCACGTCAGTCACAACGAGATGTGACTCCACATAACATTGCAGCAGTTGAAGTCATAGTGAAGAAAAACCGGCGAGTGACACTGAATGACATTGCAGCATGTTTACGGATTAGTCATGGGTCAGCACATCACATTGAGCATGATGTGCTCCAGTTTCACAAAGTGTCTGCAAGATGGGTGCCACGGCAGCTGACTCCTGAAGTGAGAGAACGACGTGTTGATGCTTGTGAAGAACTTCTTCGGCGCTTTGAACGAGAAGGTGATGGCTTCCTTGCAAGAATCGTTACTGGGGACGAAACCTGGGTTCACTTCCACCAACCGGAAACGAAGAGAGCGAGCAAGGAATGGCGCCATTCCTCATCACCAAAACCAAAGAAGTTTCGAACCATCAGCATCTTTTGGGACGAAAGAGGCGTCATTTTGGAGCATTAAGTGCTTAGAGGGACCACTGTCACCAGTGCATCATACACAGATTTCCTAAAAAAATCATCTGCGGCCTGCAATTAAATCAAAGCAACGTGGATTGTTGTCAGCAGGTGTCCTTTTGCAACATGACAATGCAAGGCCCCACACTGCCCCAAACTGCCCGTACAACAGCTGCAACAATCACAGACTTGCATTTTGAGTGACTTCCTCATCCATCATACTCACCAGACCTTGCGCCAAGTGATTTCCATATGTCTGGACCACTCAAAGACGCAATGGGAGGAAAGAAGTTCCGTTCTTATGAAGAGGTACGCCACGCGCTGTATGAGTGGTTGCACGGACTACCAAAATACACTCCTGGAAATGGAAAAAAGAACACATTGACACCGGTGTGTCAGACCCACCATACTTGCTCCGGACACTGCGAGAGGGCTGTACAAGCAATGATCACACGCACGGCACAGCGGACACACCAGGAACCGCGGTGTTGGCCGTCGAATGGCGCTAGCTGCGCAGCATTTGTGCACCGCCGCCGTCAGTGTCAGCCAGTTTGCCGTGGCATACGGAGCTCCATCGCAGTCTTTAACACTGGTAGCATGCCGCGACAGCGTGGACGTGAACCGTATGTGCAGTTGACGGACTTTGAGCGAGGGCGTATAGTGGGCATGCGGGAGGCCGGGTGGACGTACCGCCGAATTGCTCAACACGTGGGGCGTCAGGTCTCCACAGTACATCGATGTTGTCGCCAGTGGTCGGCGGAAGGTGCACGTGCCCGTCGACCTGGGACCGGACCGCAGCAACGCACGGATGCACGCCAAGACCGTAGGATCCTACGTAGTGCCGTAGGGGACCGCACCGCCACTTCCCAGCAAATTAGGGACACTGTTGCTCCTGGGGTATCGGCGAGGACCATTCGCAACCGTCTCCATGAAGCTGGGCTACAGTCCCGCACACCGTTAGGCCGTCTTCCGCTCACGCCCCAACATCGTGCAGCCCGCCTCCAGTGGTGTCGCGACAGGCGTGAATGGAGGGACGAATGGAGACGTGTCGTCTTCAGCGATGAGAGTCGCTTCTGCCTTGTTGCCAATGATGGTCGTATGCGTGTTTGGCGCCGTGCAGGTGAGCGCCACAATCAGGACTGCATACGACCGAGGCACACAGGGCCAACACCCGGCATCACGGTGTGGGGAGCGATCTCCTACACTGGCCGTACACCACTGGTGATCGTCGAGGGGACACTGAATAGTGCACGGTACATCCAAACCGTCATCGAACCCATCGTTCTACCATTCCTAGACCGGCAAGGGAACTTGCTGTTCCAACAGGACAATGCACGTCCGCATGTATCCCGTGCCACCCAACGTGCTCTAGAAGGTGTAAGTCAACTACCCTGGCCAGCAAGATCTCCGGATCTGTCCCTCATTGAGCATGTTTGGGACTGGATGAAGCGTCGTCTCACGCGGTCTGCACGTCCAGCACGAACGCTGGTCCAACTGAGGCGCCAGGTGGAAATGGCATGGCAAGCCGTTCCACAGGACTACATCCAGCATCTCTACGATCGTCTCCATGGGAGAATAGCAGCCTGCATTGCTGCGAAAGGCGGATATACACTGTACTAGTGCCGACATTGTGCATGCTCTGTTGTCTGTGTCTACGTGCCTGTGGTTCTGTCAGTGTGATCATGTGATGTATCTGACCCCAGGAATGTGTCAATAAAGTTTCCCCTTCCTGGGACAATGAATTCACGGTGTTCTTATTTCAATTTCCAGGAGTGTAATTTTTTTTCTAAAGGAATTTATGCACTTTGTAAGCGCTGGAGGATTTGCATTGAGCGTGGGGGAGAGTATGTTGAAAAGTGATACAGCTTGGTACCACTTCTGCACAATAAATAATATTTAAAAAAAATTTAAGGTTTTCGTTTGACTCACCCTCGTACATGCAAGTAGTGAATTGCAATCTTCACCAGACGATGTGGAGCAGCTGGCTCAAAGAAATATTATGGGATTTACAAAATGTGAGCTCGCAGCAGGCCCGAGACCTGTGTATTCAAGAAGTTATCTCAGTGAGAATGGCAAATAGACTCACATGACTTTGTGTTGGTGCTTTAATTATTTACAACGGACTTAAAAGAGCAATCATTTACCTATAGCTCGGAAGAAAAACAGACATCTGTCCCATAGGACTCGGTTCTGGTTTCTTTCTTCAGTAAGATGGTCTTCAAAATGGTGAAAAAGCTGGAAAAAAGATAGGCATCTGTCCCACATTCCTTCATCCTGGTATCTTGCTTCCTTGGAACAGTCTACAATTTCAAAATTTTAAATATGGCTGAAACAGCAACTTAAAAATCTTCACGGTACATTATAACAGCAAACAGTTGCAGGATAAAGATTTATTGAAATCCTTGACCACGGTTTCGGTATATCTAAATATACCTTCATCAGAAGCAAAAATACACCTGAACAGGAAGATCCTTCAGTATCAAAAAACTTAGCACCATAACTGAGATAGCAGAAAAAAAACGCTTATAGCTTTAAGTAACCATGAAAATTAGCAAAGTATTACAGGCACAAAAACTTTCAGACACTTACTAAAATCACATCCTGCAATGAAGATGCATAAAACAATCGTGACAAAGGCGTCGTCAATAGTTGAAATTAAAATATCACCTCCATCTGTACAGCATAATTACGAAGAGATGGTCGATGCGAACACAGCATATCATCAGTACTTAGCCTGTGAATTAGCGTGAAGAGGGTGTGGAAGCACTAGGGCAGACAGTTTCACCGAGAGAGGGCACTTGTGGTATGCGCCAGACACTCGCGCACATTAAAACCAAGGGATACATACTCATGCGCGTCAAAATTTTAAAGGTTGTGCTAATTCAAACCCTCTGTCTTAATAAATAACACATATCAGAACCATTTAAAACACCTGCATGCAACAGAAAATATGAACACCAATTTTCCTGTGTCCTAGTGTTAAGCAAGTGAAGCTTGCGCTAAGGAACACATCCAACGAGAGAGGGACTAGTGTTGTGCGCTAGAATCTCGTGCAGAATTACAGGCTAGGATACGTACTAACGAAAATGAATAAAATTTTGTAGAAAATCGAAACCATCTGTCATCATAAATGAAAAACATAACTAAATCATTTAAACCACACATACACATCGAAAAACGCGAACAACCATCACCAAAAATAGGCAAAATCCCAACAAGACAGGAAAGGAGCATCTCACCAGCATCAACAGACAAGAAAACTAGCTTATAGTTAGCCAAACAATATTACATTAGAGCAAGAAGGGGTTTGAAACTATCCAATAAATTTTTGTTTCTAAGCTGCACCTGTTCGTTAAGAATAAATCCATCGTTTTGAGATAGATGTTGAAAAACTTCTAATTCCTCGAGCAGGTCCAGTTTGTAACCCTTACTCTCTTCGTGTAGCCATTCTACGTCATCCCTTTTACGTGACGTATGTTGTAAGAAATGGTTCAAATGGCTCTGAGCACTATGGGACTCAACATCTTAGGTCGTAAGTCCCCTAGAACTTAGAACTACTTAAACCTAACTAACCTAAGGACATCACACACACCCATGCCCGAGGCAGGATTCGAACCTGCGACCGTAGCAGTCCCGCGGTGCCGGACTGCAGCGCCAGAACCGCTAGACCACCGCGGCCGGCAAATATATTGTAAGAGCAATAGATGTTTAGCAAACGTGGTATTGTACACGTTCTCCCCATTTTTACCTAGCATGTGTTCTTTATATCTTACTTCAATGGGTCCACCTGTCTGTCCAACGTTTTTTTCTTCTATCTCAGTTATGTTGCTAAATTTTTTGCTAGTAAAGGGTCTTCCAGTTCAGGTGTATTTTTGCTTCTGACGAAGGTATGATATGCCGAAACCGTGGTCAAGGATTTCAATAAATCTTCATCCTGCAACTGTTTGGCTGTTACCATTTACCGCGAATAGTCTACAACGTTGAGAATGAATTACTGTGCCTGCTATGTCTATAACATTTCTGTGTGGTCAGCAGGGGTTTTTCCTGTTACCTTACTTCTACAGAACAGTCTTCGTTGTTGTTAAGTATTTCGTCCGACTCGACAGTGTGTTGTTCAACTGTCTCACAGACTTAATCCAGATACTTTACTGTGCACAGAGATCTTCACCATTCACGAGAAATGTTCGATTCTGGCTGGACAGGAAAATACTTCTTACAGAGTGGGGAATTCAGCTGCAAGTTTGGTACAGAATTTGTTAGGGATTACAGCAGACCCTGGAGTTTTTCTTCAGTTTCAGCAGCTCCGGCTGCTTCCCAACGCCAGTGATATACGTATCCACATCACTCATCTTTGCACTGATACAAGAGTTGAACTACGGCAGCAGTTCTGGAATTTCCTTTCTAAAGAAAACAGACTTCTGTACTCCGTTTCATTTGCTACTCTCAGTTTCAGTTCCTGTGTCGTCAATATGAGTCTGGACACGAACTTTGGTGTCACAGGCAGCCTTTACATACCAACATAGTTTACTTGACTTTTATGAGAGGTCTTTCGATAGGATTATGCTAAGGTCGTCGTCGAAGACTTCACGCATTGCTCTTCTGACAGCCAAATGATTTGGCATTTCTGGATCTATAACCCTATGCCTCGTTTCACACGTATTGTGCAGAAGTCGCTGTTTCGTCAGAAGTTTTTTACAGTGAATGTATATCATGGAGTGCCCCTCCCGTCATGAATTTTTCTGCTAACAAGTAAATATCTGTCTAATACTGGCTTAAATGTTCTTTTAAACTTGAACCACGGATCTTCTACATGCTACTGCACTTAGTCAAGTATATCAAGTTTCTGCTTGAGGTGTGACAGTAGTAACACTCTAATTTATTGATAATTTCCTTCTATTTGTTTTAGTTGCTTTTTGTACTTTGGTAAACATTGTTGCAAGACTCACCTCAAGTTCGCTGCAATCAATTCTTGACATTAGCCTCAGTATTTTTCCATGAGCAATGAGCTTCTGAATAATATGTTCTAGATAGTTTTCAAAGGAAATATCTACTATTATTTCACAGGATGTCTTATCACGTCACCACTTACAAAACCACCAAGAGCTTTCAATAAGTAGTGGCACACTTTTTTCTCTGTTATTTTCTGTTGAAAAAATGCGGAATTTGTTCTGGGATATCATGGAATGTTCCAGTTTCAGTCTTTATAGTGGGTATTCAAAAGTCTCTCCGCAGTGCCGCTTGATTGTTATATGCGCGTCCCGTATGAGAGTTCGCCTGCTTGGGTTACTTCCTTCCCTTGAAGTGGACTCTCCCAACATTCCACTGTTTCGTTTACCTCAGCCAGTTTCAGTAGTATCGTTGGTGTGTGCCGTTACGTGTTGACGTGAACGTTTAAGTTTGGTTCCTTTGTTCGTTTATTTCGTTTTTGTCACTGTTAAAATACTGACCATTGAAGAACGTGTGTTTTTAGTCGAACAAGTGTTGAAAGCTGACGGAAAATACACGTTTCAGTTCGTCAAACATTTAATTCAGTTTTCCCACATCGCGATACTGTGCGAGATTTGATAAACAAATTTCGAAGTACGGGGTCAGTGACAGATGCAGTGGTCGTCCGAGCGTTTTGTCTGAGGATAAGCTACTCGATATTTCCCATAAAATGACCATGAGTTTGAACAAGTCAGTAAGAAATGTCGCCCAGGAAATCGATGTTAGTGTCGGAACGGCCCACACAGCTGTAAGGAAAAAATCAGAACTTTTCCCATACAAAGTGACAGTCACGAAAGAACTGAAAAATACTGATCATTGCTAAAGACTGCATTATTATCAATTGCTCAAAAATTTTGTTCAGCAAAATGGAAGGGATATTCTTAATCAAACGTTTTTCACTGATGAGGCGTGGTTTCATTTATCCGGGTACATGAACTCGCAAAATTCTCCTATGTGCAGTACTGCAAATCCATTTGTATTCATGAGGAACCATTTCATTCTGTGAAAATAAGAGTTTGGATTGCAATTTCTAGACGTCGACTTGTGGGTCCCATATTTTTCAACGACACAATAAACGCACAACGCTACTGCAGTGATATTCTGTACCCATTCATAGGCGAACTTGTGTTAAGTGAAATACTGAACAGTTAATTTCAAAAAGATGGTGCAACCGCGCATACAGCTCGCGTTTCAATGCCACTGCTTGCTGATGTTTTTGGTGATGGCATAATTTCACAGCGACTGTGGCCTCCTCGATCACCTGACCTAACACCACCTGACTTTTTCTTCTGGGGTGCAACTGTCTATAACAACAGTCCAAAATCCATCGATGAATTGAAAACTGGAATATCCACTTTAACTGCTTCTGTTACAGAGGAAATGTTACAGATTGTGTTTGGAAACATGATTAGACGAACTGAATTGTGTATTCAACAACAGGGGGGACACTTTAATGTGAAAATTTGTAAGTAGAAATGAATATTCAATACATTACACTACTGATCACGAAGATGATGTGCTAGAGACCAGAAATTTAACCTATAGGAAGAAGATGCTGTGATATGTAATTGATTAGCTTTTCAGAGCATTCACACAAGGTTGGCGCCGGTGGCGACACTTACAACGTGCTGACACGAGGAAAGTTTCCAACCAATTTCTCATACACAGCAGTTGACCAGCGTTGTCTGGTGAAACGTTGTTGTGATGCCTCGTGTAAGGAGGAGAAATGCGTACCATCACGTTTCCGACTTTGATGAAGGTCGGATTGTAGCCTATCGCTATTTCGATTTATCGTAATGCGACATTGCTGCTCGCGTTGGTCGAGATCCAATGACTGTTAGCAGAATATGGAATCGGTGGGTTCAGGAGGGTAATACGGAACGCCGTGCTAGATCCCAACGGCCTCGTATCACTAGCAGTCGAGATGACAGGCATCTTATCCGCATGGCTGTAACGGATCGTGCAGCCACGTCTCGATCCCTGAGTCAACAGATGGGGACGTTTGCAAGACAACAACCATCTACACGAACAGTACGACGACGTTTCCAGCAGCACGGACTATCAGCTCGGAGACCATGGCTGCAGTTACCCTTGACGCTGCATCACAGATAGGAGCGCCTGCGATGGTGTACTCAACGACGAACCTGGGTGCACGAATGGCAACACGTAATTTTTTGGAATGAATCCCGTTTTTGTTTATAGCATCATGATGGTCGCATCCATGTTTGGCGACATCGCGGTCAAGGCACATTGGAAGCGTGTATTCGTCATAGCCATACTGGCGTATCACGCGGTGTGACAGTATGGGGTGCCATTGGTTACACGTCTTGGTCACCTCTTGTTCGCATTGAACAGTGGACGTTACATTTCAGATGTGTTACGAACCGTGGCTCTACCCTTCATTCGATCCCTACGAAACCCTCCATTTCAGCAGGATAATGCACGACCGCATGCTGCAGGTCCTGTACGGGCCTTTCTGACTACAGAAAATGTTCGACTGCTGCCCTGGCCAGCACATTCTCCAAATCTCTCACCAATTGCAAACGTGTGGTTAATGGTGGCGGAGCAACTGGCTCGTCACAATACGCCAGTCGCTACTCTTGATGAACTGTGGTATCGTGTTGAAGCTGCATGGGCAGTTGTACCTGTACACACCATCCGAGCTCTGTTTGACTCGATGCCCAGGCGTATCAAGGCCGTTGTTACGGCCAGAGGTGGTTGTTCTGGGTACTGATTTATCAGGATCTATGGACCCAAATTGCTTGAAAATGTAATCACATGTAAGTTCTAGTATAATATGTTTGTCCAATGAATACCCGTTAATCATCTGCATTTCTTCTTGGCGTAGCAATTTTAATGGCCAGTAGTGTAACAACTTGTATTTCACTGAGTTTCATTTCGGTATATTCATTGCGGCATACGGCACGCGCGGCTAACAATCATACGGGACAGCCGAGAGACTTTTTGAACACCCCATATTTTCATGAAGTTCCGATAGGTGATGGGTCTATACGTAGCCTTCAGATTGAGTTCCAGGCATAGAGCTGACATTCATAGGTGCTTGCAGAATACAGAGACGTGGCAATGAACAAAAGCATGGTGAGTCGTTGGGAGAGGCGTCCGTCATCATCGCTACAAGGTCGCGCAATCGCTGTCAGATCTCCCTCTGAGCACTAGGGGACTTAACATCTGAGGTCATCAGTCCCCTAGAACTTAGAACTACTTAAACCTAAGGACATCACACACATCCATGCCCTAGACAGGATTCGAACCTGCGACCGTAGCGGTCGCGCGGTTCCGGACTGAAGCGCCTAGAACCGCGCGGCCACCGAGACCGGCTCAGGCAGCGTATTTTCCTCATCGTCTTGTTGCTGTCCAGCACGGTGTGTAGTTTGACAGCTCCGTGTGTGACTGGTTGTGGGCGCCAATATCTTGTACGTTGTTCCGTTGAACTCCCTGTTGTGCCCTGGTTGGGTGAAGTGGAAGTTATCTTGTCGGTGGGTCCGCTGACTGTCTGTCGGTTGGGTTGTCGTCGGATCGTGAATGGTTGGACCGACTGCCTGTCTCACCTAAGCGAGCGTCAGTGTTTGAATTACAGGCCGACCCTCGAACATCTGGGCGCCCTTGTGTGTACTGCCTTATTTTTAAAAAAATGTTCTTCTTGTTGGTAGTTGTATGGCTTTGTGTTTTAAATTAGAGTTGTTTTACTCTTAAGGCCTTCAACCTAGTTTAAAGTACTGTTTCGTGTAAGCCGTGTGGCATTTTAAAGGATTTTTGAATTTTTAAGTCTTCAGCCTTCAGCCGATTTGAATTTAACTTGTTCACTTCAGTCTAACTTAAGAACTGTTTTAAGACAAGGCTTGCCTTTTAAATTTCTGATTATGCTTGCGTTTTAAGTTATTAGCCTTCATCCGTTTTTAAATTAAAGTGGCTTTCAGCCGGTAATTAAGTCCCAAAGGTTAAAGCTGTGTCTTCAAAAATTTTTTTTTGGGCTCTTGTAATGTTTGATCAAATAATAAAGTTGTATGTTCGAATGTAACTGACAGCCCCTTATTTTGGCCCCTTTGCACAATTTATTCTATCTGTCCTGTCATGCGAGTTAAGCAGGGCAACTCAACCCTATCGTAACAAACATTAAACTTCAGGCTACCACGCGTGTGTTCGCGTGTGTTGTGTGGGTTGTAGGAGCCCCAAACTGTGATAGTATGGCGAGTCACATGTCCAGAAACGTGGAAAGTTGATTCATCTCAAAAGCCGGCCGCTGTGACCGAGCGGTTCTAGGCTCTTCAGTCCGGAACCGCGCTGCTGCTACAATCGCAGGTTCGAATCCTGCCTCGTGCATGGTTGTTTGTGATGTCCTTAGGTTAGTTAGGTTTAAGTAGTTCTAAGTTCTAGGGGACTGATGACCTCAGATGTTAAGTCCGATAGTGCTCAGAGCAATTTGAACCACTTTTTTTTCATCTCAAAAAATGTCCTTTTCCAGTTAATCAGTGCAGCACCTTGAGGGTCAGAATAGAACCCGCGAATGCATACCACAGTGGACGATAGTTTGGCTGCAGTGTTTGTATACAAGAAGGCGTAACACTTCATGGAGATCTTGTTGCTGCAGTTCACGAGACGCTCGACGAATGTACGTCTGGGGACAGCGTTGGAATGCTGTATGCATCCTGCTGTCGTCAACAGTTGCTTGAGACTCAGGGCGAATTCCGCTTCGGCGAAGGTCTTGACTGTGTCTTTAAAGTTCCTGAACCACCTCATTATGCTTGCTTTTTACCGGTGATGCCGCCCAATAGTGGCGTCGATAATTCCGCAGTACCGTTGTCACAAATAGGATTGGCCGTGATTAAGGGACATCCTTAATATCATCGATTACTTTTTGTGGTTGATATACTTCATTATTTCAAAATGTGGTAAGCAAATCTTAGTATAATAAAGGAAAACGGTTGGGAGCCGTCAAATTTGTGTTTTTGAGAGTTTCTGCAGCAATGTTTCATTAACTCGCCCAGCAAGTGAACAGTGGTAAGTCAATGGCAACATTCAAGACACATGTCCTAAAGAACATCCACCACATGTACGGTTCTAGGCGGTTCAGTCTGGAACCACGCAGCTGCTACGGTCGCAGGTTCGAATCCGGCCTCGGGCATGGACGTGTGTGATGTCCTTAGGTTACTTAGGTTTAAGTAATTTTAAGTCTAGGGGACTGATGACCTCAGATGTTAAGTCCCATAGTGCTTAGAGCCATTTGAACCATTTGAACACCACATATACAGGGTGGTCCATTGATAGTGACCGGGCCAAATATCTCACGAAATAAGCATCAAACGAAAAAACTACAAAGAACGAAACTCGCCTAGCTTGAAGGGAGAAACCAGATGGCGCTATGGTTGGCCCGCCATGAAATTCCTGGTGCATAGAAATGTGGTACGGGTGCAATCGATGTTGATGTAGCATTCTCAACAGCGACGTTTTTGAGATTCCCGATTCTCGCGGAATTTGTCTGCTACTGATGTGCGGATTAGCCGCGACAGCAGCTAAAACACTTACTTGGGCATCATAATTTCTTGCAGGTCGTGGTTGAGGTTTCACACGTGGTTGAACACTTCCTGTTTCCTTAAATAACGTAACTATCCGGCGAACGATCCGGACACTTGGATGTTGTCGTCCAGGATACCGAGCAGCATACATAGCACACGCCCGTTGGACATTTTGATCACAATAGCCATACATCAACACGACATCGACCTTTTCCGCAATTGGTAACCGGTCCATTTTAACACGGGTAACGTATCACGAAGCAAATACCGTCCGCAATGGCGGAATGTTACGTGATACCACGTACTTATACGTTTGTGACTATTACAGTGCCATCTATCACAAAGCGAAAAAGTGGTCCAACTAAAACATTCATATTTCTTTCATAGACGAATATCTAATAAAAATGGGGGTTCCTATTTAAAAAAAAAAAAGCAGTTGATATCCGTTTGACCTATGGCAACGCCATCTAGCGGGCCAACCATAGCGCTTTCTGGTTTCCCCCTTCAAGCTAGATAAGTTTCGTTCTTTGTAGTTTTTTTCGTTTGTCGCTTATTTCGTGAGATATTTGGCCCGGTGACGATCAATGGACCACCCTGTACACTGATTACCTTGAACATTATGACCACCAATCTTCTATTCACATAAAACGTTGCAGGCGGTAGCAGTGTCACCTGGCGAGGAATGACTGCTAGTCAGACACACGCACGATGCATTTAATTCAGTGAGCGTGCTGCCTGTGTGTAGAGTGGGAAAGGCACGCTATCTACCTGAGTCTGACCGAGGGCAGATTGTGGTGGCCCGAAGCACGAGGTTTTCGGAAACCGCACGACTTGTCGGGTGTGCTGTGGTGAGTGTCTTCAACAAGTGGCGAGACCAAGGTGAAACGTGTCGAGACGTCGTGGGGTTGGGTGGCAGTCCCTCGGTACAGATGTCGGACGTTGTGGGCCGGGCACACTGGTAACACGGGACGGGCAGCGAGCTGTGGCAGAACCAGCATCAGACATTATTGTTGGGCAGAGTACAAGATGGGCCTTTGCAACCATCGACCCATGTGTGTGCCAAAGTTAACACCACAACATCGGCAACTACAGCTGAAATGGGCACATGAACATCGGCACTGGACGTTGGTGCAGTGGCAGCGCATTGCACGGTCTGATGCATCCTGACGCCTTCACCGTCATACCGATGGGAGGGCGCGAATCCGTCATCTTCCAGGAGAACAACACCTTGACACCTGTGCAGTGGGATGGAGACAAGCTGGCGGAGGCTCCATTATGGTCTGGGGAACATTCACATGGGAATCCATGGGTCAAGTGGAGCTCGTGCAAGGCGCCATGACGGCTAAGTGTCGTACTCTGGTTGCAGATCACATTCACCCCTTCACGACGACCATGGCATTTTTCAACAAGATACTGCGCAATGTTACGAGGTCAGCAGTGTGATGGATTGGTTCGAGGAACACAGTGGGGAGTTGCAGTTGATTTGCTGGTCCCCCCCCCCCCCCCCCACATCTTGCCAGACTTGAACCTGATCGAACACATCTGGGATGTGGCGTCAGAGCTCAACGCCCCTTTCCCCAGAATTTACAGTGATTTGGTGACTCGTGTGTGCAGATGTGATGCCAACTCCCTGCAACAACCTACTAAGCTCTCATTGCTTCCGTGCCATGGCGCGTCGCCGGTATTATCTGTGCTAAAGGAGGTCGTATCGGCTATTAGGTAGGTGGTCATATGTTCTGGCTAATCAGTGTGTATTTAAGTGCATTCAGCTTGCATCCGAACTACGTTGACTACTCGCTGGAGAACTTTTAAGAATGAAATTTTGGATAGAATTTACTGTTTTAAAAACGTGTCGATATTGTGATAAATTCGAAAACGATTACTTATCTGAGTTAATCACCGTGGATGTACTTGGAATATCTTATTTGTCAGATTTTATTGAAACTTTCTTGCG
Source organism: Schistocerca cancellata (assembly GCF_023864275.1). Classification (NCBI taxonomy): domain Eukaryota; kingdom Metazoa; phylum Arthropoda; class Insecta; order Orthoptera; family Acrididae; genus Schistocerca; species Schistocerca cancellata. Next base: position 109,685,038 of record NC_064637.1, read on the forward strand.
CAATTTCTTAAACAACCTACTTGTCCCTTACCGTTGTTCGCAGCTGAAGTCTTCACATAACTTTGATGATGTCTGTACCTTACGAGAAGCCCTGCCGCCTGAACCCCTCCCCCCCCCGCCGCCCCCGCCCCTCGCTACTAGCGCGACATGGAGTCTTCACCCCATCTCCGTCCTGCCACTCAGCCGGCGACAGAGTTTACCCAGAATGAGGCCGCCTCCGCCTCCCACGCACATAATCGCGTTAAAATCCCGTGGTACCCTCTTAAGTCCCAACATCATTTCTCCCACTCACACCTACGACCGGTTGAGACCAGTTCTCGGGCAGAGACACACTCCGCGTATGGCGCCTGCCGGCATCTGCATCTACTCTGACACTTTAGAAGCTATCTTACGGGGTGTATACTTTGCAAGACATCGAAAAGTGCATAGCAAACTCAGCTTCCACCTGGTCTGGGAATTACTGCGTTCTCCTTTCGAAGTGTCTACGTACGTACAGCATTACGCATACAGTCTCACGGTCTCGGTTCGAAAGCCATCACCTACCGCAGTGTGCATGTAAGTTTTGACTCCGGCGTTAATGCCCTGAAAATATTCCCTTCCTTTTATGAAATTTGACCCAAGAATGAGCAAACAATGCTGTTTGACAACTGCAAAGGAAATGAGTGGTAGTGAGGGAACTGTCATAATGCTACGGAATATACAGGATGTTTCACAACCGAAGGTATGCGCTTCTAGACGTTGCAGAGGACACTTAGTAGATAAAGAAACTTCCTGGCACATTAAAACTATGTGCCAGACCTAGACTCGAACTCAGGACCTTTGCCTTTTGCGGGCAAGTGCTCTACCATCTGAGCTACCCAAGCACGACTCACGCCCCGTCCTCAAAGCTTTACTTCTGCCAGTACCTCGTCTCCTACATTCCAAACTTTACAGAAGCTCTCCTGCGAACCTTGCAGAACTAGCACTCCTGAAAGAAAGGAAATGTCATCCGATGGTACAGAGCATCAAATTTATAGGCGCTAGCACCTCTAAATGCGTACAGAACTGACTGATACCGTGATGATGTTAAAAACTTCCTAGGACGATGCAGGGAGATAAATGTATCAATTTGAGGTAAGGGTTCCTGTACCAGAAACGAACACATGTACTGATACTGTTGTTGCTAAGACTGTTGCGTAGGCAATTTTGGGCAGTGGCAGTATTCACCAAAACAATGAAAAACTGTCCAGGAGACTTGGCCTCTAGAATACATACCTTAAGAGCCATGAGCACTTGTTTGTGTTTTGCAATAGCGAAGATAAACAAGTGTTAACAGCTTCTCAAGTATGCACTTTAGAGGCCATATTTACTGGACATTTTTGCCTTGTTTTGACGAGCGAGGTGGCGCAGTGGTTAGAAAAGTAGACTCGCATTCGGGAGGACGTCAGTTCAAACCCTCCATACGAGTTGGGTTTTCCGTGATTTCCCTAAATCACTGCAGGCAAATGCCGGGATGGTTCCTTTCAAAAGCCACGGCCGACTTCCTTCCCCATGCCTCCTTAATACGACGGGAACAATGACCTCTCTGTTTGGTTCTCTTCCACAAACCAACCAACCAATCTTGTTTTGGCCCATACTACCATCTCTGAAAGTTGCCTACCATACATTCCTAGCAACGACATACCAATACCTGTATCCTACTGCATAATATTTTTAATGGGAACGCATTTCCTGAAACACAGAACTTCCGTTCTACATTGGTTTCAATTTAGATGTGTAACGCGTCCACATCTATTGAGGGAAAGAGAAAAGCCTCAGAGTTGTTTGTCCTGGTATGCAATAGGATAGGATACTCACTGGATTTAACTGCTATGGACTTCTTCTTGTGGGGTCATATGCAAAGCTTAATTACGAGGCTCCTGTAGAGGCAAAGGAAGATCTGCTGGCAAGAGTTCTGACTACGGTACTAGAAATTCAAGAGACACCAGATGGGATGGGAATTGTGCACCAGAACACGCTTCGTAGGTACACTGGCCGAAATCCTAAATGTCTTTTTCCAAAGCCGTTTCACAGAGGAAGACTCCACTATATTTCCTTCTCTAGATTCTCGCACAGATGACAAAATGGTAGATATCGAAATAGTTGACGGAGGGATAGAAAAACAACAAAAATCGCTCAAAAGAGGAAAGGCCGCTGGACCTGGTGGGTTCGATTTTACACGGAGTACGCCAAGGAACTTGTCCCCTTCTTGCAGCGGTGTTCCGTAGGTCTCTAGGATAGCGTAGCGTTCCAAAAGATTGGAAAAGGGGACAGGTCCTCCCCGTTTTCAAGAAGGGACGTCGAACAGTTGTGCAGAACTATAGACCTATATCTCTAACGTCGATCAGTTGTAGGATTTTGGAACATGTATTATGTTCGACTACAAGGACTTTTCTTGAGACTAGAAATCTACTCTGTAGCAATCAGCATGGGTTTCGAAAAAGACGATCGTGTGAAACCCAGCTCGCGCTTTTCGTCCACGAGACTCAGAGGGCCATAGACACGGGTTCCCAGGTAGATGCCGTGTTTCTTGACTACCGCGAGGCTTTTCATACAGTTCCCCACAGTCGTTTAATGAACAAAGTAAGAGCATATGGAATATCAGACCAATTGTGTGATTGGATTGAAAAGTTCCTAGATAACAGAATGCAGCATGTCATTCTCAATGGAGAGAAGTATTTCGAAGTAAGAGTGATTTTAGGTGTGCCGCAGGGGAGTGTCGTAGGACCGTTAGTATTCACAATATACATAAATGAACTTGTGGATGACATCGGAAGTTCACTGAGGCTTTTTGCGGATGATGCTGTAGTTTGTCGAAAGGTTGTAACAATGGAAAATTGTACTGAAATGCAGGAGCAACTGCAACGAATTGACGCATGGTGCAGGGAATGGCAATTGAATCTCAATGTAGACAAGTGTAATGTGCTACGAATACAAAGAAACAAAGATCCTTTATCATTTAGCTACACTATAGCAGGTCAGAAACTGGAAGCAGTTAATTCCATAAATTATCTGGGAGTAGGCATTAGGAATGATTTAAAATGGAATGACCATATAAAATTAATCGTCGGTAAAGCAGATACGAGACTGAGATTCATTGGAAGAATCCTAAGGAAATGCAATCCGAAAACAAAGGAAGTAGGTTACTGTACAGTTGTTCGCCCACTGCTTGAATACTGCTCACCGGTGTGGGATCCGTACCAGATAGAGCTGGTAGAAGAGATAGAGAAGATCCAACGGAGAACAGCGCGCTTCGTTACATGATGATTAAGTAATCGCGAATGCGTTACGGAGATGATAGATAAACTCCAGTGGAAGACTGCAAGAGAGACGCCCAGTAGCTCGGTACGGGCTTTTGTTGAAGTTTCGAGAGCATACCTTCACTGAGGAGTCAAGCAGTATATTGCTCCCTCCTACGTATGTCTCGCGAAGAGACCACGAGGATAAAATCAGAGAGATTAGAGCGCACACAGTGCATACCGACAATCTTTCTTTGCACGAACAATACGAGACTTGAATAGAAGGGAGAACCGATAGAGGTGCTCAAAGTACCCTCCGCCACACACCGTCAGGTGGCTTGCGGATTATGCATGTAGATGTACAATGTCTGTAACAACGCTGAGGCTCGCCACATCGAGCCCCCGCTGTAGTTCGTCAGTATTTTTCTATACGTACAGTATACTGAGTTCTTTTTTGTTTTACAATAATGTAAACACAGGTGTTAATACAAGCAAATGTGCTTAAGAGATAAATGTTTGTTTCCTAATAATCGCACTGCGTCACGTCTAATTCAGTTCCTCAGGCAGAAGTGGATGAGTTCAACATCTGAATCGAAACCATCGTAAAAAGGAACCGATACATTCCAGGAAATAGATTCCTATTCAAAATTTCATGTACTCACTCCCCTTTACAAGTCCTAGAAGCTTGTAACAGAAATTTCCCAAAAACCCTGTATTTAATGTTGAAACGTTTGTGCACGGTTGTAACAATACTGAAGACGCTATCCTCACAAGAATGTAAGTAATTCTAAACTCATGTGCAAAGAGTGGTTGAAGGATTTGTTTAACATTACAAGGGACTGGTGGACTAGACTGACCAATGATGTGCACTCCCGGCAAGCAGGCGAGAGAGTTGGGACAGTTCAGTGCACAATTTACAATAAGATTTCATGCTGACAATGTGTGCATGTGCTGTGTTGCGGCTCGCGTTTGTGCCGTTGCTAGGTTGGCATCGTGTGATAGGGATAGTGGCGTCACGTTTTCTTCTTGTGTTTACTGGCGCCACTACGTTTGCTAGTGTTGTCTGTCCGCGAGTGGCAGCAGCAGCGGTTATCGATACCTAGTACCGTGGTACTATCTTTGGAAGGACATCAAGTGTTTTCTGGGTCAGACTGTGTAGAGAGCTCGATTGGGACGGAGCAGCAGTGAGGTCCGACAGCCCGAGGACATGCCGGGTGTAAGTAGGCTGTTTATGTTTTCCTATTGGCAACGTTACGTAGCGCTCTGTATGAAAATCACTGGCTGTGCTGTGTGCAGTCTGTGGCTAGTTTGCATTGTTGTCTGCCATTGTAGTGTTGGACAGCGGCAGCTGGATGTGAACAGCGCATAGCGTTGCGCAGTTAGAGGTGAGCGGCCAGCAGTGGTGGATGTGGGGAGAGAGATGGCGGAGTTTTGAAATTTGTCATGAACTGCTATATATATTATGACTATTAAGGTAAATACATTGTTTGTTCTCTATTAATATCTTTCATTTGCTAACTATCCCTATCAGTTGTTAGTGCCTTCCGTAGTTTGAATCTTTTATTTAGCTGGCAGTAGTGGCGCTCGCTGTATTGCAGTAGTTCGAGTAACGAAGATTTTTGTGAGGTAAGTGATTTCTGAAAGGTATAGTTTAATGTTACTCAGGGCCATTCTTTTGCAGGGATCTTTGAAAGTCAGATTGCTTTGCGCTAAAAATATTGTGTGTCAGTTTAAGCACAGTCATGTACAATTTTTCTAAGGGGACGTTTCACGGGACCGCTGGCAGAACGCAGGCACTGCCGGATCGAGGGGCTGCAGTAGCGAGGGCGACAGCCTCGTTCCCTACAAGACCCAGGACGTTTGAGCTGAATGAACACTAACCCAGTAGTAAAACCCCCGCTATTTTGAGATCACGCCCTTTGTTCGCGTGTTGCTGCTCGCAGGGTCACTGAGACGAAGAGCAGCGAGTGCAGTGTTCGGAGTTGGCGAAATTAAATAGCTGTCCTCCACCTTTTATTATTAATCATTGAATTCCTTGTGTTTATTGATGAAGTCCAACCAGCGGTAATTTTCTGCCTAGTGGTCGCTAATGCCCCAGTTATCTGCTCTGGAGGTTAGCTTATTTTTGTGGCAGTGTACGTTTCCTCGTCTTGCTGCAGCTGCCCAGTAAGGCGTGTAGTACGACAACCCCCTTGATCGTGGTTCGGATATTTTGTTTCTTTTGGACTACTACGGTCGTAGTGGGTCCTTCTGCTTCTGGATGTTCTAAACACCGGATTCTGGAGATGCAGTGCTGTCCGCCGGTTCCACCTTGCCTGGGTTATTCCATCGTTGTGTTGGTTATCGGTCGTTAGGTAGATGTTACAAGAGTGTTGGCCTGCATTTAAACTGTCACTAGTTTGAGTTGCCATCCGGATAAGTGAATACAACTCTTGGCTGCCTTTCTCATCGTTTTCGAAATTGAGTGTCGTCTTTCCCAGGTCGATCCTTGGAGCACTGTCTGAGGCCCACTTCTGTCTTGATTTGATTAGATTGTGGTGATTGTCAATAAGGCCTTCAGCTGTGAATTCAATTTTTCTTAAGAATTTTTAATTTGATATTATCTCTTAATATGATTGTCCTTTTTTATAATATTTTAGTAAGAATTTGCTGTCTAGGCCTTCAGCCGTCAAATTGTTTTGAGTAATTACTATTGGGGCCTTCAGCCGACAAATAATTTGGATTTCCGGCCAATAAAGCCTTCAGCCGTGAATGCATTTAGTCTAAATAATTTTTAATTAGATATGGTCTTGACGGTCAAACTTGATAATTGTTCCTTGTTGTTAACTTTATACGCAATCGGTTCCAAATAAAGTGTACATGATATAAAAAAACAAACTGAGCAGCCAACACTAAATGAGTAAGGCCCTGTCCACAACGAAATCTGCCTTTTCCCTAAGTAAACACGTTACAGTGTGCTCTGAAAGTTCTAGTCTAATTTAATTAAAAGCGAATTAATGCGCAACTTTCCTCCGGGAAACATTTAGTTACAGTGTATAATTCGCTTTATTACCGGACAAACATACTTGCTATGAGTGCGTATTTTTTCTTATTCAAATTAAAATTTAGCTGTGGCTTGGGAAATGTTTGTGAATCTAGGACTGACTTTCTGGCAAGCAACACATCTGCACTGCGTGTGGCTGGCACGTTCACATAAAATGGAGTTAACATTTTACTTCTCCTTATTTGCGGCGCCGTACCGCCATCAACATCATGCTGAAGCAGTTACTGTGTGCTCGATTGTGAATATAGTGGTGCTCGATATGTTGTTAATTAGACTCCACTATGGTTCCTGCCAAGAATGATTTTATATTGCGTCTCAGACAGAATTCAATATAAACACTAATTTTCCTCATTTTGGTTTGAATTAATAATTTTAATAATTAGTAATGATTTTGGAAATCCGACAGGGTAGCCGAGAGTGTTAACGCGCTGCTTCTTAGACTCGGGTAGGCGCGCTGGTCTGGATAGAATCCGCCCGGCGGATTAACGACGAGGACCAGTATGCCGGCCAGCCTGGATGTGGTTTTTAGGCGGTTTTCCACATCCTGCTAGGTGAATACAGGGCTGGTCCCCACATGCCGCCTCAGTTACACGGCTCGCAGACATCTGAACACGTTCGCACTATTCCGTGGATTACACTAGACGCAGACAGTTGGGGTACACTGCTTCCTGGGCGGTATGGGGTGGTGCCATGAAGGGCATCTGGCCACCTGTTACAATTAACATGCCATGTCCGCTTAACCAGCAGACCCCGCAAGTCGGGATAAATGCTTCCAAAGATAGAGTAATGATTTTGGAACTTTATTGCAGCAGAGTCATGTTATTCTCAAACCTATTCCAAAATTCCCTGCGTATTGAAGGCACGTTAGGAGCTGCGGCCTGTAATGTGCCTCTTCAGTCCTGCACATTTAATGACTTCTGCTCACAACTTAGTTGCATCGAAGGGCATATCGACGTATTATAAAACAAAGTTTTGGTTAGCTGTTCCTCTTGATGGTCTTCTTTAGAGGCATGATACAGTCTGTGTATTCTGGGAGTCAAGGGAAGGCAGGATTGGGTTACGATTGTGGACGGGGCCGTAATCAGTTACTATTGGTTGCCTTTTACAGCTACACACAATTTATTTTAATCAGTAATTCCAGACTCAACTATAAATAAAAAATACCACACGTTATGAATGAATGAATAAACAACTGTGTAAATAATAGTGTTTTCAGTAAGTTACAATTTAGCAAATCACCATTAAATGTAGGTACAACAGATAATCTTTTAAAAGCAAGCCACTGTGACCTGGGCAGAAAGCCTTACACTCTAGGAATGGCAATGAATTAAGAATTGTTTAAAACTCGCTGCAACTTACAGGTATTGAAATATTAAAGATAAGTCGCCACAAACACAGCAGACGGCATCCGACGCCAGGAATGGCTGTAAATACAATTACCAAATTAGAATTTTAAAGAAAATGACCACAATCATGGCTGAAGGCCTTACACGCCAGGAACGGCAATAATATAAAAAAAATTTTGAAACCTGCTGTAAAACAGCATACACATGGCAAAAATTAATTAAAAAAAAACAAGCAACTGATCCAGACAGTGCTCCAGGAACCGAACTCTGAAAAGGTCCGGCAACAAACACTTTTGCGAGCGATGAGATAGGCGGCCAAGAGTTGCATTCACTTCACAAGATGGTAACTCAGACTAGTGGCAGTCTAACTAATGATAATCTTGCTGAAGCTACCTGACGTCTGATAAACCAAATGCAACGATGGGACAATACGCCAAAGCCGGAACCGGCGGTCTGCACTACACCAACCGAATACTGAGCTTAGAGCGCCCGGAACTAGAAAGGAATCACTACAACCAGAGTAGAAGAATCACAAATGGCGTACAACAGCAGCGGCAAGGCGAGGGAACGTACACTGCCACTACATACACTAACCCCCCAGGGCAGGTAACTGGGGCGTTAGCGGCCACCAGGCAGGTAAAATACCGCTGGTTGAACTTGACAAATTGTAACAAGTTTAACGCAGTAAATAGTAATGAGAAGTCGAGGAAAGCTAATCAGATCCGCTTTCCCCAAGCACCCCACTCGCTGCTCTTCGCCTGGGCGACACTACGAGCAAACATGAACCGAAGTCACTGGAGAATCGCGAGACATCACAATGGTGGAGGTTTCTCTACGAGGTGCATTCAAGTTCTAAGGCCTCCGATATTTTTTCTCCGGACTGGAAAGAGATAGAAACATGCGCATTGTTTTAAAATGAGGCCGCATTCATTGTCGATACGTCCCAGAGATGGCAGCACGGTACGGCAGATGGAATTTTACCGCCAGCGGCGAGAATGAGAACTGTTTGAAATACTTAAAATGGCGACGTTTTCCTTACTTGACAGCGTGCAATCATTCGTTTTCTGAATTTGCGTGGTGTGAAACCAATTGAAATTCATCGACAGTTGAAGGACACATGTGGTGATGGAGTTATGGATGTGTCGAAAGTGCATTCGTGGGTGCGACAGTTTAATGAAGGCAGAACATCGTGTGACAACAAACCGAAACAACCTCGGGCTCGCACAAGCCGGTCTGACGACACAATCGGGAAAGTGGAGAGAATTGTTTTGGGGGATCGCCGAATCACTGTTGAACAGATCGCCTCCAGAGTTGGCATTTCTATGGGTTCTGTGCACACAATCCTGCATGACGACCTGAAAATGCGAAAAGTGTCATCCAGGTGGGTGCCACGAATGCTGACGGACGACCACACGGCTGCCCGTGTGGCATGTTGCCGAGCAATGTTGACGCGCAACGACAGCACGAATGGGACTTTCTTTTCGTCGGTTGTGACAATGAATGAGACGTGGATGCCATTTTTCAATCCAGAGACAAAGCGCCATTCAGCTCAATGGAAGCACACAGATTCACCGCCACCAAAAAAAATTTCGGGTAACCGCCAGTGCTGAAAAAATGATGGTGTCCATGTTCTGGGACAGCGAGGGCGTAATCCTTACCCACTGCGTTCCAAAGGGCACTACGGTAACAGGTGCATCCTACGAAAATGTTTTGAAGAACAAATTCCTTTCTGCACTGCAACAAAAACGTCCGGGAAGGGCTGCGCGTGTGCTTTTTCACCAAGACAACGCACCGGCACATCGAGCTAACGTTACGCAACAGTTTCTTCGTGATAACAACTTTGAAGTAATTCCTCATGCTCCCTACTCACCTGACCTGGCTCCTAGTGACTTTTGGCTTTTTCCAACAATGAAAGACAATATCCGTGGCCGCCATTCACCAGCCATGCTGCTATTGCCTCAGCGATTTTCCAGTGGTCAAAACAGACTCCTAAAAAAGCCTTCGCCGCTGCCATGGAATCATGGCGTCTGCAGGGCGATTACGTCGAGAAGTAACGCCAGTTTCATCGATTTCGGGTGAGTAGTTAATTAGAAAAAAAATCGGAGGCCTTAGAACTTGAATGCACCTCGTACTTGGATTGAAATGCACTCATCTTAAAGCCTGTAGGATCCGGTTTACGACGATGTCTTGTACCCTCGTGACCACAGCCCTTCCATCCGGCAGTCCATGCGTGCCGCCAGCGTTCCCGACGTGTTCTCACATTGGGCGGACCTGGCTCCTCCTGAGTCCCCAACCGAACTGCTCCATTCACACCACACGGAAAACCAACGACATCGCCCAAAGATAGGGCAACAGTTGCTACATATCGATAACCAAAAATGGTTCAAATGGCTCTGAGCACTATGGGACTCAACATCTGAGGTCATCAGTCCCCTAGAACTACTTAAACCGGCAGCATACCCGTGGATATTTTGATTACTTAAACCTAACTAACCTAAGGACGACACACACATCCATGCCCGAGGCAGGATTCGAACCTGCGACCGTAGCGGTCGCGCGGTTCCAGACTGAAGCGCCTATAACCGCTCGGCCACTTCGGCCGGCTATCGATAATCGCCTTTGCTGTCACTAGCGGACAGGCAACGCTTGCGAAACAGAGCCAGTGTTGCATACAACGTCCTTAACTACCAAGCTAGTGTCATCGGCGAACGGAAATGTTTCAGAGTTATCCGTAATACTAGAGGGCATATCGTTTACATAAATAAGGAACAGGAGTGGCTCCAACACTGATCCCTGGGGCACCCACCACTTGACCGTTCCCCACTCAGACCTCACACCACAGCCGTTATCAACACTGTGAATAATAAGCTTTTGCTATCTGTTGGTGAAGTAAGAGGTGAACCAGTTGTGAGTTACTCCCCGTATTCCGTAATGGTCCAACTTCTGCAGCAATATTTTGTGATCAACACAATCAAACGCCTTAGTTAAACCAAATATATGCCTAGCGTTCGAAACCTTTTGTTTAACCCATCCAGTACGTCACAGAGAAACGACAATATAGCATTTTGAGTTGTTAAACGACTTCTAAAGCCGAACTGTGCAGTTGGTAGCAAATTGTGTGATATAAAATGATCAATTATCCTTACATATACAACCTTTTCAATAACTTTTGCTAACCCCAATGGCATAGAAATAGGTCTAAAATTGTCTAGATTATCCCTTTCTCCCTTTTTATAAAGCGGCTTTGCTACTAAGTACTTTAATCGTTCAGGAAACTGACCATTCCTAAAGGAAAAATTACAAATGTGGGTAAATACAGAGCCAATATGTGCTGCATGATACTTTAATATTCTGCTATGGACTGCTGAAAAACACAAGTATAGAAAATACATCACAAGGCGCGTAGCGGCAAACACACCGCAAACCCAACACTTACGTTTCAAACAACAGTAGCGACGAAACTGCTGAAAGCGTGAATAGCGCAAATGTAGTTAAGTGGCGACATCCGTTGGGAACAACAAATCTGGACGTGGACGCAACGGTAACGCTATCTATGATACCAACAGAAAAATAAATATTGCGGCTACCTGCCGCAGGCGCGCCCACCGAAGGGTTAAATCTAAAGCAGCACACAAAACATTAAAACAAAGCTGAATTTAGCGTTCACGGTGGAATGCTGTTTGATGCGTATTCAAACACGGACAGATACATAGTTCAACAATACACTCACTGGAGTCATACGCTCAGATTGATTTCTTGATTTACCTGCAGAAAAATCATTTATAACAACACAATCTGCGAAAATAACACTATAAACTCGAAATCTGAATCGTCATCATAGCATTTGGTTCTCACCATCTGCAGACCCATCAAGGACTTCGTAAATTACTTGCTCCAGACTTATCTCCTCTTCGCTGCACATCTTCAAGAACACAAAAGCGCAGGAAATGCACTACACAGAGTATTCGAACTTCAGCGAACCCCTACGAAACAAGAGACAATAACAAAATTTCAAATTTGACAAATTTTTCCACTGTTACCTCTACTACCATACAGTAGAAATTACGAAGCCTGCAGACAAAAGATGTCCAAATGTGTGTGAAATCTTATGGGACTTAACTGTTAAGGTCATCAGTCCCTAAGCTTACACACTACTTAACCTAAATTGTCCTAAGGACAAACACACACACCCATGCCCGAGGGAGGACTCGAACCTCCGCCGGAACCAGCCGCACAGTCCATGACTGCAGCGCCCTAGACAGCTCGGCTAATTCCGCGCAGCCAAAAGAAGTCATTGGTCATGTTGTATCATAACAATGATCTCAAGTTGTTAGCCATACCAAGAATGTATTTTAGAAGACACGGATTCATGAAGGACTGAGTCGAGTTGAATAAAACGTTACTTCTCTTGCTGCTGTGTTACCGTCTGCTTCTTTTGCCTGAACAGCAGATTTTACAGATGTGCATCTCACTACCATTCTAAGGGAGTTAAAATGGTGACAGAATCATCAAACAGCGTCTTATTAAACTAGCAACTGAGGGCGAGACATATTAATAGTTACGAAGAAGCCGACTGTCACTATAAAAATAAATGTGCAGCTTCTTCACTTACATTGTTGTTGGACCCACAGCAGCTCTTGTTTCACAGGCTATTGATGGTCCTTAGAAATTACATTATTTCCTCTAAAATAATCTGTAGTTGCTTGAATATCGCAGTAGATACGGAAGTTTCGCATATTAACCATACGGCAAAATATTCTCCACTCGCTCCATACTGATTTTTCGAAAGACGCAACTAATTTTAAACGCACTATAAAGCCCAAGTAGAACTCGTACACCCACATGGGAGTGATCTTGCGGTAGCATTGTCGCTTCCCACGCACGGGGTCCCGGGTTCGATTCCCGGCGGGGTGAGGAATTTTCCCTGCCTCGAGATGACTGGCTGTTGTGGTGTCATAATCATCATCATTATCATTCATCCCCATCACGGTCGGAGGAAGGTAATGGCAAACCACTTCCGCTACGACCTTGCCTAGTCGGCGGTGCGGGTCTCCCGCATCATCCCCTACGCTCCTCGGAGTATAGGACATCATCATCATCATCATCATCACCGCTATCGTCTGCGTTCGTGGTGGAGACCTTTACATACATTCCATGTTCTCGACATTGGAGATACGTTACGATATCCTTAGAGGTTTAAAGAATAATTCAATATATTATCTAAATTTCATATCCAGCAACATATCATGTAACATACAGCAAACGCAAATTCATGCGACCTCTATTTTTCACTGCAAACTGTAAGAAATTTTTGCAGTAGTTTAGCTAATACCGAAATAACACAATAGCTGAGACCTTTAACGAAATGACTGGTAAATGTAAATGTCGTGTGACTAGGGTCTTCGATTTGACGCCACTTCGGCGACTTCGATTTGACGCCACTTCGGCGACTTGGGCGTCGATGGGGATGAAATGATGATGATTAGGACAACACAACACCCAGTGCCTGAGCGGAGAAAATCTCCGACCCAGCCGGGAATCGAACCCGGGCTCTTAGGATTGACATTCTACGCGCCGACCACTGAGCTACGAAATGGTAGGTATTTCATCATGAAGCTGACGGATGAAGTTACAAGATGTGCGCGAATCAGAGTTTATTACCGCGTAGTTTCTTCAAAATCGTTTCAGGAAGATCGCAGGTCGCTTTGCGCCGAGCAGACCTGCCGTTATCTTCGCCTGCTGACGCGATCAGCACACGCTGGCCACCAAGCTTCCACCACTCACTCCGTACTGAACTGTCAATAGACGCGACTAAAAAAGCCCAAGTAGACATCACGAGAGTGATGATGGATCTAAGAGAGGTGAGAGTCTTGGGTGGAGCCATCAGACACTGGAGACAAGGCGGAACAATGGAGACGCCGAAGACCGCTGCTGGAGAGGCGACGGCTGCGGTAATCGCGTTACGCCGACAAAGAAGGGTTGCTCGGTGGACCGGCTAACGCTTTTACCGCTCCCCACCTGTTTTTTTTGTCTTGGCCTTTCGCTTCGTATAACCCCCTTGCCCCCCACCCCCCACCCTCTGCTGGCTGCCTCCTTTCCCCACCCCCACTTCCTCACCCCACCCCTTCCCCCTCCTCGGGCCGTGGCAGCCCGCTGTTTCGAGGCTAATGTGATCCTCGCCTCAGGCCGGAGCTGAACAATGCGGTTGCAAATTGCATTTCGGTCGGAAGCCACTGAGGTATGAGAGGGTGGGGGGGGGGGGGCGATGCGGGGGGAGGGAGGGGGTAGTTATGTGGGTGGGGAGGGGGAAGTGGCGGTATTGAGGAGGAGTGACGCCTATCCTTCTAGGCAGACTGCAGTACAGCCACAGCTGGGCTTCTCGGATGGCCTTGGACCTTCCAGGAGAGTGGGAAACTGTTGTAGTTAGTGAGCACATTTACGAGGGGCGTCTGAAAAGTCCGTGCAAAGTCCGAGAGATAGAACCACAGGTGCGTACTGAGGTCATGCTTAGTTTGTAGCATCTTTGGAAAGAACGCACACTAAGTTTCAACCATGGAGGTAGAATAAGGGGAGATGGCGCTGAAGACTTAAGCTGTATAGAGAGCCTGTATAGGGAGAGAGTGGCTGTCCGGACGATACGGCGGCCATTTTTCTGCCAAACTGCGGGCGGGACTTTTGAATGGTGAGTAGTGGAGTAGTGGAGTACACACTCACCGAATCAATAGCACAAGACAATATGGCGAAATCATTCTTTAAATGCCTTTCTTTACAGCTATAATATACTCATAGTAGCCTACTACGTACAACACAGGAAAATTTGATACCGTGACTGTAAAAAGTATTCGTTACTTGCATTTATCTCCTTTAAAGTTCGTTCACTAGAAGTATTTACAATGAAAGTAACGTAAATAAAAAAAAATATAGTGCATAGCATTTGTTTTGTTTCGGAAGTGCATAACGCTAAAGGTTTAACGTACCTGTATTACGTCAGATGAATGAAAGTCGTAAGCAGTTGTTTACTTGTGACATGCAAAAAGTGTGAAACGTATTAGTATTTCTTGTCACGTCTTCAAACTTTTTGCATGTCACAAGTAAACAACTGCTTACGACTTTCTTTCTCTCTCTCTCTCTCTCTCTCTCTCACACACACACACACACACACACACAAATATATATATATATATATATATATATATATATATATATATATATATATATATATATATACTGAATACCTGTCGTAGATAACAAATGAAAAAGAATACAAAAATCAGGTAATGTTAAATGTAGGCTACTGTAATAACGACCAAATATAACAGGAAAACTACCGTATCCCTTCTACCCCACAGTAAGTAGGCCTATTAAAAACTGTCTTCAAGAGTACCTACAATTATTTACTACGAATAATGTTTCAGCAACCACGACAACTGCGGAAAACGTGCTTACAACTTGCCTGCGTCAACGGTCAGGCAGTAATACTGAAACCAAAATAATGCCCAGTGTTCTGATTCGGAACGAAATAAAGTTTGACGCTATAAAGTCGAGTGAGCGTGGCACAACAATTACAGGAACTTTCCGTTTCCGGCAAGGACTGTCAGATATTGGCTTCAGAGAAGCTTATGATGCTACCAGTATGCACGAACTGTTAAAGAAATAAGAGCTTAAAAATGCAGTAAATTGTAATAGGCCTACCTGTTTTGCGTGACTAAAAATATTTTTAAAAAACTGACACCTTAAAATCACAGTTCTCTGAGCAAAGTGAAGAACCAAACATTTTTATAGGCGTAACTAAATAAATATTTCGGATAATATGTACCATTAAGAAATTGTACCTGGAGTTTATTGCAAGAGTTACTCATCCCTTCCTGGCATCGTTTACGAACGTCTGCAGAACGAATTACTAAATTGTTTACTTCAAACATGTAGGCCTACCGACTTCATCACAAAACGCTTCATTATTTCAACTCGTATTTAAGATCGCAAACGCTAATTACGTACTAAAAACGATGTACAACGAAATCGAACATGCATGCACAACGCATAACAAGTCTCTCAATAATTGAAATACCTTTTAATCGTTTCCAAAAGTCCTCTGAAATTCAATTCGACTCAAAAGCACGGCGAACATAGGAAGCACGAGAGACGTTTGGCAGAAAAATGGCGCCAAAGGTAATCAACCAATCACAGGCAACTTCTCCTATGGCCACTCTAACGCTGTACGGCCTGCCGCGGTGGTCTAGCGGTTCTAGGCGCTCAGTCCGGAATCGCGCGACTGCTACGGTCGCAGGTTCGAATCCTGCCTCGGGCATGGATGTGTGTGATCTCCTTAGGTTAGTTAGGTTTAAGTAGTTTTAAGTTCTAGGGGACTGATGACCACAGATATTAAGTCCCATAGTGCTCAGAGACATTTTTTAACGCTGTACGTTGTTTTGAAGCCAGTGGGCGGGGACTGCCGCCATCTTGGATCCCCCAAAACATTAAAGACGAGTGTTTACAATTGCTTCTTGTCCGTAATTTCTGTCGTTGCACGCGATATTTGTTTTATATAGTAAATTTTACACTATTTTAGTGAACAACACAGCATAAGGAACGCTACTTCAAACGTGTTTCTGGTCTTAAAGGCGTATTCGATACAGTAATACGACACGAAAATATGACGCTTCTGGCTTCAGTACTGTAATTCCTTTTTGTTTATACACTTCGAATAACCGAGAAGAGAAGAACGTGCTATGAAAAGCGTCCGTTCCTAATCCATTTCTATTCACTTTCATTGTGTTTGTGTCGATGATTGATAAAGCCAGAACTCCAAAAGCAATGATTGATAGTTTAGAGGCACCGATTTGTATTCGTTGCATTTTAAAGTCAAATGGAAGTTTTAAATGTTCAAGTTTGCAAGAAACTTATCTTATTTCCTTTTGAGTCTCATATATGTATGCAGGAATGTTATAAACAAGCCAGCTGTCACATCAACAAACTGAAAGATTCGTTAAATTACGAAGGAAAAGAACGGAATTTAAGATTGCCAGGCCCATTGTAGTTTACACATCTGCTTTGTTTTTAAATTGTACCTACCAAGTGACATTCAGTGTGGCAAATAACAGCAGTTTACAGGGTAACATGACAACACAGTGATTAATGTAATGGTCTAATTAGACAGGACTTAGATATGGAACTTTGTTTTAACAAATATTTAACCCTTTAAGTACTTATAATTTAACCACTGTAACAGGTGTCCCACACATTGTACTGAAGATTTAATTAACTACATGTAGTTAGATTACTTTTATATGAAATTGTCGCATTTTAAAACATTAGTCTCCATTTCCAGGATATTTCTTGCCAGGACTTCTCACTTACTTGGGAGTAACCAAACACTGAAAACCAAGTGTATTGCTCGCCTTCAGAGAGCTCTTCGCGTTGTATTGATAGGAAATCTAAAGTCAAATCACGGAAATAAAACCATACTGTAAAACTTTACAGTGTATCAGAATTTCAAGTATATATAAGAAAATAGCGCTTAAATAAGTCCACTTACGAATGAAATATAATTTGTTTTACACTACAATCAGAACGATTAATACACCAGTAAGCGACGCAAGCCGGCATTTTTTATCAAAACACTTCAGAACTACACGGAATCAAACTACCAGAAGCGAAAGCTTTGGGGTAGCTAACATGGCGGATCTTCACTTGGGTCGGCTTCAAGTTTGTGACGTCATGACAACTCCTCTTATTTTTACCTCCATGGTTTCAACTGTATTGCTCTATTTCTTTGTGTTTGGCGTTCGTGTGAATCAAGGAATTTGTTAAAAAATAGACGAATAAGAATTTCGCGTGGTGATTAAACATTTCTTTATGAAAGGCAAAACTCCTCAGGAGACTAAAGAGAAGCTTGATAAACATTACGGTGACTTTTCAACTTCGATTAGAACAGTTTATAAGTGGTTTCAAAATTTTCGGAGTGGCCATATGGGCACAAGTGATGCTGAACGTTCTGGACGCCGTGTGGAGGTTAGACTCCAGAAATCATTGATAAAATCCATGATATGGTGATCGATGACAGAAGGGTTAAGTTGCGTGAGATTGCTAGTGCTGTGGGCATTTCGAATGAACGGGTACATAATATTTTGCATAAAGCTATCCGCAAGATCGGTTCTGCGATTACTCGCGCTTGACCAAAAACGGAATCGTGTAAAGTGTTGCAAGGATGCTTTGCAGCTGTTCAGGAAGAATCCGCAGGACTTTAAGCGTCGTTTAGTCACTGTGGATGAAACATGGATACATTACTATACTCCCGAGACCAAACAACAATCTAAACAATGGGTTACCATGGGAGAATCTGCACCAAAAAAGGCGAAGACCATTCCTTCAGCCGGAAAGGTTATGGCGACTGTCTTTTGGGATTCGCAGGGGATAATCCTCATCGGCTATCTGGTAAAGGGTGAAAATTTTACAGGTGCATATTATTTATCGTTATTGGACCGTTTGAAAATCGAGCTGCAAGAAAAACGCTGGGTATTTGACCTCAATAAAGTCCTTTTCCATCACGACAATGCACCAACACACACACACTTCAGCAGTTGTGGTCGCAAAATTAATGGAAACAGGATACCAACTCGTTTCATATCCCCCCTCTATTCTCCAGACTTGGCTCCCTCGGACTGCTATTTGTTCTCCAGTTTGAAGAAATGGCTGGCGGGACAAAGATTTTATTCAAACGAGGAGGTGATTACAGCAACTAATAGCTATTTTGCAGCCTTGGACAATTCCTATTATTCGGAAGGGATTAACAAATTAGAACAGCGTTGGACGCAGTGTGTAAGTCTACAAGGAGACAATGTCGAAAAATAAAAAAGGTTTACCCCAAGCACGTAATTAGTTTTTATTTTTGCACAGACTTCTCAAACGTCCCTCGCAGAGCTTACGAGGGGATACTCTGGGCTTGCTGAGAGACCGTGCGGTGTTGTATTCTGTCTCACAATGAGATTTGCAATTGGACGCTCAGAGGCGCGCCGTTAGATATCAGTTCATAAAATAAGATGAATTCATTTACATTACTTGGAGACATGGAAGCAAGCCACATTGATGACGGTCAGTAATTTCCTTTAAGAGAATAGGTGCAGATTAGAGGAATTTTTGTAACTCTGATTGAATTTTTAGCTGTATTGCTCCAGCATCTTATTATTCTTCTTGAAATCAGGGCCGCTCAGCCCTATGAGTGGGCTGGTACGCGTCATTGTTCGGAGGTGGCAACCCATCAAACCTACAAAACTCTCACCATAAAATCTTACATATGGTAACGGAAATGAACGATGTTGTTGTTGTTGTTGTTGTTGTTGTTGTGGTCTTTAGCCCTGAGACTGGTTTGATGCAGCTCTCCATGCTACTCTACCCTGTGCAAGCTTCTTCATCTCCCAGTACCTACTGCAACCTACATCCTTCTGAATCTGCTTAGTGTATTCATCTCTTGGTCTCCCTCTACGATTTTTACCCTCCACGCTGCCCTCCAATACTAAATTGGTGATCCCTTGCTGCCTCAGAACATGTCCTACCAACCAATCCCTTCTTCTAGTCAAGTTGTGCCACAAAAACCCAATTCTATTCAATACCTCCTCATTAGTTACGTGATCTACCCATCTAATCTTCAGCATTCTTCTGTAGCACCACATTTCGAAAGCTTCTATTCTCTTCTTGTCCAAACTATTTACCGTCCATGTTTCACTTCCGTACATGGCTACACTCCATACAAATACTTTCAGAAATGACTTCCTGACACTTAAATCTATACTCGGTGTTAACAAATTTCTCTTCTTCAGAAACGCTTTCCTTGCCATTGCCAGTCTACATTTTATATCCTCTCTACTTCGACCATCATCAGTTATTTTGCTCCCCAAATAGCAAAACTCCTTTACTACTTTAAGTGTCTCATTTCCTAATCTAATACCCTCAACATCACCCGACATAATTCGACTACATTCCATTATCCTCGTTTTGCTTTTGTTGGTGTTCATCTTATATCCTCCTTTCAAGACGCTATCCATTCCATTCAACTGCTCTTCGAAGTCCTTTGCTGTCTCTGAATTACAATGTCATCGGCGAACCTCAAAGTTTTTATTTCTTCTCCATGGATTTTAATACCTACTCCGAATTTTTCTTTTGTTTCCTTTACTGCTTGCTCAATATACAGATTGAATAACATCGGGGAGAGGCTACAACCCTGTCTCACTCCCTTCCCAACCGCTGCTTCCGTTTCATGTCCCTCGACTCATAACTGCCATCTGGTTTCTGTACAAATTGTAAATAGCCTTTCGCTCCCTGTATTTTACCCCTGCCACCTTTAGAATTTGAAAGAGAGTATTCCAGTCAACATTGTCAAAAGCTTTCTCTAAGTCTACAAATGCTAGAAACGAATATGATATCTAAAAGGGGTTCTAGTTTCCGATAGAGAAGCAGTTGACGAAGGAACCGGGATAGCGTTCGGTTGTTCACCCTCGAACAATCCGCCTCCATGCACTGTTACCTTCCAGCTGATAAACGTGCAAAATACTGTATGATAACGAAACAGAATGATAGTTCTTTGTTAAATAATTAACTCGATTAATTTCAGTGAGATACGTAATCATTAAGCCAGTAAATTAGAGATAAATCGAACTTACATGTTGTGAGTACAAGCTCACAAGATAGAGAGATAAATTCATACGCAGATAAGAAGTGAAAAAGCCTTTTTTTTCCTCAGAGACATTACTTTACCACCTTCAACTGTTTCAAGATTTTAAACATGGCTGAAACAGCAACTGTTGAAATTCTTCACGGTAAATGATAGCAGCCAAACAGTTGCAGGATAAAGATTTATTAAAATTCTTGACCACGGTTTCGGTATATTTAAATATAACTCAGACGACGCCTTTGGCACAATTGTTTTATATATCTCCATTGCAGGATGTGGTTTTAGTGTATTTTACTTCTGATGAGGGTATATTTAGATATAGGAAACCGTGGTCAAGAATAAATCTTTATATTGCAACTGTTTGGCTGCTATCATTTACCGTGAAGAATCTTCAACTGTTCCATAAGCTTCCCTAAGTATTAAAGTTCATTACGATTATAAAGGTAGCGTTCTCGCTTCCCGCGCCTGGGTTCCCGCGTTCGATTCCCGGCGGGGTCAGGGATTTTCTCTGCCTCGTGATGACTGGGTGTTGTGTGCTGTCCTTAGGTTAGTTAGGTTTAAGTAGTTTAAGTATGCCGAAGACTTCCAGCATAAGAAGTCAGCCTCATTCTGCCAACGGCATTGTCAAAGAGGGCGGAGGAGCGGATAGAGGTTCAGGGCACTCTCTTGTCCTAGGGGTGGGAAATCGCCCCTAAAGGCGGAATAATCAGCAATGATCAACGACATGAGGATGCAGAAGGCAATGGAAACCACTGCATTACACGTAACGTGTATCCACAGGACATGTGTCCTGTAATTGAAGAAGTGTCATGATGATCTCTCCATTGGCAAAAGATTCCGGAATAATCCAGGTGTAGAATTCGTTATGAATAGGAAGGTAGGGCAGAGGGTGTGTTACTGTGAACAGTTCAGTAGCCGGGTTGTTCTAATCAGATTCGACAGCAGATCAACACCGACAACGATAGTTCAGGTATACATGCCGACGTCGCAAGCTGAAGTTGAACAGATAGAGAAAGTGTATGAGGATATTGAAATGGTAATGCAGTATGTAAAGGGGGACGAAAATCTAATAGTCATGGGCGACTGGAATGCAGTTGTAGGGGAAGGAGTAGAAGAAAAGGTTACAGGAAAATATGGGCTTGGGACAAGGAATGAAAGAGGAGAAAGACTAATTGAGTTCTGTAACAAGTTTCAGCTAGTAATAGCGAATACCCTGTTCAAGAATCACAAGAGGAGGAGGTATACTTGGAAAAGGCCGGGAGATACGGGAAGATTTCAATTAGATTACATCATGGTCAGACAGAGATTCCGAAATCAGATACTGGATTGTAAGGCGTACCGACGAGCAGATATAGACTCAGATCACAATATAGTAGTGATGAAGAGTAGGCTGAAGTTCAAGACAACAGTCAGGAAGAATCAATACGCAAAGAAGTGGGATACGGAAGTACTAAGGAATGACGAGATACGTTTGAAGTTCTCTAACGCTATAGATACAGCAATAAGGAATAGCGCAGTAGGCAGTACAGTTGAAGAGGAATGGACATCTCTAAAAAGGGCCATCACAGAAGTTGGGAAGGAAAACATGTGTACAAAGAAGGTAGCTGCGGATAAACCATGGGTAATGGTTTGTGTATGATTGTCGGAAGGACAGACTCAGCGTACAGGAAAGTCAAAACAACCTTTGGTGACATTAAAAGCTACGGTGGTAACATTAAGAGTGCAACGGGAATTCCACTGTTAAATGCAGAGGAGAGAGCAGATAAGTGGAAAGAATACATTGAAAGCCTCTATGAGGGTGAAGATTTGTCTGATGTGATAGAAGAAGAAACAGGAGTCGATTTAGAAGAGATAGGGGATCCAGTATTAGAATCGGAATTTAAAAGAGCTTTGGAGGACTTACGGTCAAATAAGGCGGAAGGGATAGATAACATTCCATCAGAATTTCTAAAATCATTGGGGGAAGTGGCAACAAAACGACTATTCACGTTGGTGTGTAGAATATATGAGTCTGGCGATATACCATCTGACTTTCGGAAAAGCATCATCCACACAATTCCGAAGACGGCAAGAGCTGACAAGTGCGAGAATTATCGCACAATCAGCTTAACAGCTCATGCATCGAAGCTGTTTACAAGAATAATACACATAAGAATGGAAAAGAAAATTGAGAATGCGCTAGGTGACGATCAGTTTGGCTTTAGGAAAAGTAAAGGGACGAGAGAGGCAATTCTGACGTTACGGCTAATAATGGAAGCAAGGCTAAAGAAAAATCAAGACACTTTCATAGGATCTGTCGACCTGGAAAAAGCGTTCGACAATATAAAATGGTGCAAGCTGTTCGAGATTCTGAAAAAGTAGGGGTAAGCTATAGGGAGAGACAGGTCATATACAATATGTAAAACAACCAAGAGGGAATAATAAGAGTGGACGATCAAGGACGAAGTGCTCGTATTAAGAAGGGTGTAAGACAAGGCTGTAGCTTTTCGCCCCTACTCTTCAATCTGTACATGAAGCAATGATGGAAATAAAAGAAAGGTTCAGGAGTGGAATTAAAATACAAGGTGAAAGGATATGAATGATACGATTCGCTGATGACATTGCTATCCTGAGTGAAAGTGAAGAAGAATTAAATGATCTGCTGAACGGAATGAACAGTCTAATGAGTACACAGTATGGTTTGAGAGTAAATCGGAGAAAGACGAAGGTAATGAGAAGAAGTAGAAATGAGAACAGCGAGAAACTTAACATCAAGATTGATGGTCACGAAGTCAATGAAGTTAAGGAATTCTGCTACCTAGGCAGTAAAATAACCAATGACGGACGGAGCAAGGAGGACATCAAAAGCAGACTCGCTATGGCAAAAAAGGCATTTCTGGCCAGGAGAAGTCTACTAATATCAAATACTGGCCTTAATTTGAGGAAGAAATTTCTGAGGATGTACGTGCGGAGTACAGCATTGTACGGTAGTGAAACAAGGACTGTGGGAAAACCGGAACAGAAGAGAATCGAAGCATTTGAGATGTGGTGCTATAGACGAATGTTGAAAATTAGGTGGACTGATAAGGTAAGGAATGAGGAGGTTCTACGCAGAATCGGAGAGGAAATGGATATGTGGAAAACACTGATAAGGAGAAGGGACAGGATGATAGGAGATCTGCTAAGACATGAGGGAATGACTTCGATGGTACTAGAGGGAGCTGTAGAGGGCAAAAACTGTAGAGGAAGACCGAGATTGGAATACGCCAAGCAGATAATTGAGGACGTAGGTTGCAAGTGCTACTCTGAGGTGAAGAGGTTAGCACAGGAAAGGAATTCGTGCGGGACGCATCAAACCAGTCAGTAGACTGATGACAAAAAAAAGGGGACTGATGACCATAGATGATAAGTCCCATAGTGCTCAGAACCATTTGACAAGCAACTTTTTTTACCAAACACATTCAGGAATAAATTGTTTTTTTTTCCCTATAATGGATAATTTCGAACATCAAGTAGAGACGAACGTCTTTGTTAAAATAAATGAAACGCTTTAACCCTTTTCGATTCTTTTTTTTCAGCCTTCCATCAGTCACGAATTGGAAACAACAGTGAAAATCGAAAATATTTCATTTGCAAGTATTAGCTACACCTTCCAGGTACTTCTTTATGTAGTCGCCGCTTCGACATCCACGTTTGTCATAGCGTGGTACCAACTGTTTAGTATGAAATAATAATTAAATCGACACCGTAGGCGTTGATATACATCATTGGGGACATGTTGAAAATGTGTGTCCCGACTGGGACTCGAACCCGGGATCTCCTGCTTACATGGCAGACGCTCTATCCATCTGAGCCACCGCGGGCACAGAGGATAGTGCGTCTGCAGGGACTTATCCCTTGCACACTCCCCGTAAGATCCACATTCCCAACATGTCCACACCACTACATTCGTAGTGCGCCTAATATGTTTGCCCATCACACTCATTAATCGAGGCAAATTAATCCAGCAAGTCCCGTACGAGTTGGGGCATAGCGCGTGCGTTCTCACAAGAAGGTCAATGGCCAGGTAGCCATATTTTAACTATATATGAAGGTATTATCTGCTCCCGAAAGAACAGATACCACTGATGACCGTGCAGCTTCTGTAGTCCAGTACCCTCGTCGTGGAAGACAGCCACCTGTGATAACTAAGTTCCTTGAGCCGGTCTGCAGCTCTTTGTCCATGAGAAATTTGGCGGGAGACTCTGTTGTTCTAGTTATATTTATTTGCTCACTGTGCCCTCAGAATTTAAAAGTGCAGCATAACGCATAGACAGACGTACTGCAGACAACACGTCTGCGCAAAGCTCGACCGGCTTTTCACTGCGATTTTAATTTCGTGACCGATCGGACGTCGAAAAGTAGAAAACTGGAAGCCCTATACACGGACTTCAGTTTCCTAAAACAGTACGAGGCAATTTTAAAAAGAACCGAAAAAAAATCGTCCATGTACAGCAGAAGAGCCGGCCGCGGTGGCCGAGCGGTTCTATGCGCTTCAGTCCGGAACCGCGCGAGGCAGGATTCGAACCTGCGACCGCAGCAGTTGTGCGGTTCCGGACTGGGCGCCTAGAACTGCTCAGTTTCCGAGGCCGGCGATTGAATAACGGTTCCTTAACAATATGTTGGTTTTTACTTACGATGATCCCCGCTTGATTTCTCGTCTACATCGGAAAATGCCGTCTGCTGGCACATCGTTGATGTCCCTCTTCATTAGTTGTAGTCTAATTTTTCAATTGCTCTGCAGAACTATGCATTTCTTTATGTTTCACACAGCACACTATTTCGCAAACCACTGTTTTCTGTTTCTTTTTATACTTCAAAGTATGTGTTGTAGTTTGTCTTTTGTAGTGCTGCCAACATAACATTGTCACTAGTCTGTCTTTGACTTTTACTCTATTTTTTTAGTTTATTGTATGTATGTAATTCTATTTAATTGTGTTGCTTTGTATTTATGTACTGTGTGAGAGTAGTGAAGGAATAATGATGCAGCGTTTTCTTGGGGGAGTGGGGGGGGGGGGGAGGGAAGGGAGGGGGAACTCTTGATGAATGGACATAAGTGTACAGTAGTGTGATGGAGTGTGAGTTGGGGGAGAAGGTGAGGAGCAAGAGCCGAAATGAAATTGGGAGGGATGGGGGAGGTTGTGTGGGAGGGTGAATTATGGAAAACGCTCTCTTTTTCCTTGAGTTATCGATCTTTAAAACAGGGTCGACAACGGCATGCCAAACTGCACACGAGCCTGCGTGTAGGCTGAAACTCGGCCTCTCTCGGCTTTCCTCGGTCGTTCTCGGAATTCAGCGGCGTTTCATTCAGCATTGCAGTGTGGCATTTTCGGGTCAGCGCGACTTTCCTCAATTCGTCCAGCAGTGTTTATCCTTCGCTGTTTGTTCATGGTCTGAAGGACTTCCACACGAGCAGTGGCTGAGCTCAAAAAGAGGCAGTCTAGTGAGCTGTCTTTACAAGACTTTCAAAAGGAATGGGAATGACGGAAGATAGGGATGAGCATTCACAGTATCCATTACGCAGTCGCGTAAGTTACGAGTGTTTCCTTATTTGGTATGTGTAGTGGACTGGCCAGACAGCCAATCCACTGTGACCGGTAGCCGAAAGGCACGCGTTGAAGCTCACGCAGGCTGGCGTGAGGTCTGGAACAGGTCAGAGAAATAAGACTAGCAAAACAGGAGGTAACTGGTAGAATACTTAACTTTAATCCACAATTGGTGAACATCTCTCTTGACTGTACATGCTTCACAAGATAAATAGCAAAGGATATGGCGCCTTGCTAGGTCGTAGCAAATGACGTAGCTGAAGGCTATGCTAACTATCGTCTCGGCAAATGAGAGCGTAATTTGTCAGTGAACCATTGCTATGAACGTCGGCTGTACATCTGGGGCGAGTGCTAGGAAGTCTCTCTAGACCTGCCGTGTGGCGGCGCTCGGTCTGCAATCACTGACAGTGGCGACACGCGGTCCAACGTATACTAGCGGACCGCGGCCGATTTAAAGGCTACCACCTAGCAAGTGTGGTGTCTGGCGGTGACACCACAGTATGGAACAACATAACAACAACATGCGGGAATAATTTGAAGATTTTGTTTTGACAGCGAAAGAACAAAAAATTACAACGATCGACAGACCGGATTCACTGTTATGTACATCAAGGAGCTTTTTATGTTAAGTTTGGAGCCACGGAGCACGTGGTCAGAGTGGTTGTACGAACAGTAAATTTTTTGAAGTCGTACTCACCATTCCAAAGTCAGCTGCAAATGTTCTATGGAACTGAACAAGGAGCCTGGAAGTTGTATATTTTGCTGAAAGCTATGTTGTTTAAGTAAACTGGCAACCGTGGAACAATTTTGTGATTTAAAACTCGCTCTTGTTGTAATTATGACGGAAAAAGGAGAGCAGGCACGAAAATTAGAACATCCGGATATGGAATAAAAACCTCGCATTTTAAGTTGAATTAACTGCCCACTGCCCACTGTAAGATATTGTCGTACGACTGGGACCTCCCGTAGGGTAGACCGTTCGCCGGTTACAGGTCTTTCGAGTTGACGCCACTTCGGCGACGTGCTCGTCGATGGGGATGAAATGATGATGATTAGGACGACACAACACCGAGCCCCTGAGCGGAGAAAATCTCCGACCCAGCTGGGAATCGAATCCGGGCCCTTAGGATTGACATTCTGCCGCGCTGATCACTCAGATACCGGGGGCGGACACTGTAAGACAAATGGCTCTGAGCACTATGGGACTCAACTGCTGTGGTCATCAGTCCCCTAGAACTTAGAACTAGAGATGGGGGATCCGCTCTTGAACTAATGCATTGAGTTGCATCTTTCAAAGGAGTGAACAATCAGTGATTCAGAAAAAAAGAACGGTAGCTCCAAACGTTCCCACAGCAGAGAGAGAGAGAGAGAGAGAGAGAGAGAGAGAGAGAGAGAGAGAGACGGAGCATATCAGCAGCGCCTCTGCTGGTCAGAGCAAAGTGCACGCCACACAACACAGCCAGCGCCGGCCTCTGCCCTGCTTCTACCTTGGCTGCCTGCATTGTGCAGTGCCCCATTGGATTTTGTGTTTCACATATGCCGTGCCGTCTCTGTGCGTCGTCTGCCGCCTGCAGTGTCTGGCGCAGCGTAACTTCGCATCGCACTCTGTCGGCGATCGTTTCAGTCGCACGTCCTGCCCTCTGGGCAGTTGATGCGAGCAACAGG
Organism: Schistocerca cancellata; assembly: GCF_023864275.1. NCBI lineage: Eukaryota > Metazoa > Arthropoda > Insecta > Orthoptera > Acrididae > Schistocerca > Schistocerca cancellata. The sequence continues at coordinate 109,712,580 of NC_064637.1, forward strand.
ACAGAGAGCCACCTAGCGGATAACATAGGAACTACTTGCAACAACCTGCTCGCAAGGGAACGGACGTTTTGTCTCGGAGCGGGTGAGTTCACCGCTCCCCCCCACCCTCGGAACTCGCCCGCTCAACGCTCGCCCCACCGTCTCAACTCTAGCCAGAGCGTTGAGAAAAGCGACTCAGGTGTCACTCTGGTCTCTGCGGTCTCAGCTCACGCAGTAATACAGCTCGCGGCTCGACCTGCTCGACTCAGCGCCTCTGCATCGGAGTTCGTCTCTACTGGATATTGTTCTTCGTAGTAATACTGCTATGTATATTACATTATTATGTTCTGTATACATCAATTGTTTTTATTTTATTTTTATTTGTTTAAACTTATTAGATTAGGTTCCTGACGACTCCTCTTACTATAGGATTTTTATGATGGACACTCGAATTTACGCTTCAATTACGAGCGAACCGATAAACGTATCGCAAAATGTGATACACCAATATTTTCCTTGTTTTATTCTGCGTAAGGCTATATGCAGCACTTCCCTTTTACAGTCAAATTTATATTTTTTTTTCTTATTCTGGTACGGATTTTGCGATTTTAGGCGTCTTCGGAAGGAAACGTTCACTTTAAAAATATATGGCTTGCGATGTATTTGTATGAGGTTAATGAAATTTTAATACATTATAGCCAAATATATTGTTAATGTAAATCTCAAGTTACAACATTTTCCGATCACCCAAAAAACCACGATAGTGCAAAATAAATCAATAATCCAAAACTTTGTCATATCGTGGAAATTTCAATAAACAATACAAAATTCTTACTCATTATCTGTGTTACTTCAAAATAGGATCAAAATACAGGTATAGTACTGGAATAAACCAAGGTTAAAGGGCAATGTGCCTTCCATTTATTTTCTATTGTAAATGAGTGGTGAGTCATGAAAAAGAGCTAATTCATTTCAGGGAGTGAACAGTTCTGATCCAATCTCTGAAAAGAACAGTTTTGCCCATCTCTACTTAGAACTACTTAAACCTAACTAACCTAAGGACATCACACACACCCATGCCCGAGGCAGGATTCGAACCTGCGACCGCAGCAGCAGCGTGGCTCCGGACTGGAGCGCCTAGAACCGCACGGCCACCGCGGCCGGCCACTGTAAGACACTGAAAGCTGAGAAACAACTTATTTATGATTTTATAAGGCTACATTTAAATCAAAAAAACATTGTAGAAGTAACTAATTCTGGAAAAGAAAAAAAAAACCACCGTCCAGTTACCTAAAGGTCGCTGGCGTTAAGGAACACGCGAGATCTGAAGGACAGTTTTCTAAACATCTTGGAGATATTGCCAGTCTTACATCTATTTCCGAACTGTTTACGAGACCGTTTTTGGTTTATGTCGAAAGCGCTCCTGTGCATGTGCAGAGGGAACTGATTTATCTTGCGACTTGTGCCATGAGACATTCTCGTTTGTTTCGATGTAGTCTCACTTTTCCCTCGAGTGCCATTGCAGGAAACACTGCTGCTCATTGGCGAGAAGCTTGAAGGGGAACTTGCTAATTTGGTTAGGCACGTGCTCATTTCGACTTAGTTTTTATTCAGTGTTAAATACTTTGAACAGATTGACGGTGTGCCAGTGGGTAATCCCGTGTAACCACTGTGGACAATGTTCTCATGGGAGATTTCGAGCAGAGATCATTCCAGTCAGCAGAGTTGAACCCTACGTGCTTTTGGCGGTATGTGGGTGACACTTGTCATCTGCTCCTACGGTACTGGTGTCGTGGGATTCATTTTTTTTGAGCACCTGAATTCTCTTCATTCAAACATTAAGTTTACGATGGAGATGCAGACAAATGGCGTACTACCGTCCCTGTATATATATGTGTAAGGTGTCAGGCAAATCCAACACCTTCCATAAAAACCCTGACATGATATGCAAAACCAGTAGTATGTCACATAGCTCCTAATAAATCGTGACATTAAATTAACCAAAGTAATACGAGTAACGAGTGAGCAAATTGAATACCACAGACTAACACAAGAATGCCTAAATGCATGTCATACCTTCCCACAGTGAGACAGACGCAGTTCCGAGGGGAGAAACGAGAACAGAAGCCGAGAGCAGAACCGTGTTAAACTGGAAGGCCCTACGATAAGGGACGGACATACACCCACGTCGCCAGCTGCTAGGACGACACCACCCGCAAGTTTTAGCGTGAGACTTTTTCGCGTCTCTGTTACGTTGCAAACTTTAAAAACATTGCCCCACCACGAAAAGTATAATGTTTCTCATTGGATAGACAGAATTTTTGTAGGCAGAGCTTAAGGTTAACATTGAGACCCTGATTGATCAGATGAAAACACAGCCAGATAGTTTTTTTTAACCCAACTTCGGTAAATTGTAGTAAGGAGAAGTTAGGAGGGAGTTGCTGGAGAGTTGCTTCCGAGACAGCGAGGTGAGCGGAGTTGTGCTGTCCGCCGCCCCCTGACGAACACCGACAAGGTAATGAACGCACGTGATACCGCATTTTTGAGCGCATAAAGCATCACTAAGAACTGCAGAAGTCTCATCTGTTACATCCCCTTTACGTAATACTAGTGTTGATTGTCAATTAAAGCTCATGGTGTTCACATTTGCCACTTGAAGTAAAAATCTGAAATGCGATGATTTTTCTGTTATAGTTATTGAGAAGCCACTTCAGCCACTGTAATTTACGACAAGTTAGATAAGTAATTAAAGATAATTGAGGGTCACTGTTCACCATTTTGATAGTTTTCTCTTTTGTGAAACTTAATTTAAACCTATATTATAGATGTGATATGGCATAGGTCATCCTTCGATCCATTATAGAACTTGGAAACCCATTTAGAGAATATTCGTTCACATTTTTGTTGAACGCAGTTGGTTTTTACCATCCTGTATTAAAACATTTCCTTTTATCAATAGTGCAATTTATAAACGATGTTTTGTGAGTAGAATAAAATTTCCAATGGTAAACTTAACTGCTTTTTCGACGTTATTTTACCAGCTAACTAAAAATAGGAAAGCCTTGAACCCCTTCCACTAAATTTAGTTAGTATTAAGATTCTTTTACAGGGAGTGCAGTGGAGCTGACGCTGAAATCATTAAGTATTTGGTTAGATCATCGGTAGTCTCACTGCACTCCTCTGAATTCTGCATGCCATGTGTGGTCTGGCGTCTCCTTACCAGCAACAGGTCCCAGGTTCAAACTAGTCAATTCCCTAAAAAACACGCTCAGAGCGTCGTTGCGCGAAAGTGGTAGGGAGACACGATATAGAACAGACAGACACCACGCAGAATGTTTAGATATGAAGACGGTATCTGTTCTTTTGGAGATGTCCGAATGAACAGATACGATCGACGACCGTGCAGTTCGTTAGAATGAAATTACAAATAAATCAGTATTGTGAAATGAATACCCTTAGCTGCGTACGGGCGTCAACGGGAGTTTATCAGAGAAACTGCAGGTGAACTCCGATGCAAAGGTTCCTCACACCCGACCGTGTCCATGTCGCCAGCGTACCCGACTGGGCACGGTCACGCAGCCACGCGCTCTGTCACCGGAGCCCTCGTCTTCTCTGCACCCACGGCGGCGAAATACCACTCCTCAGGTTAGGCGAGTTACTAGTCCGTCATTCCCGCCTCCAGACGAAAAATTTAAAGACTTCCGATGCCTCTCCCACCAAGTAGTGACCCGGAACCGCAGCCGTGGCCCCCGGGTGTTCACAGCAAGAGCTTACAGCCTTGTCCCGTCAACTCGTCCCACTCGTCTCGCACCGCCAGGACAGACCACGCGGCTTCTCGGAACAACAGCCAACTCTCCACAACCACGCCACGCCGCGGTCTAATTGTCCGACATTCTCTCCTTCCGATTTTAAAATCCGACCGACCGACTCGTCACCGCTAGGCAATCAGCCGGCCATCCCCCCAAAGATCTTATTCCCTTACACAAGGCTAACAGGAAGCGACGATTCGAAGAACGATAAGACCAGACACGCCGCCAGAGGGGAATCTCAACAGAATCGTACGCAGCACATAAATAAATATGAAAGAATCGATTAACGATGGAATGGAAGGACTCAGAACAATCTTAACAGCACGATATATGTTACTTCCTGGCAGATTAAAACTTTGTGCCCGACCGAGACTCGAACTCGGGACCTTTGCCTTTCGCAGGCAAGTGCTCTACCATCTGAGCTACCGAAGCACGACTCACGCCCGGTACTCACAGCTTTACTTCTGGCAGTATCTCGTCGCCTAACTTCCAAACTTTACAGAAGCTCTCCTGCGAACCTTGCAGAACTAGCACTCCTGAAAGAAAGGATACTGCGGAGACATGGCTTAGCCACAGCCTGGGGGAGGTTACCAGAATGAGATTTTCACTCTGCAGCGGAGTGTACGCTGATATGAAACTTCCTGGCAGATTAAAACTGTTGTATATGATATATGTTGAGAGCCGACACACGACTCACGCCCCGATAGCTGAGTGGTCAGCGCGGCTTTGTGTCACACCAAGACCAAGGGGCCTGGGTTCGATTCCCGGCTGGGTCGGAGATTTTCTCCGCTCAGGGACTGGGTGTTGTTCAAATGGCTCTGAGCACTATGGGACTCAACTTCTGAGGTCATTAGTCCCCTAGAACGTAGAACTACACTCCTGGAAATGGAAAAAAGAACACATTGACACCGGTGTGTCAGACCCACCATACTTGCTCCGGACACTGCGAGAGGGCTGTACAAGCAATGATCACACGCACGGCACAGCGGACACACCAGGAACCGCGGTGTTGGCCGTCGAATGGCGCTAGCTGCGCAGCATTTGTGCACCACCGCCGTCAGTGTCAGCCAGTTTGCCGTGGCATACGGAGCTCCATCGCAGTCTTTAACACTGGTAGCATGCCGCGACAGCGTGGACGTGAACCGTATGTGCAGTTGACGGACTTTGAGCGAGGGCGTATAGTGGGCATGCGGGAGGCCGGGTGGACGTACCGCCGAATTGCTCAACACGTGGGGCGTGAGGTCTCCACAGTACATCGATGTTGTCGCCAGTGGTCGGCGGAAGGTGCACGTGCCCGTCGACCTGGGACCGGACCGCAGCGACGCACAGATGCACGCCAAGACCGTAGGATCCTACGCAGTGCCGTAGGGGACCGCACCGCCACTTCCCAGCAAATTAGGGACACTGTTGCACCTGGGGTATCGGCGAGGACCATTCGCAACCGTCTCCATGAAGCTGGGCTACGGTCCCGCACACCGTTAGGCCGTCTTCCGCTCACGCCCCAACATCGTGCAGCCCGCCTCCAGTGGTGTCGCGACAGGCGTGAATGGAGGGACGAATGGAGACGTGTCGTCTTCAGCGATGAGAGTCGCTTCTGCCTTGGTGCCAATGATGGTCGTATGCGTGTTTGGCGCCGTGCAGGTGAGCGCCACAATCAGGACTGCATACGACCGAGGCACACAGGGCCAACACCCGGCATCATGGTGTGGGGAGCGATCTCCTACACTGGCCGTACACCACTGGTGATCGTCGAGGGGACACTGAATAGTGCACGGTACATCCAAACCGTCATCGAACCCATCGTTCTACCATTCCTAGACCGGCAAGGGAACTTGCTGTTCCAACAGGACAATGCACGTCCGCATGTATCCCGTGCCACCCAACGTGCTCTAGAAGGTGTAAGTCAACTACCCTGGCCAGCAAGATCTCCGGATCTGTCCCCCATTGAGCATGTTTGGGACTGGATGAAGCGTCATCTCACGCGGTCTGCACGTCCAGCACGAACGCTGGTCCAACTGAGGCGCCAGGTGGAAATGGCATGGCAAGCCGTTCCACAGGACTACATCCAGCATCTCTACAATCGTCTCCATGGGAGAATAGCAGCCTGCATTGCTGCGAAAGGTGGATATACACTGTACTAGTGCCGACATTGTGCATGCTCTGTTGCCTGTGTCTATGTGCCTGTGGTTCTGTCAGTGTGATCATGTGATGTATCTGACCCCAGGAATGTGTCAATAAAGTTTCCCCTTCCTGGGACAATGAATTCACGGTGTTCTTATTTCAATTTCCAGGAGTGTAGTTAAACCTAACTAACCTAAGGACATCAGAAACATCCATGCCCGAGGCAGGATTCGAACCCGCGACCGTAGCGGTCTTGCGGTTCCAGACTGCAGCGCCTTTAACCGCACGGCCACTTCGGCCGGCGGACTGGGTGTTGTGTTGTCCTCACTGTCATTTCATCATCATCAGTGGAAGGCAACGGGAAACCACCACTGGAATCATTTCCTTTGTCGCTCGTGCGGTGGACCTCTCTAACGCGGCTTCCCCCATGACCAGACCTGCCGTAAGGCACAAAAAAAAAAAAAAAAAAGAACTGAGGACGCTTGGCAAAAGTGCTATATTGAGGTGAAGAGGCTGACACACGAGACGAATTGGAGACGAGCCGCATCAAACGGAGTAGAAGACTGAAGACTGAAAAAACGTGAACGGTAATGGTACCACCCTAAAAGCCTTAAGCACAACAGAATTTAGCACCGTATCTGTGTCCCAAATTATCAGCCATGAATACCATTTTTCTGCGGCGCTCGTGCAAAACCACTTATTTTCCGCTCGTTGCGTTAAGTATAGCCACCTACGTTTAGCGTCGTGTTCCGCGGAGTGAGTAGCTTACACGTTTTTATCCCGCAAAATACTTTATTCCCGTACAAGAGAATAGTTAGGCCCCAATTACAGCACGAACAGTACAAAAAGCTCTGCACATGATAATAAGCTGCACAAAATCTAGCGATACTCCAAAAATTAATTCGCGAACAGAGCTAATATGCACGTATATCTATTTTTTTTTTTACTTCAGTTTCCGCTGGACTAACAAAGGCCATGTACAACACGATCGCGCATAAAAATTTCTGGCATGTTTAACGAGAAACGTAAAGCTGAAACGGCGAGAGGATAAAACGGCGGCAGGTTTCATTGTATATGCAGCGAGGGACATTTATCGCAGGAGCGGAATTTAATGCCGCTGTCGGTGTAAAACAATAAGGCGGATTATAGCCCGTCGGTACTAGCCTCCCGATTGGCTGTTTTTCCCGTGATGGCGTGTGCGACGGGAATGTACACCAGACACGACGTGCAGTTAACACTTTCCTTTAGTTCCGACCGGCGAGATAATTATGAACTAAAGACACACGGGCGCGAGTGCTTCTGCCTCTAGGGTCTCTTTAAAGTAGCTCCTCACACTTCTGAAACATTCTCAGCTCCTCTCGTTATTTACGTTAATTGGACATTTTAGTCTCAAACGAAGCGGAGTCGTGCGTGGCTCATGTTCGTGCCATCTCTTATTTAACACCCGCTATTTACCGTACTGCCGCCTCGTTATGTTAATTTTCAATTACTGGTGTCACTGAGTTGCTGCCTTGCCACCCCGTGAGCGGCAGCATCAGCGTGCTTATCGATATAGGCCATGGGGGTAAGAATAGAGGGAGACGCCGTGACGTCACAGCTATGAAGCTATGTGAAGCCGAGGGTAGCCATCTCAGTCCGACCAAAACATTGCTACTGTAAGCTTGTGTTGAAACGTCCCCTTAGAACAATTTATACAAGACTATGCTTAACCTGACACACAATATTATTTAGCGCAACGCAATCTGACTATCAAAGATCCCTGCAAAAGAATGGCTCTGAGTAACATTAAACTATACCTTTTAGAATCACTTACCTCACAAAAATCTTCGTTACTCGAACTACTGCAATACAGCGAGTGCCACTACTGCCAGCTAAATAAAAGATTCAAACTACTGAAGGCACTAACTACTGATAGGGATAGTTAGCAAATGAAAGATTTTAATAGAGAACAAACAATGTATTTACCTTAATATCATCGCAAGTCATAATATATGTAATTTCAAAACTCCGCCATCTCTCTCCTCACATCCACCACTGCTGGCGGCTCACCTCTAACTGCGCAACGCTACGCGCTGTTCACATCCAGCTGCCGCTGCCTAACACTACAATGGCAGACAACAATGCAAACTAGCACACAGAGCGCTACGTAACGTTGCCAATAAGAAAACATAAACAGCCTACTTACAGTGTGCATAGGCTCGTCACTCGCTTTTGGAAGGATTTTGCGCTATTATGGTGACTTGTGTGGTGTTCGGATGTACGAATCGTTCTGATTGTGATGCGAAATCGAAGGGAATAACATTACATGTGTAAGTTGTCTCGTTAAGTGTGATTTTACAACTTCATTGTGAATGAACGTGTGCTACATCGGTACTTGTACTATAGCGCGTTTTTCTCCTGTATGATTTTAGATTTCCTAAAAATGAAAGTCGGAAAGCTCTGCGGGAGAATGCCGTGAGGAGGAAGAATTGGCGTGCGTCTAAATGGAGCACTATATGTTCTCAGCATTTCAGAGAAGAGAACATAGACCGAACTTCCCTTTCAACAGTAAGGCTCCGAGAAAATGCTGTACCATCAGTTTTCCCTACACACCCAAAATATTTGCAAAAGGTATGTTAATTCAAAGAATTAAATTCTTAGTTTTCAAGTTCACGTTTCAGTATAATACGTACGTATCGTCGATAATCGAAGTGTTGAGTAACTCACTTTGTCTTCATCATGTACCAAATTAAAAGCTAACACTACATTAACTGGCGTAAAGTATAGGCCTAAACAGGACACTGTGTAGATTTGCCATTCTATGTGTTGTGAATTGGCAGGACCCAATTCACGGAGTTTGGAAGAAGCCGAAATGCACGCGTTTAAGCTCACGCAGACTGGCGTAAGATCTGGAACAGTTAAGGGAAATTATAGTAGCAAATAAAGTACGTAGTTGAAGTAATACTTAACTTTATTCCATAATTGGTGAACATCGGTCTGACGGTACATAAGTGCAATCTCAATATACTGGTAAAGGCGCCTTGCTAGGTCGTAGCAAATGGCGCAGCTGAAGGCTATGCTAACTATCGTCTCGGACCATCGCTAGCAAAGTCGGCTGTACAGCTGGGGCGAGTGCTAGTACGTCTCACTAGACCTGCCGTGTGGCGGCGCTCGGTCTGCCATCACTGACAGTGACGACACGCGGGTCCGTCGTATACTAGCGGACCGCGGCCGATTTAAAAGCTACCACCTAGCAAGTGTGGTGTCTGGCGGTGACACCACATTATGTACCGTATTTCAGTAAATATTGGTGGTAATGAACAGTGTTTCCCAGTAGTGTAACGTAACTGAAATGTCCCAGTACGTATTACAAACAAGATGTATTTATGGGGCTTTGGGGGGAGGGTATAGCTAGTTTTCAGTTACTATTATTTACTTTGTGATACACGTTTATTACTGAATTAACAAAATTGTATCGTTTACATTGAAGACTAGCTATTCGTAATATTACATTAAAAACTATTTCTAATGAGAAGAAATGCGGAATTTCGCCTTTACGAGATTTTATTTTAAACAAAAACTTTGAAACAACCAATCTGATGACGTTACATGCGTATATGGCGCAATTAGCGACTGTAATACACGCAGTGCTATAGCACACTGGCAATGTTTTGGTCAGAGTGTCATGGCAGCGAGCCACGCCCCCATGGCTTCAAAACGTAGTATGGCTGGGTACGTAGCGCCATCTCCCCTTATTCTTACCTCCATGATATAGGCCCTGCCGTATTATCTTTGCTGGTAGTCGTGTGTCGTCCAAGGACTTGGAACGCTCCAGCAGTGCAGTTCGGACCGGGCAATGAAGTCAGCGGGAACGCGCCAGCAGTGGAAGTCGGACCTGGCAGTCGGACAATTGGGAGGCGGCAGAAGTTGGATGGGATTCGATTGGATTGTTTGGGGGAGGAGACCAGACAGCGAGGTCATCGGTCTCTTCGTCTAACAATACCACCACTTGCAAAGTAGGTTAGAAATCAGATTAATAATGCTGCTCACGCAGCATATGTTTGCTTTATCGGGCAACAACAAAGTTATTGACTGTGAATGGTATCGTTAGAACGGAAATAATGAAGTCACTGTAAAAAAGTCATTAATTTTGGCACTTATCTTCAATGGTTTCCCACGTAGATTTCGCCGAAGTTGTTATGGCTCATCTTGTTGAGTCTGGGGTGATTCCACTTTGACTGCTAGAAGGTCCAGACCTGTATTTTAGCAATATTTCAAGACCTAACATATGCGTTTTTCACCAAATTCTTAATAATCAAACAAACCCAGATCAGAACAATGGTATGGCAGAAATAATTTTTGACTAGGTGTTCACGATCCACATTTTTATTAAACTTGTTGTAAATTCACATATATACTTCTTAATTGTCATATCATCAAGAAAACAGTTTTGTATCAATCTTCATATATTTAATTTCCACTTTAACCAAACACAAGACTTCGAGAATGAGATTTTCACTCTGCAGCGGAGTGTGCGCTTATATGAAACATCCTGGCAGATTAAAACTGTGTGCCGGACCGAGACTCGAACTCGGGACCTTAGCCTTTCGCGGGCAAGTGCTCTACTAACTGAGCTACCCAAGCACGACTCACGCCCGGTACCCACAGCTTTACTTCTGCCAGTATCTCGTCTCCTACCTTGCAAACTTTACAGAAGCTCTCCTGCGAATCGTGCGGAACTTGCTGCTATCATTTACCTTGAAGAATCTTCAACTGTTCCATAAGGTTCCTAAGTATTAAAGTTCATTACGAGAGCTTCTGTAAAGTTTGGAAGGTAGGAGGCGAGGTACTGGCAGAAGTAAAGTTGTGAGGACGGGGCCTGAGTCGTGCTTGGGTAGCTCAGTTGATAGAGCACTTGCCCGCGAAAGGCAAAGGTCCCGAGTTCGAGTCTCGGTCCGGCACACAGTTTTAATCTGCCAGGAAGTTTCAAACACAAGACTTGACTGTTCTTTTACAAAGCGAAATAACAACAACTTTTGCAAAGTGAAACAAAGACTGCTCTGTGCGCATTCGCGGCAAAACGGTTACAAGTAAGTCAAAGATTATGACAGTCTCACAGAAATGAATACACATATCTCTGCAATATATCGATACATCGGAGTACCTATACAATATCGAGAACTGGGGTTGGAGTGCCGTAGTGGTCACGTAAATAAAGAACCATTACAATCGGACGGGGAAGGAAGCCGGCCGTGCCCTTTCAAAGGAACCATCCCGGCATTTGCTTGGAGCGATTTAGGGAAATCACGGAAAACGTATATCAGGATGGCCGGACGCGGGACTGAACCGTCGTCCTCCCGAGTGCGAGTCCAGTGGCAGAAAAAATGGTTCAAATGGCTCTGAGCACTATGGGACTTAACATCTATGGTCATCAGTCCCCTAGAACTTAGAACAACTTAAACCTAACTAACCTAAGGACATCACACAACACCCATCACGAGGCAGAGAAAATCCCTGACCCCGCAGGGAATCGAACCCGGGAACCCGGGTGCGGGAAGCGAGAATGCTACCGCACGACCACGAGCTGCGGGGTTTCTCCGCTCAGGGACTGGGTGTTTTCTTGTCCTAATCGTCATCATTTCATCACCATCGACGCGCAAGTCACCGAAGTGGCGTCCAATCGAAAGACTTGCACCAGGCGAACGGTCTACCTGACGGGAGGCCCTAGTCACACGACATTATTAGCGAGAAAGGACAGGATAGTCATCACTCGCCTATGACTGCCGACACACACGTTTGAGTGGTAACGACCTTGCTTGGCCGTTTGGTCGGTCGTCTGATTAGACGACGTATATTTGGGATGTAAACCGCTTATGGGTTGTCTGTGATCCGTTCTGGTGGTTGTTCCAGTCTCCGCTGTTAGCATCGTTTGGGTTTTGGTGCAAGTGTGGAGTGGTACTGATCTTGATCATTGGTCTGTTGACTGTCTGTCGCTTTGGTTCCTAGCGGATTGAGAATGGTTGGACCGACTGCCTGTCTCACCTAAGCGAGCGTTAGTGTTTGAATTCCGAGCCGACCCTCGAACGTCTGAGCGCCCTTGGGTGTAGTGCCCTATTTTTTTAAAATTTGTTCTTGTTGCTTGTACTTGTATGGCTTCTAGCTGGTTTTGTGTTTTACATTAGAGTTGCTTTGCTCTGAAGGCCTTCAGTCTGCTGTAAAGTACTGTTTCACTTAAGCCCTTTGGCATTGTAAAATTTTTAATGTTGTTGAATTTTAAGTCTTGGACCCTCAGCCGATTTTGAGTTTGAGTTGTTTGCTCTTAAGGCCTTCAGCCTAAATTAAAGAACTGTTTCACTTAAGGCTTTTTGTGTTAAAAAAAATTATCTTATGGAGTTATAAGCGTTAGGCCTTCAGCCGATTTGAATTTAACTTGTTTACTTCAGCCTAACTAAAGAACTGTTTTAAGATAAGGCTTGTCTTTTAAATTTCTGATTATGCTTGCGTTTTAAGTTATTGGCCTTCACATATTTTTAAATTAAAGTGGCTTTCACCTAGTAATTAAGTCCCAAAGATTAAAGCTGTGTGTTTAAAAAATTTTTTTTGGGCACTTGTAATGTTTGATCAAATAAAGCTGTATGTTCGAGTGTAACTCACAACCCCTTATTTTGGCCCCAAGCCACAATTTAAACTATCTCTCCTGTCCTGCAGATAACCGGGGCGTCTCAGAAGCAAATCACTTCGATTGGCCACGAGGAATGATAACTGATGTCCAATCTATAACCAGCAACATACCATAAACAAACTGGCCGTATCAGGAAGCGAAACACTAACATGGGGTGTCTGGCGCTAGAGCAGCGATCGTAGTAGAACTTTTCTGCTCAAGAGCCAGCAGTCACATTGTGAATCGGCACCTCACCCCGTTACGTGTCGAGGTTATTACAAATTGGTGACTTCCCAAAATTAGTACATTACACTAAGGCGACAAAATGCATGGGATAGCGGACTGCACACATAGAAATGGCTGTAGTATCGCGTACAGGGGGTATAAAAGGGCAGTGCATTGGCAGGGCTGTCATTGCTACTCAGGTGATTCACGTGAAGAGGTTACCGACGCGGTTATGGTCGTGCGACGGAATTCATAGACTCTGATCGCGGAATGGTAGTTGGAGCTGGATGTAAGTAGCAGGGCAAGGCCGGCATCAGCACATTTTGTTAGTGCGGGTTGTCTACATCAGAGGAAGGTACCCCCTCAGGGGAAAACCTATTGTTCTAATTTGATTGACAGTTACGTAACCTATAGTTCTGCTAAAAGGATCCATCCTTTTCATTGACAGGCACTTAACCTATTGTTCCCTTGCCCCCTCCCCCTCCCCCCAACCCTCAGGGAACCTCTCCCCTTGCTGCTACCAGTACACTTTCAGGTCTGAGTTATTGGAATAGCCCCTCTCACTCTTATCAATTTGATTGACTACTTAATTAAATTGATCATTTAATTAACCTCTCCCCCTTGTAAGTCTCCTCCCATCCCACCCTCCCTCCCAGAAAATGGCATGTAAAAAACTCAGTTGATTGGTCATTTGGAGGGAATTTGGTTGCAGTGTTTGGAATATTGTTTGAAAAGTTTGACATTGTATAGAATATTATTTAATTATTTATGGCAGTGTGTGGAATACAGTTTATTTATTTAGCTAAATAATTCATCTGTAAATCAATTGCTGTACATGGAATATTGCTTAAACAATTTAGACAATGTGTGGTATATTGTTTATTCAAACAACTTAGGGGATTCAAGGCAGTGTACAGCATTTAGATTGTTTATTTATTCACACAATTTTTCAGGAAATGACTGGAATTTTCCGTGTCCTACAGCTACTTGTCTGGAGATGTCCTAATGCCACAGTGGTGGATGAGGGACAGCATCCCCGCCAGAGATAGTTAGTCTGCTTCAACTTGTCTTCGAGCATTTGCTTTCTGAGAACTTTCCGTAGATACCTTGCCTCCATTTTGTTTGAATCAGTTTGGTGTAACTACAATTAAATATTAGGATTTCTGCCGCACTCTGACACCGAACAGTGTACTGGATATGTCTCCTCTTTATGACCATGGTTCTGGAACGAATCTCAGTATCAGAGTGCACTTAATTTTCCATGAAAAAAAAAATGCTTTCATTCCCCTTATGACTATCGACGTGCTGAATCTTGAGCTGTGGTAAAAAGTTGCTGTTTTGTAGAGCGCGGCGCAGCGCATTGTGCGAAGCAGTCGCCCTCCATTTCTGGCGATGGCGCCGCTGTGGTAATCGCAGCTTTGGTGTCTCCCTCTGGTGGGAAAGGGGAAAAGTTGCCTGTTCACGTGCATTTAAGGGGCGCTATCAGCTCGGCAGGGGGTCAGTCGGAGTGAGGCTAGGTCAGTCTCGCGTCACCAGTTGCTGGTCTGCCTCTCGTTTGTATTTGTGTGGCAGTTAGTGTCTGTCTGTCGTCGGAGTGCTAGTATGTCTGTCGTTTGGATCAAACTTTAAAGCCAGAAATGAGAGTCTTGCCACTCCGCCAGTAACAGAACTCAGCTAGTGGTCGCCCGGTCGGTGCTGCTGAGTTCCTGCATCTGAATCTGCGCGTTAGGCCGCCAGTCTGCTCGAGTTGCTCGGGCAACGGTCATTGGCGGTTGGGTCGGTCGCGCACTGAGACACAAGATGACTGGTCCGTCTTGAGCGTCGGCGCATGTGAGGTCGCCGCGAGAGTCCAGTGGGCAGCGCCGTTTAGAAAGGGGTAGTGGCTTCGCGGTTCACACGAGAGTACCAGGAGCGAAACCACGACATCGGGCTGGCCGAGGCGAGCTACGATGCCGTGAGACGGGAGATCGGCGCGCCTTCCTGCGTCCGTTGAAGCGGCTGGCAGCGGACGGTTCGGGAGAGCGTTGGGGGTGCTGCGCCAGGTCTTCGCCAGCAATCGCAGTTTATTAGAAGTTGATTGGAGATGTGTTGTTTCATTTACTTGTTAAATTCTACTTGTTTTCTTGGTGAGGTCACGAGTTGCTTTGTTTTGGGGTCGTCCCACCATTCTTCTCCGTTTGCCCACCCACGGGAAGGTGGTTATTTGTGAATTGGGTGGTCCGTTTTTCCCTTGTGGAATTGGAGACGTTTAAGGCATGCGGTTCGAGTTGTTTAGTAGACCCCCCCTCCCCCCTCCCCCCCCCCCCCCCCCCGTCGATCTGATCTGATCTGCCATATGTTAATAGCTGCCTCTGTCATGTTTGTCGGATTCGGTGTTAAGGAATTTATTGCTTAGAGGCTGAATTCTTGAAAGAAGTTTTTATCTTGCCTATCATCTTGCGAGGTGGTATATGTGTAAAGTAGAGCATGTTGTACATTTTATGTAAGTTTGCATTTTATGGGTTTTATTTAAATAGTCGTTTTAAGTTATAATGTTGCCACCCTTCCACCGTAAGAGTCCTTTTAAAAAAATTGCACTTTCGGTGGCAAATAATTTGAGTATTGTACCATTTCCATCCCTCTTACGGACTGCATAGTTTACGTGTTTGTGATAGTTGTTACAAATTTTTTGTTTAAAGTAATCTGGTGTGTTGCAGATTTGCACCAGTGTACTCTTTCAGAGGTTGTTGAGAGCGGTCGTGACTACGGCCCTGTTGAAAGGGAGCAGGCAAGCTTCTCAGCCCGAAGGCTCATACTGTTAATATTGTTCTTTCTGCCTCTAAATAAAATTGTAACTTGATATTTTGAGGGTGGTTTTCTGCTTATAATTTTAAATCGGTTTTGAAAAGCTTTTAGGAATAAAATTCACATTTGAAACTTCCTGGCAGATTAAAACTGTGTGCCCGACCGAGACTCGAACTCGGGACCTTTGCCTTTCGCGGGCAAGTGCTCTACCAACTGAGCTACCGAAGCACGTCTCACGCCCGGTACTCACAGCTTTACTTCTGCCAGTACCTCGTCTCCTACCTTCCAAACTTTACAGAAGCTCTCCTGCGTACCTTGCAGAACTAGCACTCCTGGAAGAAAGGATATAGCGGAGACATGGCTTAGCCACAGCCTGGGGGATGTTTCCAGAATGAGATTTTCACTCTGCAGCGGAGTGTGCGCTGATATGAAACTTCCTGGCAGATTAAAACTGTGTGCCCGACCGAGACTCGAACTCGGGACCATTGCCTTTCACGGGCAGAAGTAAAGCTGTGAGTACCGGGCGTGAGTCGTGCTTCGGTAGCTCAGTTGGTAGAGAGCACTTGCCCGCGAAAGGCAAAGGTCCCGAGTTCGAGTCTCGGTCGGGCACACGGTTTTAATCTGCCAGGAAGTTTCATATCAGCGCACACTCCGCTGCAGAGTGAAAATCTCATTCTAAAATTCACATTTGTTAAACGTAATTTTCATTTTCCATCAGTTACTTCCTGGCAAATTGCTTCCACTCTCAACTAGAGTCATTAAATGTGTTAATGTTCTTGATGAATCGCTAGTAAATAAAGTAAATTCCTTAAGAAAAGATTTTGAAAGTAAATTTACGGTTCAAATCTATACCTTCCTAACGAGAGGATACACAGTCATTTTCTCTGGAAATGCCTGAACATAGGCCACAGCAACTTTACACTGCAACATATACGCATTTCGGACAGGCAGTGCAGTTATCGTTTATATGTGTACTGCTCCTGAAAAAATTATGACATGCTCACATTCGCACTAGTTATTCTCTTCAGTTCTAGGAAATTATTTGACGTTTAAGTTTTCCTGAGGGTGCTGCATCCCGTCAAGACTCTCTCAAACAAGTGTTTTAGCACAGGCGTCCGGCACTATGTGATAATGAACAACGCCCGCGCGGTCGAAAGGCTTGGAAAGATATCACCGATACGGGTTGGTGCACTGTAATCAACATCACTGTCGATAACTGGACAAGGAAAACGCGAGGCCGCTCTCGGTGGCCGAGCGGTTCTAGGCGCTTCAGTCCGGAACCGCGCGACCGCTACGGTCGCAGGTTCGAATCTTGCCTCGGGCATGGATGTGTGTGATGTCCTTAGTTTAGTTAGGTTTAAGTAGTTCTAAGCGCTAGGGGACTAATGACCTCAGATGTTAAGTCCCATAGTGCTCAGAGCCATTTGAACCATTTTTGAAACCGCTAGGAGACACTTAGGGGGTGCCGATGAGGGGACGTTTCTTTGCAGCCGTATTGCCCGTCGTGTTTGTACACTACATGAGATCCAGTTGAGCCCTTGTATTGCTATACTGTGCAGCCGTTAACGAAATGAATCCATCACATCTTACGTTTGGCTATATTCCTCAATGCTTTGAAATCACAATTCACCACGTCAAATGTATCCTTCCCTTATGACCCGACATACGTAATTTTTTTTTTGGTTCTTTTAAGTAGTTTGATTACGTCCCACAAACGTCTGGTAATATGTCGGAACATAAGTAACAGTCCCTTTATGTTCAAGCAGCAGCATAGCATTTCTGATTGTGAATTATAGGTGCACAAAAAATTATGTTACGTCTACACTTGCACCAGTCTTGATTTTATACACAAGATGCAACAGGGGAATGGAGTACATCGCATAAATCTTCGTTCTTTTAGAGGAGTGTGTCACGTTTCACCACACTTGAAGTGGCAGTCCTCTGATGACCGAGAGATTTAGTGTTAACGATCGCAAGTAGACTCTGTATAACGATATGTTTACGTAATGCGTATACATAAACATACAGTTATAAATGTCCCCGTTCGTAGTCGCTAATTATAACAATATGTTTACTTTTGTGCTGTAACATATAGCTATAATCAGCGGTGGAAACATATTTGCGAACGCCGACCGTGTGCGGCTGTTTCTTGTTTGATCGTCTGATCAGTCCGAAGTTGCATTGCAGAGCAGAGAAAATGCCTATTCAAAATATAATTATTTTGGGATAGCTCAACATGAATTTCCTAAGGGACCGTAGTTTATCATGCATTTACCAGTAGAATATGGCGCTGAGAAAATATTTCGCCGCATGCAACTTCCGTCCGAACTCGACGAAAGAATTCGTGACTGTCAACTCTCTGTTTGGCAGAAACATAAGGAAAATTAAATAACTTCATGAAGGAGTGAGACATAGATTCTATATTAAATAAATAGTCCATACACCAGTTCCATTTAACTCTGAATTTATGGCAGTTAATAGATGAACTTACACTGCGATGAAGGATTTAACATGGATGCCGTTTCGACATGCACTTCTCTTCTCGTAATGAAAATAGTTCCTTTGACGTTTTCACATACACGTCGCACAATAAATTTACTGCTATGCAGTATTGCACTTTTAGTATTACACATTTACTTTGCACTAAAATAATATTATTTTTAACGATAATAATACGGCGGCAAGACATGCGCGTCCGACACAAGTTACAGGAGACAAGAGAAGAATGAGTAACTGTTCATCGAGAATATTTCGTACATAAAAAAAATGTGTAAAAGTATTCTTCTTCTGTCCGTTTTTCGCGCCGCGGTTTTCAAAGTCAATAACTCACTGCATCTCTGACGGCGCTTCGACGATAAACAAGTTACGTCACAGGTCGTTCACCTTTTACATTCTCGCAACATTATTTGCTAACTGTAGCTGTTGCCGACCGACTGCTCGATTAGTGAATGATTTAAAATGATAAGGCAATCACATAATTTTACAACTGCTCTTAAGACACACACAGAACACGCGGTTGTATACGAGTCGAACGCAGGCTATGTCACACAACTAATGCATCCTGACAGAACATGAAAAAATGGTCAAATGACCTGCAACAACTTTTCCCTCTCTCTCTCTCTCTAGAATGCATCTACCATTAAATCGTACCTCGTTACAACTCCATCTCAACAGACCACTCCATCGACTATATGTTATCCTTAACACAGATGCAGGTAACTTTAGAGGCGGACAAATGTAGGTGATACGTTTTTTTAAAAAATCTGGTATGTAAGTATATATATATACTGTATATGGAGGCACCATTTAATTGCAAAGATATCGATGGGCTCTTGACCGACTTAGTTCACATTTTTTCACAGTCCTCTAATAAACTTTCGGACAGATATAGAGTACGTATTTTATAGCATATATAGTGTACGAATACGCATTTAAAATCTATGCTATTTTGAAAAGACAACATGATGGATAAAGTTGTTACGAAAAATCTCAAACGTTCTTGCCCGATTTACTACCATATATTTACATGCGACACTTACGATCGTTCGGACACACATAGTCTACATATTTTTGTAATATATGTGGTGCGTAAGTATATATTTGCTATATGAAGCGGCGACGTTATTAGCAAAACCCTCGAAAAGTTCCTATTTGGTTTACTTAAAATTTTTACACATGCCTCTAATAACTGATCGAATGGAGATAGGGTACATACTTTTAATGTATACGGCACATAAATACATATTTAAAATATTTACTATTTAATAAGGACGACAGCCAAAAAGCTAAAAAAGTTAGTTGTACTATTTGCCTCAGATTTTCAAATGATACTCTAATAAAAGTTTGGACTAAATTAGACTATAATATTTTTATGTATACTGTACGTATATATAATACTTAAAGGGGAAATGCTGTTAGCAAAAATCTCGAAAACTTCGTGATCTATTCATTTCAAATTTTTTCCGTAAACAGTAACAGTTACTTGACAGTTACTCAGAATGACTTACCCTATAATTTTTTAAAAGTAACAATGTATAGAACTTCTTTTGAAATAGACTGCGAGAAAGAAAATCCGGTGCTTTACTTGCAGTGCTGTGGACATGTGCGGTTCCCTTTCCTTGCTCCAAATCGGTTTAGCTATTATGCAAACCATAATAAAAATTGTTTTCACCATATGTATCACTTCTCCGTGTATACATTTTGAAACAAAATTGGTCTATACAACAATGTTCTGTTTTGTTTTTCACAATTAGTTCTAACATAAAATCTGTATGTTAGGAAAGTTGAGGTTATGGCTTATTGGCTTATGATTAGAACACTACCACACAAACTGAGTAACATAAAAAAAATTATGGAAGCGAGTATTCACTAATACCCGTTAGCTGGACCGGTGCTTATTCTAATCAAAAATGAAAGTTACGATAATTAAAATCACATCTCAGCAAAACTCTCGAATTTGAAGGGAAGGATAACAAGAAGGTGGCACTAGAAACGATAAAACTGCAGTTATCAGCTCTGAAAAACGGGACTGATTACTTGATGCAAGAGGCTGCTGCAATCAAAGAGTCGATGAGACCATTACAACAATGGACAATGATACTGCGAGGAATAAAATAAAATGGAAAAAAGAAAAAGTCACGGTAGCATCTGGACTCGAACCCGAGCCCGCGAGTTTACAGTGGGTGCATTTGACCATGACGCTACACCGCCGTTTCGATTGTTGGTACCCAAGGATCCTTCACACATGACTTGTCATTCTTTAGAGCGTGGTTCTGTCTTTTCCTATGTCCCATTCAGGCGAGCTGAACCTGAAAGGGGCATCTACCTGCTTCTTTTCACACAGTGTGGGACATCCCGCGCCATCCTTTTGTCAAATATGTCAACAATTGTGGAATTTATTTGTTCTGTGTTTTATTGCTTTTGACTTTTATTATCGCGGCTGTACGGTTTTCACTTCAGCTACAGCACTGTGGCTTATTTTCTGCATCAAATAACGTAGGTATTGCATTCCATACATGTTTCCTGGGTTCCACATTCACTAATTTGTCTGGAAACGCAGCGAAGGAAACTTCGCTACTGAGTCGATATAAGACGTCTTTCTGCAAAAGGTCATACCTTCCGCTGTTTACTAGTCGTTTTCTTCCGCCGTTTGCTAGTCGTTTTTTGCTCTGAAAGGAAAACCACATTCTTCAATAAATGTCTACATGTTACGAGAGAAACGTTAATAAAATGCACTGTAATGTACAGTGAGCCGAGGTAAAAATTGCTGTTTTGAAGAGCGCGCGCGGCGCGTAGTGTGAAGCAGTCGCCCTCCGTTTCTGGCGGTGGTGCCGCTGTGGCAATCGCAGCTTTGGTGTCTCTCTTTGGGTGGAAAGGGGAAAGGTTACCTGTTCACGTGCATTTTGAGGGGCACTATGAGGTACAAAGAAGGTAGCTGCGAAGGAACCATGGGTAACAAAAGAAATACTTCAGTTGATTGATGAAAGGAGGAAGTACAAACATGTTCCGGGAAAATCAGGACTACGGAAATACAAGTCGCTGAGGAATGAAATAAATAGGAAGTGCAGGGAAGCTAAGACAAAATGGCTGCAGGAAAATGTGAAGACATCAAAAAAGATATGATTGTCGGAAGGACAGACTCAGCATACAGGAAAGTCAAAACAACCTTTGGTGACATTAAAAGCAACGGTGGTAGCATTAAGAATGCAACGGGAATTCCACTGTTAAATGCAGACGAGAGCAGATAGGTGGAAAGAATACATTGAAAGCCTCTATGAGGGTGAAGATTTGTCTGATGTGATAGAAGAAGAAACAGGAGTCGAAAAGAAGAGATAGGGGATCCAGTATTAGAATCGGAATTTAAAAGAGCTTTGGAGGACTTACGGTCAAATAAGGCAGAAGGGATGGATAACATTCCATCAGAATTTCTAAAATCATTGGGGGAAGTGGCAACAAAACGACTATTCACGTTGGTGTGTAGAATATATGAGTCTGGCGATATACCATCTGACTTTCGGAAAAGCAGCATCCACACAATTCCGAAGACGGCAAGAGCTGACAAGTGCGAGAATTATCGCACAATCAGCTTAACAGCTCATGCATCGAAGCTGCTTACAAGAATAATATACAGAAGAATGGAAAAGAAAATTGAGAATGCGCTAGGTGACGATCAGTTTGGCTTTAGGAAAAGTAAAGGGACGAGAGAGGTAATTCTGACGTTACTGCTAATAATGGAAGCAAGGCTAAAGAAAAATCAAGACACTTTCACAGGAGCGTTCGACAATATAAAATGGTGCAACTGTTCGAGATTCTGAAAAAAGTAGGGGTAAGCTATAGGGAGAGACGGCTCATACACAATATGTACGACAACCAAGAGGGAATAATAAGAGTGGACGATCAAGAACGAAGTGCTCGTATTAAGAAGGGTGTAAGACAAGGCTGTTGCCTTTCGCCCCTACTCTTCTATCTGTACATCGAGGAAGCAATGATGGAAATAAAAGAAAGGTTCAGGAGTGGAATTAAAATACAAGGTGAAAGGATATCAATGATACGATACGCTGATGACATTGCTATCCTACGTGAAAGTGAAGAAGAATTAAATGATCTGCTGAACGGAATGAACAGTCTAATGTGTACACAGTATGCTTTGAGAGTAAATCGGAGAAAGACGAAGGTAATGAGAAGTAGTAGAAATGAGAACAGCGAGAAACTTAACATCAGGATTGATGGTCACGAAGTCAATGAAGTTAAGGAATTCTGCTACCTAGGCAGTAAAATAACCAATGACGGACGGAGCAAGGAGGACATCAAAAGCAGACTCGCTATGGAAAAAAGGCATTTCTGGCCAAGACAAGTCTACTAATATCAAATACCGGCCTTAATTTGAGGAAGAAATTTCTGAGGATGTACGTCTGGAGTACAGCATTGTATGTTAGTGAAACATGGACTGTGGGAAATCCGGAACAGAAGAGAATTGAGATGTGGTTCTATAGACGAATGTTGAAAATTAGGTGGACTGATAAGGTAAGGAATGAGGAGGTTCTACGCAGAATCGGAGAGGTAAGGAATATGTGGAAAACACTGATAAGGAGAAGGGACAGGATGATAGGACATCTGGAGAGAATGACTTCGATGGTACTAGAGGGAGCTGTAGAGGGCAAAAACTGTAGAGGAAGACAGAGATTGGAATACTTCAAGCAAATAATTGAGGACGTAGGTTGCAAGTGCTACTCTGAGATGAAGAGGTTAGCACAGGAAAGGAATTCGTGGCGGGCTGCATCAAACCAGTCAGTAGACTGACGACAAAAAAAAAAAAAAAAAAAAAAAATAAATAAATAAAAAAATAAAAGATCTCTCCAGTGGGTCAGTGTGGGTGAGTCTGGAATCAGTCTGAGGTCAGTCTCTCGTCCCCACCCTGCTAGTCTGTCTCTCGTCGAATTTGTGGCGCAGTGAGAGAACTCAGCGAATGGTCGCCCAGTCGGGGCTGAGTTCCTGCATTTGAGTCGGGGCGTTAGGCCGCCAGTCTGCTCGAGTTGCTCGGGCAACCGTCATTGGCGATTGGGTCGGTCGGTTGGTCGGTCGCTCACAGAGACACGAGATGACTTGTCCGTCTTGAGCGTCGGCGCATGTGAGGTCGCTACGTGAGTCCAGTGGGCCACGCCGTGTAGCGAGGGGTAGTGGCTTCGCGGCCGACACGAGAGCAACAGGAGTCAACCCACGACGTCGGTCTGGCCGGTGCGAGCTGCGACGCCGTGAGACGGGAGGTCGGCGCGCCTTCCTGCGTCCGTTGAAGCGGCTGGCAGCGGACGGTTCGGGGTGCTACGCCAGGTCTTCGCCAGAAATTGCAATTTATTAGAAGTGCTTTGAGATATGTTGTTTCATTTACTTGTTAAATTGCACTTGTTTTCTTGGTGAGCTCACCAGCCGCTTTGTTTTGGGGTCCTCCCACCATTCTTATCCGTTTGCCCACCGGCGGCTAGGTGGTTGTTCATAAATTGGGTGGTCCGTTTTTCCCTTGTGGAGTAGGGGCGGGTTAGAGCAACCTGCGGTTCGGGTTGTTCGGTAATCTCCCTATCAATCTGCCGTACGTTAATAGCTGCCTCTGTCGTGTTTGTCAGATTCGGTGTGTTAACGAATCGATAGCTTGAAGGGTAACGGTCTAAGTCCTGAAATATGTTTTTATCTTGCCTATCATCTTGAGAGGCGGTATATGTGTACTGTAGAGCATGTTTGGCCAACCTAGTATATTTTTATGTAAGATTGCATTTCATGGGCTAATATTTAAACGGTCATTTTAGTATATAAAGTTGCCACCCTTTCACCGTAAGACAATCAAGTTGCGCCGTCGGTGGCAAGTTAATTTTTTTTAATTTTAGTGTTTTTACAATTTCCATCCCTCCTACGGGGTGCATAGTTCGTGTGTTTGTGTGAATTGTTAAAACGTTTGCTTTAAGGTAATCTGGTGTGTTGCAGATTTGCACCAGCGTAGTCTCTCAGAGGTTGTTGTGAGCGGTCGTGACTACGACCGTGTCAAAAGGGAGCGGCAGGGTTCTCATCCCGAAAGCTCATATACTCAAAAATTTGTTTCTTTCTGCCTCTGAAAAAATTGTAACTTGATATTTAGACGGTGCTTTCTTTTATAATTTTTAATCTGTTTCTTAAAAAAAATAGGCTTTCAGGAATAAAATTCCCATTTGTTGAAAGCAATTTCATTTTGATTTCATCAGTTACTCCCTGGCAACTACTCCCACGCTCACATAGTGTGATTAAATGTGTTAATGTTCTAGATGAATCGCTAGTAAATACAGTAAATCATTAAGAAAAAGTTTAGAAAGTAAATTCACGTTTCATACAGTTTCACACTTCCCAGGGATCTTAGGAAACTGAACAAAACATTGATGTGGTGTCATGTGGTGTCATTCAGCAAATCGACGTAGCATGAACTAGTCGTTGGAAGTCCTATGAAGAAATATTGAACCATGCTACCTTTATAGACGCCCATAGTTGCGAAAGTTTTGCCGGTACAGGATTTTGTGCGCCAACTGGCCTCTCCTTGGTCCCATGTTTGATGCGATTCATTTTGTGCGATATGATTGGCGAAATGATTCGCTCGAATTGTCCAGAATTTTCTTCAAACCACTGTCTACTCCACTCAATGATCGGTTCAGTAGGACCACAGGAAGCAGTCGACTCCATGTAAACACAGCCCACACCATTACACAGCCACCAGCAGCTTGCACAGTGTCTTGTTGACAACCTGGGTCTGTGCCACACTTGAACCCTACCATCAGCTCTTACCAACTGAAATCGGGACTCATTTGACCAGGCTACGGTTTTCCAGTCGTCTAGGGTCCAACAGATATGGACAGGAGTCAAAGAGAGGCGCTGCAGGCGATGTATTGTTAGCAGAGGCACACGCGTCGGGCGACTGCTGCCACAGCCCATTAACGCCAAATTCCTCCGCACTGTCCTAATGGGTACGTCACATACAGATTTCAGCGGCTATTTCACGCAGTGTTGCCTGTCTGTTAGCACTGACAACTCTACGCAAACGCCGCTGCTGTCGGTCGTTAAGTGAAGGCCGTCAGGCACTGCGTTGAAATTTGGTATTCTCGGCATACTCTTGACAATGTGTATCGCGGAATATTCCGAAATGAAATGGCCCATGCGTCTAGCTCCAACTACCATCCTGCGTTCAGAGTTTAATTGCCGATATGCGGCCATAATCATGTCGGACACAACAATCATCTGACAAGGAAACCTCCCCATCGCAACCCCCTCAACTTTAGTTATACGAGGGCAGTTCAATAAGTAATGCAACACATTTTTTTTCTCGGCCAATTTTGGTTGAAAAAACCGGAAATTTCTTGTGGAATATTTTCAAACATTCCCGCTTCGTCTTGTATAGTTTCATTGACTTCCGACTGGTGGCAGCGCTGTACGGAGCTGTTAAAATGGCGTCTGTAACGGATGTGCGTTGCAAACAACGGGCAGTGATCGAGTTTCTTTTGGCGGAAAACCAGGGCATCTCAGATATTCATAGGCGCTTGCAGAATGTCTACGGTGATCTGGCAGTGGACAAAAGCACGGTGAGTCGTTGGGCAAAGTGTGTGTCATCATCGCCGCAAGGTCAAGCAAGACTGTCCGATCTCCCGCGTGCGGGCCGGCCGTGCACAGCTGTGACTCCTGCAATGGCGGAGCGTGCGAACACACTCGTTCGAGATGATCGACGGATCACCACCAAACAACTCAGTGCTCAACTTGACATCTCTGTTGGTAGTGCTGTCACAATTGTTCACCAGTTGGGATATTCAAAGGTTAGTTCCCGCTGGGTCCCTCGTTGTCTAACCGAACACCATAAAGAGCAAAGGAGAACCATCTGTGCGGAATTGCTTGCTCGTCATGTGGTTGAGGGTGACAATTTCTTGTCAAAGATTGTTACAGGCGATGAAACATGGGTTCATCACTTCGAACCTGAAACAAAACGGCAATCAATGGAGTTGCGCCACACCCACTCCCCTACCGAGAAAAAGTTTAAAGCCATACCCTCAGCCGGTAAAGTCACGGTTACAGTCTTCTGGGACGCTGAAGGGGTTATTCTGTTGGATGTCCTTCCCCATGGTCAAACGATCAACTCTGAAGTGTATTGTGCTACTCTTCAGAAATTGAAGAAACGACTTCAGCGTGTTCGTAGGCACAAAAATCTGAACGAACTTCTCCTTCTTCATGACAACGCAAGACCTCACACAAGCCTTCGCACCCGAGAGGAGCTCACAAAACTTCAGTGGACTGTTCTTCCTCATGCACCCTACAGCTCCGATCTCGCACCGTCGGATTTCCATATCTTTGGCCCAATGAAGGACGCAATCCGTGGGAGGCACTACGCGGATGATGAAGAAGTTATTGATGCAGTACGACGTTGGCTCCGACATCGACCAGTGGAATGGTACCGTGCAGGCATACAGGCCCTCATTTCAAGGTGGCGTAAGGCCGTAGCATTGAATGGAGATTACGTTGTAAAATAGTGTTGTGTAGCTAAAAGATTGGGGAATAACCTGGTGTATTTCAATGCTGAATAAAACAACCCCTGTTTCAGAAAAAAAATGTGTTGCATTACTTATTGAACTGCCCTCGTAAGTTGGCACAGTGGATAGGCCTTGAAAAACTGAACACAGATCAGTCGAGAAAACAGGAAGAAGTTGTGTGGAACTATGAAAAAAATAAGCAAAATATACAAACTGAGTAGTCCATGCGCAAGATAGGCAACATCAAGGAGTGTGTAAGCTCAGAAGCGCCGTGGTCTCGTGGTTAGCGTGAGCAGCTGTGAAACGAGAGGTCCTTGGGTCAAGTATTCCCTCGAGTGAAAAGTTTACTTTCTTTATTTTCGCAAAGTTATGATCTGTCCGTTCGTTCATTGCCGTCTCTGTTCTCTGTAATAAGTTTAGTGTCTATGTTTTGCGACCGCAAAGCAAAACCGTGAGATTAATAGACGAAAGGACGTGCCTCTCCAATGGGAACCGAAAACATTTGATCGCAAGGTCATAGATCAACCGATTCCTCCACAGGAAAACACGTCTGATATATTCTATACGACAGTGGTGACGGCATGTGCGTCACGTGACAGGAATATGTTGTCGGCCCACCTAACTTGTGCACTTGGCGAATGGGTAAAAAGATTTTTCTACCTTGCCCGATTTAGCTTTTCTAGTGGATGTGATAATCACCCCCAAAAAAGTGATTAAAACATAAGAGTTCGTCACATAAACTGCAACAAATGAATGCAACAGTTATACAGTCGCACAGTTTTCCCCGTGCTCTGTCAAAACATGTGTTTTTAACGTTTTCAAATTTTTCCGTGTGTAGACCGTCAAATCCTGCATATGTCCAAGCAAATCTGAACATGTCCCGGAATTTTGGAGAGTGAAGTTGATTATGTGTGAGTACCTGAACTCTGATAATCCTCTGAAAATAAAAAATTAAAATTTTCACTCGAGGGAAGACTTGAACCAAGAATCCCTCATTCCGCAGCTGCTCACGCTAACCACGGGACTACGGCGCTCCTGATTTCATACCATCTTTAATGTTGCCTATCTTGGTCATGGACTACTCAGTTTGTATATTTTGCTTATTTTTTTCAAAGTTCCACACAACTTCTTCCTGTTTTCTCGATTGATCTGTGTTCAGTTTTTCAAGGCCTATCCACTATGCCAACTTACAACTAAATCTGAGGGGGGCGCGATGGGGAGGTTCCCTTGTGAGTACAAATCACAGCTACACCAGTGCTGTGCCATTCTGTATCTAGTGTTCGCGATACTACCATCGTTTCTTTATGTGCGTATCGCCATTTATGACCTTTGTAACAGCGTAAACATTACATCGCACCAAAGCAACTCCACGCAAAGAAAGATCCAGCGAGCATTTTTATAGGTGTGTAGTGGACATGCCAACATAACAGTGATTTTTTTGAAACATTAGAGTGTGTTTAGTCAAAGCATAAGCGTGACGTGTGAAACTTATTCACCCCGGTCGTTACTGATTATTTTGGTAGTATCCTCTCACCATAAATTCTGAGAGGTTAGTATTCTCTCACTACAAATTCTGAGAAATTCACAAGTGAAAGACGTAGTTAAAATGAAACAGAATCAGTTAATTGTGCAGTTCATTCTCAAACAATTAATTATTACAATAAAAAGCAGTAGTAACTGCAGTTGTTCATATAGTATTGCACTACTATTGCAGACTATCAGTTCAAACCAGAAGTGATTTAAATGCAATTCGTAAACAATATTAAAGTATATTGACTCTCTTCTAGTTAAAGTAATTTTATAGTTGTATGTTGCGTTCTGTGAATGAAATTATGTGAATACGTCTATGTATGATATTGTTCAGAAATAGTTGTTGTTATGAATATTCATGAACCATGGACCATGGACCTTGCCGTTGGTGGGGAGGCTTGCGTGTCTCAACGATACAGATAGCCGTACCGTAGGTGCAACCACAACGGAGGGGTATCTGTTGAGAGGCCAGACAAACGCGTGGTTCCTGAAGAGGGGCAGCAGCCTTTCCAGTAGTTGCAGGGGCAACAGTCTGAATGATTGACTGATCTGGCCTTGTAACAATAACCAAAACGGCCTTGCTGTTCTGGTACTGCGAACGGCTGAAAGCAAGGGGAAACTACAGCCGTAATTTTTCCCGAGGGCATGCAGCTTTACTGTATGGTTAAATGATGATGGCGTCCTCTTGGGTAAAATATTCCCGGGGGTAAAATAGTCCCCCATTCGGATCTCCGGGCGGTGACTACTCAAGAGGATGTCGTTATCAGGAGAAAGAAAACTGGCGTTCTACGGATCGGAGTGTGGAATGTCAGATCCCTTAACCGGAAAGGTAGGTTAGAAAATTTAAAAAGGGAAATGGATAGGTTAAAGTTAGATATAGTGGGAATTAGTGAAGTTCGGTGGCATGAGGAACACGACTTCTGGTCAGGTGAATACAGGGTTATAAATACAAAATCGAATAGGGGTAATGCAGGAGTAGGTTTAATAATGAATAAAAAAATATGAGTGCGAGTAAGCTACTACAAACAGCATAGTGAACGTATTATAGTGGCCAC
Organism: Schistocerca cancellata; assembly: GCF_023864275.1. NCBI lineage: Eukaryota > Metazoa > Arthropoda > Insecta > Orthoptera > Acrididae > Schistocerca > Schistocerca cancellata. Next base: position 109,741,747 of record NC_064637.1, read on the forward strand.
GATAGATACGAAGCCCATGCCTACTACAGTAGTACAAGTTTATATGCCAACTAGCTGTGCAGATGACGAGGAAATTGAAGAAATGTATGATGAGATAAAAGAAATTATTCAGGTAGTTAAGGGAGACGAAAATTTAATAGTCATGGGTGACTGGAATTCGACAGTAGGAAAAGGGAGAGAAGGAAACACAGTAGGTGAATATGGATTGGGGCTACGAAATGAAAGAGGAAGCCGTCTGTTAGAATTTTGCACAGAGCATAACTTAATCATAGCTAACACTTGGTTCAAGAATCAGAAAAGAAGGTTGTATGCATAGAGGAATCCTGGAGATACTAAAAGATATCAAATAGATTATATAATGGTATGACAGAGATTTAGGAACCAGGTTTTAAATTGTAGGACATTTCCAGGGGCAGATGTGGACTCTGACCACAATCTATTGGTTATGAACTGTAGATTAAAACTGAAGAAATTGCAAAAATGTGGGAATTTAAGGAGATGGGACCTGGATAAATTGACTAAACCAGAGGTTGTACAGAGTTTCAGGGAGAGCATAAGGGAACAATTGACAGGAATGGGGGAAAGAAATACAGTAGAAGAAGAATGGGTAGCTCTGAGGGATGAAGTAGTGAAGGCAGCAGAGGATCAAGTAGGTAAAAATACGAGGGCTAGTAGAAATCCTTGGGTAACAGAAGAAATATTGAATTTAATTGATGAAAGGAGAAAATATAAAAATGCAATAAATGAAGCAGGCAAAAAGGTATACAAACGTCTCAAAAATGAGATCGACAGGAAGTGCAAAATGGCTAAGCAGGGATGGCTAGAGGACAAATGTAAGGATGTAGAGGCTTATCTCACTAGGGGTAAGATAGATACAGCCTACAGGAAAATTAAAGAGACCTTTGGAGGAAAGAGAGCCACTTGCATGAATATCAAGAGCTCAGATGGAAATCCAGTTCTAAGCAAAGCGGGGAAAGCAGAAAGGTGGAAGGAGTATGTAGAGGGTCTATACAAGGGCGCTGTACTTGAGGACAATATTATGGAAATGGAAGAGGATGTAGATGAAGATGAAATGGGAGATACGATACTGCGTGAAGAGTTTGACAGAGCACTGAAAGACTTGAGTCGAAACAAGGCCCCAGGAGTAGACAACATTCCATTAGAACTACTGACGGCCTTGGGAGAGCCAGTCCTGACAAAACTCTACCATCTGGTGAGCAAGATGTATGAAACAGGTGACATACCCTCAGACTTCAAGAAGAATATAATAAATCCAATCCCAAGGAAAGCAGGTGTTGACAGATGTGAAAATTACCGAACAATCAGTTTAATAAGCCACAGCTGCAAAATACTAACACGAATTCTTTACAGACGAATGGAAAAACTAGTAGAAGCCGACCTCGGGGAAGATCAGTTTGGATTCCGTAGAAATGTTGGAACACGTGAGGCAATACTGACCTTACGACTTATCTTAGAAGAAAGATTAAGGAAAGGCAAACCTACGTTTCTAGCATTTGTAGACTTAGAGAAAGCTTTTGACAATGTTGACTGGAATACTCTCTTTCAAATTCTAAAGGTGGCAGGGGTAAAATACAGGGAGCGAAAGGCTATTTACAATTTGTACAGAAACCAGATGGCAGTTATAAGAGCCGAGGGGCATGAAAGGGAAGCAGTAGTTGGGAAGGGAGTGAGACAGGGTTGTAGCCTCTCCCCGATGTTATTCAATCTGTATATTGAGCAAGCAGTAAAGGAAGCAAAAGAAAAATTTGGAGTAGGTATTAAAATCCAGGGAGAAGAAATAAAAACTTTGAGGTTCGCCGATGACATTGCAATTCTGTCAGAGACAGCAAAGGACTTGGAAGAGCAGTTGAATGGAATGGACAGTGTCTTGAAAGGAGGATATAAGATGAACATCAACAAAAGCAAAACGAGGATAATGGAATGTAGTCGAATTAAATCGGGTGATGCTGAGGGAATTAGATTAGGAAATGAGACACTTAAAGTAGTAAAATAGTTTTGCTATTTGGGGAGCAAAATAACTGATGATGGTCGAAGTAGAGAGGATATAAAATGTAGACTGGCAATGGCAAGGAAAGCGTTTCTGAAGAAGAGAAATTTGTTAACATCGAGTATAGATTTAAGTGTCAGGAAGTTGTTTCTGAAAGTATTTGTATGGAGTGTAGCCATGTATGGAAGTGAAATATGGACAATAAATAGTTTGGACAAGAAGAGAATAGAAGCTTTCGAAATGTGGTGCTACAGAAGAATGTTGAAGATTAGGTGGGTAGATCACGTAACTAATGAGGAGGTGTTGAATAGGATTGGGGAGAAGAGGAGCTTGTGGCACAACTTGACTAGAAGAAGGGATCGGTTGGTAGGACATGTTCTGAGGCATCAAGGGAACACAAATTTAGCATTGGAGGCCAGCGTGGAGGGTAAAAATCGTAGAGGGAGACCAAGAGATGAATACACTAAGCATATTCAGAAGGACGTAGGTTGCAGTAGGTACTGGGAGATGAAGGAGCTTGCACAGGATAGATTAGCATGGAGAGCTGCATCAAACCAGTCTCAGGACTGAGGACTACAACAACAACACATGAATGTGAGCTGTGTGCAGCTCGCGTTTGTTGCTGTTTTTAGCTTGGCATCTTGTAATAGCGACATTGGCGTCTCGTTTCCTTATCTTGTTCAGTGGCACCACTGTCTGTCGTCTGTCTGGCGCCTTGTCTGTCGTAGCAGCAGCAACAGTTATCGACAGCGCCAGCTGTGGTACCACCTTTGGAGCGGCCTTTAGTATTTCCGCGTCATAGTCTGACCGAGGAGTGGAGTTGGGAAGGAGCAGCAATGAGAGCCGGACAGCCAGTACTCGCCCGACCACTGGCGTCACACATGCACTGTCCGACGGAAGGATGTGGTCGCGAGAGTGCACGACCACGTCAAGGACCGCATTCAGTGAGCTTTAGTTGAAAGGGCTGTGGTATTCCGATAGTACAGCCATCACCTGTGTGTGTGTCCGCCCGTTGAAGTGCTCTCACGGCAATGTTGTCAGTCGACGATTTATAGTGGGATCTTTCCCGTGCCTGACTTGAGTGAGGACGACTGTTTGTTGGTCGTTCGGGCGGTCATCGCAGCGGACGACGTGCATTTCGTTTTTCGACCGCTTCTGGCTTCTCTGTGTCGATGCCGACTTTTAATTCGTCCGTTGTTTCACAGTGACTGGTTTTACTACTGAGTGAGGCATTGTGGAATTGTCTTCGCGGATCCATGTGTATCTTGTGTGGTTTTTAATGTCTAGTTATTTAAATGGTGAAGGCTTTCTGGCGTCAGTAGTTCGGCTTCGAACGGAGCAGCGAGGAGGTCTGCAGCATGAGGGCAGGCCGGGACTGCTGGTGGCGTGCGGGCACTGTCGGATCGATGGACTGTAGCTGACGACCAAACCCAGGATGTTAGTTCAGTTGGGAACACAGATCAGTTCTGTCAGATGAAGGTTCGGTTTGGACGGAGGAGCAGCGAAGTTCACGCAGCGCCAGCCCATGCCAGGATTTAAATGGTGCCTGCTTTCTGGTGTCAGTAGTTCGGCTTCGAATGGAGCAGGGAGGTGGTCTGCAGCATGAAGGCAGGCCGGGACTGCTGGCGGCGTGCGGGCACTGTCGGATCGATGGACTGTAGCTGACGACCAAACCCAGGATGTTAGTTCAGTTGGGAACACAGATCAGTTCTGTCAGATGAAGGTTCGGTTTGGACGGAGGAGCAGCGAAGTTCTCGCAGCGCCAGCCCATGCCAGGATTTAAATGGTGCCTGCTTTCTGGTGTCAGTAGTTCGGCTTCGAATGGAGCAGGGAGGTGGTCTGCAGCATGAAGGCAGGCCGGGACTGCTGGCGGCGTGCGGGCACTGTCGGATCGATGGACTGTAGCTGACGACCAAACCCAGGATGTTAGTTCAGTTGGGAACACAGATCAGTTCTGTCAGATGAAGGTTCGGTTTGGACGGAGGAGCAGCGAAGTTCACGCAGCGCCAGCCCATGCCAGGATTTAAATGGTGCCTGCTTTCTGGTGTCAGTAGTTCAGCTTCGAATGGAGCAGCGAGGAGGTCTGCAGCATGAGGGCAGGCTGGGACTGCTGGCGGCGTGCAGGCACTGTCGGATCGATGGACTGTAGCTGACGACCAAACCCAGGATGTTAGTTCAGTTGGGAACACAGATCAGTTCTGTCAGATGAAGGTTCGGTTTGGACGGAGGAGCAGCGAAGTTCACGCAGCGCCAGCCCATGCCAGGATTTAAATGGTGCCTGCTTTCTGGTGTCAGTAGTTCGGCTTCGAATGGAGCAGGGAGGTGGTCTGCAGCATGAAGGCAGGCTGGGACTGCTGGCGGCGTGCAGGCACTGTCGGATCGATGGACTGTAGCTGACGACCAAACCCAGGATGTTAGTTCAGTTGGGAACACAGATCAGTTCTGTCAGATGAAGGTTCGGTTTGGACGGAGGAGCAGCGAAGTTCTCGCAGCGCCAGCCCATGCCAGGATTTAAATGGTGCCTGCTTTCTGGTGTCAGTAGTTCGGCTTGGAATGGAGCAGCGAAGAGGTCTGCAGCATGAGGGCAGGCTGGGACTGCTGGCGGCGTTCAGGCACTGTCGGATCGATGGACTGTAGCTGACGACCAAACCCAGGATGTTAGTTCAGTTGGGAACACAGATCAGTTCTGTCAGATGAAGGTTCGGTTTGGACGGAGGAGCAGCGAAGTTCTCGCAGCGCCAGCCCATGCCAGGATTTAAATGGTGCCTGCTTTCTGGTGTCAGTAGTTCGGCTTCGAATGGAGCAGGGAGGTGGTCTGCAGCATGAAGGCAGGCTGGGACTGCTGGCGGCGTGCAGGCACTGTCGGATCGATGGACTGTAGCTGACGACCAAACCCAGGATGTTAGTTCAGTTGGGAACACAGATCAGTTCTGTCAGATGAAGGTTCGGTTTGGACGGAGGAGCAGCGAAGTTCTCGCAGCGCCAGCCCATGCCAGGATTTAAATGGTGCCTGCTTTCTGGTGTCAGTAGTTCGGCTTGGAATGGAGCAGCGAAGAGGTCTGCAGCATGAGGGCAGGCTGGGACTGCTGGCGGCGTGCAGGCACTGTCGGATCGATGGACTGTAGCTGACGACCAAACCCAGGATGTTAGTTCAGTTGGGAACACAGATCAGTTCTGTCAGATGAAGGTTCGGTTTGGACGGAGGAGCAGCGAAGTTCACGCAGCGCCAGCCCATGCCAGGATTTAAATGGTGCCTGCTTTCTGGTGTCAGTAGTTCGGCTTCGAACGGAGCAGCGAAGAGGTCTGCAGCATGAGGGCAGGCTGGGACTGCTGGCGGCGTGCAGGCACTGTCGGATCGATGGACTGTAGCTGACGACCAAACCCAGGATGTTAGTTCAGTTGGGAACACAGATCAGTTCTGTCAGATGAAGGTTCGGTTTGGACGGAGGAGCAGCGAAGTTCACGCAGCGCCAGCCCATGCCAGGATTTAAATGGTGCCTGCTTTCTGGTGTCAGTAGTTCGGCTTCGAACGGAGCAGCGAAGAGGTCTGCAGCATGAGGGCAGGCTGGGACTGCTGGCGGCGTGCAGGCACTGTCGGATCGATGGACTGTAGCTGACGACCAAACCCAGGATGTTAGTTCAGTTGGGAACACAGATCAGTTCTGTCAGATGAAGGTTCGGTTTGGACGGAGGAGCAGCGAAGTTCACGCAGCGCCAGCCCATGCCAGGATTTAAATGGTGCCTGCTTTCTGGTGTCAGTAGTTCGGCTTCGAACGGAGCAGCGAAGAGGTCTGCAGCATGAGGGCAGGCTGGGACTGCTGGCGGCGTGCAGGCACTGTCGGATCGATGGACTGTAGCTGACGACCAAACCCAGGATGTTAGTTCAGTTGGGAACACAGATCAGTTCTGTCAGATGAAGGTTCGGTTTGGACGGAGGAGCAGCGAAGTTCACGCAGCGCCAGCCCATGCCAGGATTTAAATGGTGCCTGCTTTCTGGTGTCAGTAGTTCGGCTTCGAACGGAGCAGCGAAGAGGTCTGCAGCATGAGGGCAGGCTGGGACTGCTGGCGGCGTGCAGGCACTGTCGGATCGATGGACTGTAGCTGACGACCAAACCCAGGATGTTAGTTCAGTTGGGAACACAGATCAGTTCTGTCAGATGAAGGTTCGGTTTGGACGGAGGAGCAGCGAAGTTCTCGCAGCGCCAGCCCATGCCAGGATTTAAATGGTGCCTGCTTTCTGGTGTCAGTAGTTCGGCTTCGAATGGAGCAGGGAGGTGGTCTGCAGCATGAAGGCAGGCTGGGACTGCTGGCGGCGTGCAGGCACTGTCGGATCGATGGACTGTAGCTGACGACCAAACCCAGGATGTTAGTTCAGTTGGGAACACAGATCAGTTCTGTCAGATGAAGGTTCGGTTTGGACGGAGGAGCAGCGAAGTTCTCGCAGCGCCAGCCCATGCCAGGATTTAAATGGTGCCTGCTTTCTGGTGTCAGTAGTTCGGCTTGGAATGGAGCAGCGAAGAGGTCTGCAGCATGAGGGCAGGCTGGGACTGCTGGCGGCGTTCAGGCACTGTCGGATCGATGGACTGTAGCTGACGACCAAACCCAGGATGTTAGTTCAGTTGGGAACACAGATCAGTTCTGTCAGATGAAGGTTCGGTTTGGACGGAGGAGCAGCGAAGTTCTCGCAGCGCCAGCCCATGCCAGGATTTAAATGGTGCCTGCTTTCTGGTGTCAGTAGTTCGGCTTCGAATGGAGCAGGGAGGTGGTCTGCAGCATGAAGGCAGGCTGGGACTGCTGGCGGCGTGCAGGCACTGTCGGATCGATGGACTGTAGCTGACGACCAAACCCAGGATGTTAGTTCAGTTGGGAACACAGATCAGTTCTGTCAGATGAAGGTTCGGTTTGGACGGAGGAGCAGCGAAGTTCTCGCAGCGCCAGCCCATGCCAGGATTTAAATGGTGCCTGCTTTCTGGTGTCAGTAGTTCGGCTTCGAATGGAGCAGGGAGGTGGTCTGCAGCATGAGGGCAGGCTGGGACTGCTGGCGGCGTGCGGGCACTGTCGGATCGATGGACTGTAGCTGACGACCAAACCCAGGATGTTAGTTCAGTTGGGAACACAGATCAGTTCTGTCAGATGAAGGTTCGGTTTGGACGGAGGAGCAGCGAAGTTCTCGCAGCGCCAGCCCATGCCAGGATTTAAATGGTGCCTGCTTTCTGGTGTCAGTAGTTCGGCTTGGAATGGAGCAGCGAAGAGGTCTGCAGCATGAGGGCAGGCTGGGACTGCTGGCGGCGTTCAGGCACTGTCGGATCGATGGACTGTAGCTGACGACCAAACCCAGGATGTTAGTTCAGTTGGGAACACAGATCAGTTCTGTCAGATGAAGGTTCGGTTTGGACGGAGGAGCAGCGAAGTTCTCGCAGCGCCAGCCCATGCCAGGATTTAAATGGTGCCTGCTTTCTGGTGTCAGTAGTTCGGCTTCGAATGGAGCAGGGAGGTGGTCTGCAGCATGAAGGCAGGCTGGGACTGCTGGCGGCGTGCAGGCACTGTCGGATCGATGGACTGTAGCTGACGACCAAACCCAGGATGTTAGTTCAGTTGGGAACACAGATCAGTTCTGTCAGATGAAGGTTCGGTTTGGACGGAGGAGCAGCGAAGTTCTCGCAGCGCCAGCCCATGCCAGGATTTAAATGGTGCCTGCTTTCTGGTGTCAGTAGTTCGGCTTGGAATGGAGCAGCGAAGAGGTCTGCAGCATGAAGGCAGGCTGGGACTGCTGGCGGCGTGCGGGCACTGTCGGATCGATGGACTGTAGCTGACGACCAAACCCAGGATGTTAGTTCAGTTGGGAACACAGATCAGTTCTGTCAGATGAAGGTTCGGTTTGGACGGAGGAGCAGCGAAGTTCACGCAGCGCCAGCCCATGCCAGGATTTAAATGGTGCCTGCTTTCTGGTGTCAGTAGTTCGGCTTCGAACGGAGCAGCGAAGAGGTCTGCAGCATGAGGGCAGGCTGGGACTGCTGGCGGCGTGCAGGCACTGTCGGATCGATGGACTGTAGCTGACGACCAAACCCAGGATGTTAGTTCAGTTGGGAACACAGATCAGTTCTGTCAGATGAAGGTTCGGTTTGGACGGAGGAGCAGCGAAGTTCTCGCAGCGCCAGCCCATGCCAGGATTTAAATGGTGCCTGCTTTCTGGTGTCAGTAGTTCGGCTTCGAATGGAGCAGGGAGGTGGTCTGCAGCATGAAGGCAGGCCGGGACTGCTGGCGGCGTGCGGGCACTGTCGGATCGATGGACTGTAGCTGACGACCAAACCCAGGATGTTAGTTCAGTTGGGAACACAGATCAGTTCTGTCAGATGAAGGTTCGGTTTGGACGGAGGAGCAGCGAAGTTCACGCAGCGCCAGCCCATGCCACGATTTAAATGGTGCCTGCTTTCTGGTGTCAGTAGTTCAGCTTCGAATGGAGCAGCGAGGAGGTCTGCAGCATGAGGGCAGGCTGGGACTGCTGGCGGCGTGCAGGCACTGTCGGATCGATGGACTGTAGCTGACGACCAAACCCAGGATGTTAGTTCAGTTGGGAACACAGATCAGTTCTGTCAGATGAAGGTTCGGTTTGGACGGAGGAGCAGCGAAGTTCACGCAGCGCCAGCCCATGCCAGGATTTAAATGGTGCCTGCTTTCTGGTGTCAGTAGTTCGGCTTCGAATGGAGCAGGGAGGTGGTCTGCAGCATGAAGGCAGGCTGGGACTGCTGGCGGCGTGCAGGCACTGTCGGATCGATGGACTGTAGCTGACGACCAAACCCAGGATGTTAGTTCAGTTGGGAACACAGATCAGTTCTGTCAGATGAAGGTTCGGTTTGGACGGAGGAGCAGCGAAGTTCTCGCAGCGCCAGCCCATGCCAGGATTTAAATGGTGCCTGCTTTCTGGTGTCAGTAGTTCGGCTTGGAATGGAGCAGCGAAGAGGTCTGCAGCATGAGGGCAGGCTGGGACTGCTGGCGGCGTTCAGGCACTGTCGGATCGATGGACTGTAGCTGACGACCAAACCCAGGATGTTAGTTCAGTTGGGAACACAGATCAGTTCTGTCAGATGAAGGTTCGGTTTGGACGGAGGAGCAGCGAAGTTCTCGCAGCGCCAGCCCATGCCAGGATTTAAATGGTGCCTGCTTTCTGGTGTCAGTAGTTCGGCTTCGAATGGAGCAGGGAGGTGGTCTGCAGCATGAAGGCAGGCTGGGACTGCTGGCGGCGTGCAGGCACTGTCGGATCGATGGACTGTAGCTGACGACCAAACCCAGGATGTTAGTTCAGTTGGGAACACAGATCAGTTCTGTCAGATGAAGGTTCGGTTTGGACGGAGGAGCAGCGAAGTTCTCGCAGCGCCAGCCCATGCCAGGATTTAAATGGTGCCTGCTTTCTGGTGTCAGTAGTTCGGCTTCGAATGGAGCAGGGAGGTGGTCAGCAGCATGAAGGCAGGCTGGGACTGCTGGCGGCGTGCGGGCACTGTCGGATCGATGGACTGTAGCTGACGACCAAACCCAGGATGTTAGTTCAGTTGGGAACACAGATCAGTTCGGTCAGATGAAGGTTCGGTTTGGACGGAGGAGCAGCGAAGTTCTCGCAGCGCCAGCCCATGCCAGGATTTAAATGGTGCCTGCTTTCTGGTGTCAGTAGTTCGGCTTCGAATGGAGCAGCGAGGAGGTCTGCAGCATGAGGGCAGGCCGGGACTGCTGGCGGCGTGCAGTCACTGTCGGATCGATGGACTGTAGCTGACGACCAAACCCAGGATGTTAGTTCAGTTGGGAACACAGATCAGTTCTGTCAGATGAAGGTTCGGTTTGGACGGAGGAGCAGCGAAGTTCTCGCAGCGCCAGCCCATGCCACGATTTAAATGGTGCCTGCTTTCTGGTGTCAGTAGTTCGGCTTGGAATGGAGCAGCGAAGAGGTCTGCAGCATGAGGGCAGGCTGGGACTGCTGGCGGCGTGCAGGCACTGTCGGATCGATGGACTGTAGCTGACGACCAAACCCAGGATGTTAGTTCAGTTGGGAACACAGATCAGTTCTGTCAGATGAAGGTTCGGTTTGGACGGAGGAGCAGCGAAGTTCTCGCAGCGCCAGCCCATGCCAGGATTTAAATGGTGCCTGCTTTCTGGTGTCAGTAGTTCGGCTTCGAATGGAGCAGGGAGGTGGTCTGCAGCATGAAGGCAGGCCGGGACTGCTGGCGGCGTGCGGGCACTGTCGGATCGATGGACTGTAGCTGATGACCAAACCCAGGATGTTAGTTCAGTTGGGAACACAGATCAGTTCTGTCAGATGAAGGTTCGGTTTGGACGGAGGAGCAGCGAAGTTCACGCAGCGCCAGCCCATGCCAGGATTTAAATGGTGCCTGCTTTCTGGTGTCAGTAGTTCGGCTTCGAACGGAGCAGCGAGGAGGTCTGCAGCATGAGGGCAGGCCGGGACTGCTGGCGGCGTGCAGGCACTGTCGGATCGATGGACTGTAGCTGACGACCAAACCCAGGATGTTAGTTCAGTTGGGAACACAGATCAGTTCTGTCAGATGAAGGTTCGGTTTGGACGGAGGAGCAGCGAAGTTCTCGCAGCGCCAGCCCATGCCAGGATTTAAATGGTGCCTGCTTTCTGGTGTCAGTAGTTCGGCTTTGAATGGAGCAGGGAGGTGGTCTGCAGCATGAAGGCAGGCCGGTACTGCTGGCGGCGTGCGGGCGCTATCGGATCGATGGACTGTAGCTGACGACCAAACCCAGGATGTTAGTTCAGTTGGGAAAACAGACCAGTTCGGTCAGAAGAAGGTTCGGTTTGGACGGAGGAGCAGCGAAGTTCACGCAGCGCCAGCCCATGCCAGGATTTAAATGGTGCCTGCATTCTGGTGTCAGTAGTTCGGCTTCGAACGGAGCAGCGAGGAGGTCTGCAGCATGAGGGCAGGCCGGGACTGCTGGCGGCGTGCAGGCACTGTCGGATCGATGGACTGTAGCTGACGACCAAACCCAGGATGTTAGTTCAGTTGGGAACACAGATCAGTTCTGTCAGATGAAGGTTCGGTTTGGACGGAGGAGCAGCGAAGTTCACGCAGCGCCAGCCCATGCCAGGATTTAAATGGTGCCTGCTTTCTGGTGTCAGTAGTTCGGCTTCGAATGGAGCAGCGAAGAGGTCTGCAGCATGAGGGCAGGCTGGGACTGCTGGCGGCGTGCAGGCACTGTCGGATCGATGGACTGTAGCTGACGACCAAACCCAGGATGTTAGTTCAGTTGGGAACACAGATCAGTTCTGTCAGATGAAGGTTCGGTTTGGACGGAAAAGCAGCGAAGTTCTCGCAGCGCCAGCCCATGCCAGGATTTAAATGGTGCCTGCTTTCTGGTGTCAGTAGTTCGGCTTCGAATGGAGCAGGGAGGTGGTCTGCAGCATGAAGGCAGGCCGGGACTGCTGGCGGCGTGCGGGCACTATCGGATCGATGGACTGTAGCTGACGACCAAACCCAGGATGTTAGTTCAGTTGGGAAAACAGACCAGTTCGGTCAGAAGAAGGTTCGGTTTGGACGGAGGAGCAGCGAAGTTCACGCAGCGCCAGCCCATGCCAGGATTTAAATGGTGCCTGCTTTCTGGTGTCAGTAGTTAGGCTTCGAACGGAGCAGCGAGGAGGTCTGCAGCATGAGGGCAGGCCGGGACTGCTGGCGGCGTGCAGGCACTGTCGGATCGATGGACTGTAGCTGACGACCAAACCCAGGATGTTAGTTCAGTTGGGAACACAGATCAGTTCTGTCAGATGAAGGTTCGGTTTGGACGGAGGAGCAGCGAAGTTCTCGCAGCGCCAGTCTATGCCAGGATTTAAATGGTGCCTGCTTTCTGGTGTCAGTAGTTCGGCTTCGAACGAAGCAGGGAGGTGGTCTGCAGCATGAAGGCAGGCCAGGACTGCTGACGGCGTGCGGGCACTATCGGATCGATGGACTGTAGCTGACGACCAAACCCAGGATGTTAGTTCAGTTGGGAAAACAGACCAGTTCGGTCAGAAGAAGGTTCAGTTTGGACGGAGGAGCAGCGAAGTTCACGCAGCGCCAGCCCATGCCAGGATTTAATGGTGCCTGCTTTCTGGTGTCAGTAGTTCGGCTTCGAACGGAGCAGCGAAGTCTGCAGCATGAGGGCAGGCTGGGACTGCTGGCGGCGTGCAGGGACTGTCGGATCGATGGACTGTAGCTGACGACCAAACCCAGGATGTTAGTTCAGTTGGGAACACAGATCAGTTCTGTCAGATGGAGGTTCGGTTTGGACGGAGGAGCAGCGAAGTTCTCGCAGCGCCAGCCCATGCCAGGATTTAAATGGTGCCGCTTTCTGGTGTCAGAAGTTCGGCTTCGAATGGAGCAGGGAGGTGGTCTGCAGCATGAATGCAGGCCGGGACTGCTGGCGGCGTGCGGGCACTATCGGATCGATGGACTGTAGCTGACGACCAAACACAGGATGTTAGTTCAGTTGGGAAAACAGACCAGTTCGGTCAGAAGAAGGTTCGGTTTGGACGGAGGAGCAGCGAAGTTCTCGCAGCGCCAGCCCATGCCAGGATTTAAATGGTGCCTGCTTTCTGGTGTCAGTAGTTCGGCTTTGAATGGAGCAGGGAGGTGGTCTGCAGCATGAAGGCAGGCCGGTACTGCTGGCGGCGTGCGGGCGCTATCGGATCGATGGACTGTAGCTGACGACCAAACCCAGGATGTTAGTTCAGTTGGGAAAACAGACCAGTTCGGTCAGAAGAAGGTTCGGTTTGGACGGAGGAGCAGCGAAGTTCACGCAGCGCCAGCCCATGCCAGGATTTAAATGGTGCCTGCATTCTGGTGTCAGTAGTTCGGCTTCGAACGGAGCAGCGAGGAGGTCTGCAGCATGAGGGCAGGCCGGGACTGCTGGCGGCGTGCAGGCACTGTCGGATCGATGGACTGTAGCTGACGACCAAACCCAGGATGTTAGTTCAGTTGGGAACACAGATCAGTTCTGTCAGATGAAGGTTCGGTTTGGACGGAGGAGCAGCGAAGTTCACGCAGCGCCAGCCCATGCCAGGATTTAAATGGTGCCTGCTTTCTGGTGTCAGTAGTTCGGCTTCGAATGGAGCAGCGAAGAGGTCTGCAGCATGAGGGCAGGCTGGGACTGCTGGCGGCGTGCAGGCACTGTCGGATCGATGGACTGTAGCTGACGACCAAACCCAGGATGTTAGTTCAGTTGGGAACACAGATCAGTTCTGTCAGATGAAGGTTCGGTTTGGACGGAGGAGCAGCGAAGTTCTCGCAGCGCCAGCCCATGCCAGGATTTAAATGGTGCCTGCTTTCTGGTGTCAGTAGTTCGGCTTCGAATGGAGCAGGGAGGTGGTCTGCAGCATGAAGGCAGGCCGGGACTGCTGGCGGCGTGCGGGCACTATCGGATCGATGGACTGTAGCTGACGACCAAACCCAGGATGTTAGTTCAGTTGGGAAAACAGACCAGTTCGGTCAGAAGAAGGTTCGGTTTGGACGGAGGAGCAGCGAAGTTCACGCAGCGCCAGCCCATGCCAGGATTTAAATGGTGCCTGCTTTCTGGTGTCAGTAGTTCGGCTTCGAACGGAGCAGCGAGGAGGTCTGCAGCATGAGGGCAGGCCGGGACTGCTGGCGGCGTGCAGGCACTGTCGGATCGATGGACTGTAGCTGACGACCAAACCCAGGATGTTAGTTCAGTTGGGAACACAGATCAGTTCTGTCAGATGAAGGTTCGGTTTGGACGGAGGAGCAGCGAAGTTCTCGCAGCGCCAGTCTATGCCAGGATTTAAATGGTGCCTGCTTTCTGGTGTCAGTAGTTCGGCTTCGAACGAAGCAGGGAGGTGGTCTGCAGCATGAAGGCAGGCCGGGACTGCTGACGGCGTGCGGGCACTATCGGATCGATGGACTGTAGCTGACGACCAAACCCAGGATGTTAGTTCAGTTGGGAAAACAGACCAGTTCGGTCAGAAGAAGGTTCAGTTTGGACGGAGGAGCAGCGAAGTTCACGCAGCGCCAGCCCATGCCAGGATTTAATGGTGCCTGCTTTCTGGTGTCAGTAGTTCGGCTTCGAACGGAGCGGCGAAGTCTGCAGCATGAGGGCAGGCTGGGACTGCTGGCGGCGTGCAGGGACTGTCGGATCGATGGACTGTAGCTGACGACCAAACCCAGGATGTTAGTTCAGTTGGGAACACAGATCAGTTCTGTCAGATGGAGGTTCGGTTTGGACGGAGGAGCAGCGAAGTTCTCGCAGCGCCAGCCCATGCCAGGATTTAAATGGTGCCGCTTTCTGGTGTCAGAAGTTCGGCTTCGAATGGAGCAGGGAGGTGGTCTGCAGCATGAATGCAGGCCGGGACTGCTGGCGGCGTGCGGGCACTATCGGATCGATGGACTGTAGCTGACGACCAAACACAGGATGTTAGTTCAGTTGGGAAAACAGACCGGTTCGGTCAGAAGAAGGTTCGGTTTGGACGGAGGAGCAGCGAAGTTCACGCAGCGCCAGCCCATGCCAGGATTTAAATGGTGCCTGCTTTCTGGTGTCAGTAGTTCGGCTTCGAATGGAGCAGGGAGGTGGTCTGCAGCATGAAGGCAGGCCGGGACTGCTGGCGGCGTGGAGGCACTATCGGATCGATGGACTGTAGCTGACGACCAAACCCAGGATGTTAGTTCAGTTGGGAACACAGATCAGTTCTGTCAGATGAAGGTTCGGTTTGGACGGAGGAGCAGCGAAGTTCTCGCAGCGCCAGCCCATGCCAGGATTTAAATGGTGCCTGCTTTCTGGTGTCAGTAGTCCGGCTTCGAACGAAGCAGAGGTGGTCTGCAGCATGAAGGCAGGCCGGGACTGCTGACGGCGTGCGGGCACTATCGGATCGATGGACTGTAGCTGATGACCAAACCCAGGATGTTAGTTCAATTGGGAAAACAGACCAGTTCGGTCAGAAGAAGGTTCAGTTTGGACGGAGGAGCAGCGAAGTTCACGCAGCGCCAGCCCATGCCAGGATTTAAATGGTGCCTGCTTTCTGGTGTCAGTAGTTCGGCTTCGAACGGAGCAGCGAGGTCTGCAGCATGAGGGCGGGCTGGGACTGCTGGCGGCGTGCAGGCACTGTCGGATCGATGGACTGTAGCTGACGACCAAACCCAGGATGTTAGTTCAGTTGGGAACACAGATCAGTTCTGTCAGATGAAGGTTCGGTTTGGACGGAGGAGCAGCGAAGTTCTCGCAGCGCCAGCCCATGCCAGGATTTAAATGGTGCCTGCTTTCTGGTGTCAGTAGTTCGGCTTCGAATGGAGCAGGAAGGTGGTCTGCAGCATGAATGCAGGCCGGGACTGCTGGCGGCGTGCGGGCACTATCGGATCGATGGACTGTAGCTGACGACCAAACCCAGGATGTTAGTTCAGTTGGGAAAACAGACCAGTTTTGTCAGACGAAGGTTCGGTTTGGACGAAGGAGCAGCGAAGTTCACGCAGCGCCAGCCCATGCCAGGATGTATATGGTGCCTGCTTTCTGGTGTCAGTAGTTCGGCTTCGAATGGAGCAGCGAGGATGTCTGCAGCTTGAGGGCAGGCTGGGACTGCTGGCGGCGTGCAGGCACTGTCGGATCGATGGACTGTAGCTGACGACCAAACCCAGGATGTTAGTTCAGTTGGGAACACCGATCAGTTCTGTCAGATGAAGGTTCGGTTTGGACGGAGGAGCAGCGAAGTTCTCGCAGCGCCAGCCCATGCCAGGATTTAAATGGTGCCTTCTTTCTGGTGTCAGTAGTTCGGCTTAGAACGAAGCAGGGAGGTGGTCTGCAGCATGAAGGCAGGCCGGGACTGCTGACGGCGTGCGGGCACTATCGGATCGATGGACTGTAGCTGACGACCAAACCCAGGATGTTAGTTCAGTTGGGAAAACAGACCAGTTCGGTCAGAAGAAGGTTCAGTTTGGACGGAGGAGCAGCGAAGTTCACGCAGCGCCAGCCCATGCCAGGATTTAAATGGTGCCTGCTTTCTGGTGTCAGTAGTTCGGCTTCGAACGGAGCAGCGAGGAGGTCTGCAGCATGAGGGCAGGCCGGGTCTGCTGGCGGCGTGCAGGCACTTTCGGATCGATGGACTGTAGCTGATGACTAAACCCAAGAAGTTAGTTCAGTTGGGAAAAGAGACCAGTTTTGTCAGACGAAGGTTCGGTTTGGATGGAGGAGCAGCGAAGTTCACGCAGCGCCAGCCCATGCCAGGAATTAAATGGTGCCTGCTTTCTGGTGTCAGTAGTTCAGCTTCGAACGGAGCAGCGAGGAGGTCTGGAGCATGAGGGCAGGCTGGGACTGCTGGCGGCGTGCAGGCACTGTCGGATTGATGGACTGTAGCTGACGATAAAAAACCTAGGATGTTAGAAGTTCAGTTGGGAACACAGACCAGTTCGGTCAGAAGAAGGTTCGGTTTGGATGGAGGAGCAGCGAAGTTCACGCAGTGCCAGCCCATGCCAGGATTTAAATGGTGCCTGCTTTCTGGTGTCAGTAGTTCGGCTTCGAACGGAGCAGCGAGGAGGTCTGGAGCATGAGGGCAGGCTGGGACTGCTGGCGGCGTGCAGGCACTGTCGGATTGATGGACTGTTATTGACGACCAAACCTAGGATGTTAGAAGTTCAGTTGGGAACACAGACCAGTTCGGTCAGAAGCAGGTTCGGTTTGGACGGAGGAGCAGCGAAGTTCATGCAGCGCCAGCCCATGCCAGGATTTAAATGGTGCCTGCTTTCTGGTGTCAGTAGTTCGGCTTCGAACGGAGCAGCGAGGTGGTCTGCAGCATGAAGGCAGGCCGGGACTGCTGGCGGCGTGCGGGCACTGTCGGATCGATGGACTGTAGCTGACGACCAAACCCAGGAAGTTAGTTCAGTTGGGAAAACAGACCAGTTCGGTCAGAAGAAGGTTCGGTTTGGATGGAGGAGCAGCGAAGTTCATGCAGCGCCAGCCCATGCCAGGATTTTAATGGTGCCTGCTTTCTGGTGTCAGTAGTTCGGCTTCGAACGGAGCAGCGAGGAGGTCTGGAGCATGAGGGCAGGCCGGGACTGCTGGCGGCGTGCAGGCACTGTCGGATCGATGGACTGTAGCTGACGACCAAACCCAGGATGTTAGTTCAGTTGGGAAAACAGACCAGTTCTGTCAGACGAAGGTTCGGTTTGGACGGAGGAGCAGCGAAGTTCACGCAGCGCCAGCCCATGCCAGGATTTAAATGGTGCCTGCTTTCTGGTGTCAGTAGTTCAGCTTCGAACGGAGCAGCGAGGAGGTCTGGAGCATGAGGGCAGGCTGGGACTGCTGGCGGCGTGCAGGCACTGTCGGATTGATGGACTGTAGCTGATGACCGAACCTAGGATGTTAGAAGTTCAGTTGGGAACACAGACCAGTTCGGTCAGAAGAAGGTTCGGTTTGGACGGAGGAGCAGCGAAGTTCATGCAGCGCCAGCCCATGCCAGGATTTAAATGGTGCCTGCTTTCTGGTGTCAGTAGTTCAGCTTCGATCGGAGCAGCGAGGAGTTCTGGAGCATGAGGGCAGGCTGGGACTGCTGGCGGCGTGCAGGCACTGTCGGATTGATGGACTGTAGCTGACGACCAAACCTAGGATGTTAGAAGTTCAGTTGGGAACACAGACCAGTTCGGTCAGAAGAAGGTTCGGTTTGGATGGAGGAGCAGCGAAGTTCAACAGCGCCAGCCCATGCCAGGATTTAAATGGTGCCTGCTTTCTGGTGTCAGTAGTTCGGCTTCGAACGGAGCAGCGAGGAGGTCTGGAGCATGAGGGCAGGCTGGGACTGCTGGCGGCGTGCTGGCACTGTCGGATTGATGGACTGTTATTGCCGACCAAACCTAGGATGTTAGAAGTTCAGTTGGGAACACAGACCAGTTCGGTCAGCAGAAGGTTCGGTTTGGACGGAGGAGCAGCGAAGTTCATGCAGCGCCAGCCCATGCCAGGATTTAAATGGTGCCTGCTTTCTGGTGTCAGTAGTTCGGCTTCGAACGGAGCAGGGAGGTGGTCTGCAGCATGAAGGCAGGCCGGGACTGCTGGCGGCGTGTGGGCACTGTCGGGTCGATGGACTGTAGCTGACGACCAAACCCAGGATGTTAGTTCAGTTGGGAAAACAGACCAGTTCTGGCAGACGAAGGTTCGGTTTGGACGGAGGAACAGCGAAGTTCACGCAGCGCCAGCCCATGGCAGGATTTAAATGGTGCCTGCTTTCTGGTGTCAGTAGTTCAGCTTCGAACGGAGCAGCGAGGAGGTCTGGAGCATGAGGGCAGGCTGGGACTGCTGGCGGTGTGCAGGCACTGTCGGATTGATGGACTGTAGCTGACGACCAAACCTAGGATGTTAGAAGTTCAGTTGGGAACACAGACCAGTTCGGTCAGAAGAAAGTTCGGTTTGGACGGAGGAGCAGCGAAGTTCATGCAGCGCCAGCCCATGCCAGGATTTAAATGGTGCCTGCTTTCTGGTGTCAGTAGTTCGGCTTCGAAAGAAGCAGCAAGGAGGTCTGGAGCATGAGGGCAGGCCGGGACTGCTGGCGGCGTGCAGGCACTGTCGGATCGATGGACTGTAGCTGACGACCAAACCCACGATGTTAGTTCAGTGGGGAAAACAGACCAGTTCGGTCAGAAGAAGGTTCGGTTTGGACGGAGGAGCAGCGAAGTTCACGCAGCGCCAGCCCATGCCAGGATTTAAATGGTGCCTGCTTTCTGGTGTCAGTAGTTCAGCTTCGAACGGAGCAGCGAGGAGGTCTGGAGCATGAGGGCAGGCTGGGACTGCTGGCGGCGTGCAGGCACTGTCGGATTGATGGACTGTAGCGACGACCAAACCTAGGATGTTAGAAGTTCAGTTGGGAACACAGACCAGTTCGGTCAGAAGAAGGTTCGGTTTGGACGGAGGAACAGCGAAGTTCATGCAGCGCCAGCCCATGCCAGGATTTAAATGGTGCCTGCTTTCTGGTGTCAGTAGTTCGGCTTCGAACGGAGCAGGGAGGTGGTCTGGAGCATGAGGGCAGTCCGGGACTGCTGGCGGCTTGCAGGCACTGTCGGATCGATGGACTGTAGCTGACGACCAAACCCAGGATGTTAGTTCAGTTGGGAAAACAGACCAGTTCTGTCAGACGAAGGTTCGGTTTGGACGGAGGAGCAGCGAAGTTCAGGCAGCGCCGGCCCATGCCAGGATTTAAATGGTGCCTGCTTTCTGGTGTCAGTAGTTCGGCTTCGAACGGAGCAGCGAGGTGGTCTGCAGCATGAGGGCAGGCCGGGACTGCTGGCGGCGTGCGGGCACTGTCGGATCGATGGACTGTAGCTGACGACCAAACCCAGGAAGTTAGTTCAGTTGGGAAAACAGACCAGTTCGGTCAGAGGAAGGTTCGGTTTGGACGGAGGAGCAGCGAAGTTCAGGCAGCGCCAGCCCATGCCAGGATTTAAGTGGTGCCTGCTTTCTGGTGTCAGTAGTTCGGCTTCGAACGGAGCAGTGAGGTGGTCTGCAGCATGAAGGCAGGCCGGGACTGCTGGCGGCGTGCGGGCACTGTCGGATCGATGGACTGTAGCTGACGACCAAACCCAGGAAGTTAGTTCAGTTGGGAAAACAGACCAGTTCGGTCAGAAGAAGGTTCGGTTTGGACGGAGGAGCAGCGAAGTTCAGGCAGCGCCAGCCCATGCCAGGATTTAAAGGGTGCCTGCTTTCTGGTGTCAGTAGTTCGGCTTCGAACGGAGCAGCGAGGTGGTCTGCAGCATGAAGGCAGGCCGGGACTGCTGGCGGCGTGCGGGCACTGTCGGATCGATGGACTGTAGCTGACGACCAAACCCAGGATGTTAGTTCAGTTGGGAAAACATACCTGTTCGGTCAGAAGGAGGTTCGGTTTGGATGGAGGAGCAGCGAAGTTCACGCAGCGCCTGCTCATGCCAGGATTTTAATGGTGCCTGCTTTCTGGTGTCAGTAGTTCGGCTTCGAACGGAGCAGCGAGGAGGTCTGGAGCATGAGGGCAGGCTGGGTCTGCTGGCGGCGTGCGGGCACTGTCGGATCGATGGACTGTAGCTGACGACCAAACCCAGGATGTTAGTTCAGTTGGGAAAACAGACCAGTTCTGTCAGACGAAGGTTCGGTTTGGACGGAGGAGCAGCGAAGTTCAGGCAGCGCCAGCCCATGCCAGGATTTAAATGGTGCCTGCTTTCTGGTGTCAGTAGTTCGGCTTCGAACGGAGCAGCGAGGTGGTCTGCAGCATGAAGGCAGGTCGGGACTGCTGGCGGCGTGCGGGCACTGTCGGATCGATGGACTGTAGCTGACGACCAAACCCAGGAAGTTAGTTCAGTTGGGAAAACAGACCAGTTCGGTCAGAAGTAGGTTCGGTTTGGACGGAGGAGCAGCGAAGTTCACGCAGCGCCAGCCCATGCCAGGATTTAAATGGTGCCTGCTTTCTGGTGTCAGTAGTTCGGCTTCGAACGGAGCAGCGAGGTGGTCTGCAGCATGAGGGCAGGCCGGGACTGCTGGCGGCGTGCGGGCACTGTCGGATCGATGGACTGTAGCTGACGACCAAACCCAGGAAGTTAGTTCAGTTGGGAAAACAGACCAGTTCGGTCAGAAGAAGGTTCGGTTTGGACGGAGGAGCAGCGAAGTTCACGCAGCGCCAGCCCATGCCAGGATTTAAATGGTGCCTGCTTTCTGGTGTCAGTAGTTCGGCTTCGAACGGAGCAGCGAGGAGGTCTGGAGCATGAGGGCAGGCCGGGACTGCTGGCGGCTTGCGGGCACTGTCGGATCGATGGACTGTAGCTGACGACCAAACCCAGGATGTTAGTTCAGTTGGGAACACAGACCAGTTCGGTCAGAAGAAGGTTCGGTTTGGACGGAGGAGCAGCACAGTTCACGCAGTGCCAGCCGATGCCAGGACTGTTGATGGCACGTAGGCACTGCCAGATCAAGGGGCTGTAGTTGCAAGGGCTAGAGTATCCTTGTCCACCGAACTCAGGATCTTTGAGCGGAGGGCACACAAATTCAGTAGTGAATCCTCCACTATGGTGAGATCTCGCCATTTGTTGGTGTGTTGCTGCTCACAGTGACTAGTGTTGTTTGATTGGTGTTGTTGTATGTAGGTTGTAGTGTTTCATTCTTACTTCTAGTCGTTCTAAACTTCGGATTTTGAAGATTCAGTTCTCTCTGTTACTTCACCCTCGCCTGGAATATTCAATCGTTGTACCGGTGATCGGACGTCAGGTGCATTTGTAAGACTGTTGGTTGGTGTTTAAGCTGTCCCTAGTTGAGTTGCCAACCTGTTAAGTGAGCATAACCCTTGGCTGCCTGTCTCACCGCTGCCACAGCCGTAGTCACCTTCCTTAGGTCGATTCACGGAGCACTGTATGTGGATCACTCCCTCTTACTTCGTCAAGTTGTCGTAACTGTTTAATATTTACCCTAATGTTTCAATGTGTAACTCCCTTCCTCACTTGTAATTCAGGCCTTCAGCTGTTGTGTATTCAGAAATTGCTTGTGGCCTTCAGCCGATGAATAATTTTGAACTTTCCTTAATCAGGCTTTCAGCGATTGATTGTGTATAACATTCCTTATAGCCTTCAGCCGGCAAATAATTTGCAATATTTTGTTTTTAATAAGGCCTTCAGCCATTACTATACTTGTCTCAGTTTCTTGACTGTTGAAGAAGAAATGTCTTAGTATTTGTTAACGTGTAACTGCCTTCCTCACTTGTAATTCAGGCCTTCAGCTGTTGAGTATTCTGAAGTTGCGTGTGGCCATCAGCTGATAGAAAATTTGGAATTCCTTCTTAGTAAGGCCTTCAGCCGTCAGTGGACCTAAATTTTTAAAAATGATAGTTGAGAGTTATTTTTTCTAAATAAAGTGTATGTGTTCTCTGTGCAACCAACGGTAACTGATTAGGCCCCATCCACACCTTTTTCTGTTTTCTCTTGTTCCCACGTACCAGAATGAATAATCCGTAAAGAACAGAAATTAAATTTCGTCATGATTATGCATACATCCGGATAGGAAAACCGTGAGTTACGTAATACAGTACAATCCCTGTGAAACATTGCCAGCCGTTGCTTATTATTGGTTTTCATAATTACAGTTAACATCAATGCATTCCACATTCACCTTTTTAGTGTTCGCGTTGCATGTGTTTTCCACATGTGAGTTCGTGTGAGTTCGTTTTGCTCAGCTGTCGTACTATCACTTTTTCGTAATTCCAATCTCATTAGTCATTGACCAAATTTAACTTTTGCTCCTTTTGGAGCTGGCGACCGTTTTCATTCCGCAACCTAATTCATTCTTTCTGCATACGAATTACAGCTGATTACAGTCGAACTTTAATTTAATACCTTTCTTTCTTTTACATTTGGTCGTTGTTGTACACAGTAAACACTCGTACGATAACGCTTAGCCTATAATTACCTGCATTCTATCGCTAAGCATTGATCTTCGGATATTACGAGGGCAGTTCAATAAGTAATGCAACACATTTTTTTTCTCGGTCAATTTTGGTTGAAAAAACCGGAAATTTCTTGTGGAATATTTTCAAACATTCCCGCTTCGTCTCGTATAGTTTCATTGACTTCCGACTGGTGGCAGCGCTGTACGGAGCTGTTAAAATGGCGTCTGTAACGGATGTGCGTTGCAAACAACGGGCAGTGATCGAGTTTCTTTTGGCGGAAAACCAGGGCATCTCAGATATTCATAGGCGCTTGCAGAATGTCTACGGTGATCTGGCAGTGGACAAAAGCACGGTGAGTCGTTGGGCAAAGCGTGTGTCATCATCGCCGCAAGGTCAAGCAAGACTGTCCGATCTCCCGCGTGCGGGCCGGCCGTGCACAGCTGTGACTCCTGCAATGGCGGAGCGTGCGAACACACTCGTTCGAGATGATCGACGGATCACCACCAAACAACTCAGTGCTCAACTTGACATCTCTGTTGGTAGTGCTGTCACAATTGTTCACCAGTTGGGATATTCAAAGGTTAGTTCCCGCTGGGTCCCTCGTTGTCTAACCGAACACCATAAAGAGCAAAGGAGAACCATCTGTGCGGAATTGCTTGCTCGTCATGTGGCTGAGGGTGACAATTTCTTGTCAAAGATTGTTACAGGCGATGAAACATGGGTTCCTCACTTCGAACCTGAAACAAAACGGCAATCAATGGAGTGGCGCCACACCCACTCCCCTACCAAGAAAAAGTTTAAAGCCATACCCTCAGCCGGTAAAGTCACGGTTACAGTCTTCTGGGACGCTGAAGGGGTTATTCTGTTGGATGTCCTTCCCCATGGTCAAACGATCAACTCTGAAGTGTATTGTGCTACTCTTCAGAAATTGAAGAAACGACTTCAGCGTCTTCGTAGGCACAAAAATCTGAACGAACTTCTCCTTCTTCATGACAACGCAAGACCTCACACAAGTCTTCGCACCCGAGAGGAGCTCACAAAACTTCAGTGGACTGTTCTTCCTCATGCACCCTACAGCCCCGATCTCGCACCGTCGGATTTCCATATGTTTGGCCCAATGAAGGACGCAATCCGTGGGAGGCACTACGCGGATGATGAAGAAGTTATTGATGCAGTACGACGTTGGCTCCGACATCGACCAGTGGAATGGCACCGTGCAGGCATACAGGCCCTAATTTCAAGGTGGCGTAAGGCCCTAGCATTGAATGGAGATTACGTTGAAAAATAGTGTTGTGTAGCTAAAAGATTGGGGAATAACCTGGTGTATTTCAATGCTGAATAAAACAACCCCTGTTCCAGAAAAAAAAAGTGTTGCATTACTTATTGAACTGCCCTGGTAGATATCTTCTTTCCATAAATTATGGAATATTAGGTTCACGTGTCACAAAAACATTATTTTAGGCCGGAGGGTGTAGGTACGTTATAGAAACAGGAACGAAAAGACGACGTTAGCAGGAAGGCCACAGACATCGTCCACGACCAGTGTCACCACAGAACCAAAGAGAGAGAACTCGAGTCGGGCAGCGGCAGTTAGTCAAGGAGGAAGGCGCCCGAGTCTTGCTCGTGGTCTGTGTAAAAACTGGCAGAATGCATTCCCGTGTCTGCCCTGTGTTGGTTCCTATGCAGGCGGCAGAATGGACGGGCGGCGGCAGAATGGACGGGCACTGCGTTGTTCTGACACATAGTAAGATCCCCTGCTATACCCGCAGGACAGGACAGACAGTTTAGTTTGTGGAAACGGGGCAAAATGAGTGGATGTCAGTTGCACTCGAACATACCACTTTATTCATTTGACAAACATTATAAGAGGAAAGAAAACATTAAAAACAGAGCAAGCCAAACACTAATTTTAGAACTTAATTCTCAATTGTTAAGGCTTTCGTGGCCACTTGTTGACAAACTGCCTATTGGCTTCTGTCTCGGGTTCTTCGGCCGACGTTCATCTAATGATTTTGCACGAGTGGCTGGCATTGTCAAAGCTTCATCCTCCATTGCCGGTGGTGACCTGGAGGCGGGCTCGCGGCCGCAGACTGTATGTACCTGGCGCGCCAACGTCCGAGGACTTCTCCGCGGTCATTTCCGGTGCGGTTCTCCTCTTGCTACCTGCGACGGCCGTTCGCTGCAGTACGGGAAGCCAGGATCCGTTTACCTTAAGGCTTTCCTCCTTCTTGTTGAAACTGTTCGCGTGTTTTTGTATTTCTACAGCTTCTCTGAACAAGCGCGTGTGATAGTGCTTCTCTACAGCCAGAACCTCCGTGTCGGCGAATTTTATTACGTGGTCGGTGTCATTCAGTGCGTGCTCTGCCACGGCCGATTTCTCCACCTGCCCCAACCTGCAATGTCGCTTATGCTCTTTGATCCTGGTGTTAATTGATCGTCCAGTCATTCCGACATAAACTTTTCCGCATGTGCATGGAATACGGTATATTCCCGACATTGCAAGTGGGTCTCTTTTCTCCTTCGCCGATCTAAGACACTATTTGATCTTCCTTGTCGGTTTGAAAATCGTCTTTACGCCATGTTTGCGCAATATACGGCCGATTCTGTCTGTCACTCTGGGAATGTATGGCAGAAAGGCCGTACCCGACATTTCTTTTTCTAGTTCCTTACGTCGCCGAGTGTTTGGTTCTGTTACACTTCTAATGTAATTTGTGGAGTACCCATTGCTCCTCAGAACAGTTTACAGGTGTTGCATTTCTCGTTTGAGGTGTTGCGGCTCACATATTCTCGACTAAATGTGCCATTCAGTCTCATATCTTAAGGGCAAAACACCTTTAATTTGAAATCGGCTAGAAGCCATACATAAACAAACAACGACAAACAAGAAAAGACAGCACATCAAACTTCGCTCAGAAGTTTCCAAGGTCCGGCTTGGAATTCAAACACTAACGCTCTCTTAGGTGAGACAGGCAGTCGGCCCAACCGACAGACAGTCAACGGACAAAGCGACAGGATAACTTCCGCTCCACCCGACCAGGACACAACAGGAAGTTCATTGGATCTACGCAGAAGGTATCGGCGCCCACAACGAATTACACATTGAGCTGTCAAACTACACACCGTGCTGGACAGCCACAACACGACGAAGTACATACACTGCCTGAATTTACGTCAACGGCCAGGACAGATAACCGGAACATTAATGGGAAGTTCAATGGAACTACGCAGAAGGTATCGGCGCCCACAACCAATTAAACATTGAGCTGTCAAACTACACACCGTGCTGGACAGCCACAACACGACAAAGAACATACACTGCCTGAATTTACGTCAACGGCCAGGACAGATAACCGGAACATTAATGGGAAATTCAATGGAACTACGCAGAAGGTATCGGCGCCCACAACCAATTAAACATTGAGCTGTCAAACTACACACCGTGCTGGACAGCCACAACACGACAAAGAACATACACTGCCTGAATTTACGTCAACGGCCAGGACAGATAACCGGAACATTAATGGGAAGTTCAATGGAACTTCGCAGAAGGTATCGGCGCCCACAACCAATTAAACATTGAGCTGTCAAACTACACACCGTGCTGGACAGCCACAACACGACAAAGAACATACACTGCCTGAATTTACGTCAACGGCCAGGACAGATAACCGGAACATTAATGGAACTATGCAGAAGGTATCGGCGCCCACAACCAATTAAACATTGAGCTGTCAAACTACACACCGTGCTGGACAGCCACAACACGACAAAGAACATACTGTGGTGTCACCGCCAGACACCACACTTGCTAGGTGGTAGCTTTTAAATCGGCCGCGGTCCGCTAGTATACGTCGGACCCGCGTGTCGCCACTGTCAGTAATTGCAGATCGAGCGCCACCACACGGCAGGTCTAGAGAGACGTAGTAGCACTCGCCCGAGTTGTACAGCCGACGTTGCCAGCCATGGTTCACTGAGAATTACGCTCTTATTTGCCGAGACGATAGTTAGCATAGCCTTCAGCTACATTTGCTACGACCTAGCAAGGCGCCATTACCAGTATAGATATTGAGATTCTATTAACGTATCATCAAGAGCGATGTTCTACAAATACGGATTAAAGTTAAGTATTCCAGAAGCTACGTACTTTTCTTTATAGCATTCATTACGTATCCTGTTTCAGACCTCACGCCAGCTTGCGTGAGTTTAAGCGCCTGCCTTTCGGCTTCCTCGCATTGTGTCTAGGCTGTCTTGTCTAGACACAACACATACACTGCCTGAATTTACGTCAGCTACCAGGACAGATAACCGTAACATTAATAGCCACGAGGCAGATGATACCGCTGGGGCACTTCAATTCAAAATAATCAAATTAAGTTAAACTCCACAGGAGGGTGGCTAGAATTCCGCCAACTTGAAAACACACGTTGTCGCTCGTGGGAATGTCTCGACAGCCCACAACGAAATTCAGACGACACAATGTGAACAGTTGGCGCTGGCTGGTAGATTGAGTAAAGTCTCAACCTTTTTGTCCGGGATCGGTGAGCCACGGACCTCATAGCAATGGGAACAGCACCACACACTCCGACTCCCCGTGGACGCCGCCAGCAGCCCCGGCGAAACACGCGCCACGGAGACTGCCTCGCTGCTCTGCGCCAACCAACCAGCTGCCCGCACACGGCACAGCTGGAAACCATAAGTGCGAGGCCAAAGATGGACAAGGGTGCGAATATCTATACACGCTGCTGCTGTGACTCTCAGAGACGATAACAGCATACTCGCGATAATTGCGGGAGACTAATCACAGAATAGCAACCAAGATTTAATGCAAAGCATAACACGAGCCAGCCACGGCTCACATAGTATTAGAATTGTGAATGATATGTATAGCACAGAAGCGCTTTGTACGTCGACGTGTTGAGCATCTTACTGCTGTCGTGAGCTACCTGTCATATTTCTTGGCTATTGCTGGCGGTCTGGATGGTGGTACAGAGGATTTCAGTTGGCATGGAGAAAGAAATCGACGATTTCGCCTCAGAAAGAGAGGTTAATTTATGACGGATGCACTCGTGTTATACACACATAAAAAAAAAGTTTTGCATCACCTCGGTCCCGAGAGTTCCGGAACCTGGACAGAAAACTGGAATAGAGATCAACATAAACATCATTTCCTCCCTTTTCATAGCTGACGAAAACCACACATTGCATGTTGTACCGCCATAAAGCGAGACCTTCAGAGGTGGTGGTCCAGATTGCTGCACACACTGGTACGTCTAATACCCACTAGCACGTCGTCTTGCATTTATGCATGATTGTATTAGTCGTGGCATAGTATCCACAAGTCCATCAAGGCACTCTTGGTCCAGATTGTCCCACTCCTCAAGGTCGATTCGGCGTAGATTTCTCAGAATGGTTGGTGGAGGATATTTGTTTTAACGTCCCATCGACAACGAGGTCATTAGAGATGCAGGACAAGCTCAGATTAGGGAAGTATGAGGAAGGAAGTCGGCCGTGCCCTTTCAAAGGAACCATCCCGACATTTGCCTGGAGTGATCTAGGGAAGTCACAGAAAACCTAAATCAGGATGACCGGACGCGGGATTGAACCGTCGTCCTCCCGAATGCGAGTCCAGTGTGCTAACCACTGCGCCACCTCGCTCGGTACTGGTTGGTGGGTCACGTCGTCTGTCAACAGCTCTTTTCAGTCCATTCCAGGCATGTTCGATAGGGTTCGTGTCTGGAGAGCATGCTGACCACTCTAGTCGAGCGATGTCGTTATGCTGAAGGAAGTCATTCACAACGTGTGCACGATGGGGGCGCGAATTGTCGTCCATTAAGACGAATGCCTCGCCAATATGCTGCCAATATGGTTGCACTATCGGTCGGAGGATGGCATTCACGTATCGTACAACCGTTACCGCGCCTTTTATGACCACCAGCGGCGTACGTCGGCCCCGCGTAATGCCACCCGAAAACAGCAGGGAACCTCCACCTTGCTGCACTCGCTGGACGGTGTGTCTAAGACGTTCGTCCTGACCGGGTTGTCTCCAAATACCACTCCGACGATTTTCTGATTGAAGGCATATGCGGCACTCACCGGTGAAGAGAACGTGATGCCAATCCTGGGCAGTCCATTCCGTATGTTGTTGGGCTCATCTGTACAACGCTACATGGCGTCGTGGTTCCGAAGATGGACCTCGCCATGGACGTCGCGAGTGAAGTTGCGCATCATGCAGCCTATTGCGCACAGTTTTTGTTGTAACAGGACCTCCTGTGGCTACAAAACATGGTGGCGTTGCTGTCAGGGTTTCTCCGAGCCATAATCCGTAGGTAGCTGTCATCCACTGCAGTAGTATCCCTTGGACAGTCCGAGCGAGGCATGTCATCGACAGTTCCTATCTCTCTGTATCTCCTCCATTTCCGAACTACATCGCTTTGGTTCATTCCGTGACGCCTGGACACTTCCCTTGTTGAGAGACCTTCCTGGCACAAAGTGACAATGGGGACGCGATCGAACCGCGGTAATGACCGTCTAGGCATGGTTGAACAACAGACGACACGAGCCGTGTACCTCCTTCCTGGTGGAATGACTGGAACTGATCGGCTGTCGGACCCCCTCGGTCTAATAGGCGCTGCTGATGCATGGTTGGTTACATCTTTGGGCGGGTTTAAAGACATCTCTGAACAGCCGAAATGACTTTGTCTCTGATACGATATCCACAGTCAACATCTATCTTCAGGAGTTCTGGGAACCGGCGTGATGCAAAACATTTTTGATGTGTGTATAGACTTGGAATATGGATGAAAGAAGGGAGCACGCTCAAAATGTGCAAATGTGTGCGAATTCCTAATGGAGCAAACTGCTGAGGTCATCGGTCCCTAGACTTACACACTACTTACGCTAAGAACAACACACAAACACCCATGCCCGTGGGAGGATTCGAACTTCCGAGTACGCTCTCACAGTTGCTTGTATGGCTAGGCAACGCTTTTGCTGCACGAGACGACATACGTCAAGAGATTGATTTTTCTCCAGTTCTGGGACCGAGCACACTTGGAGGGCGATGTTTTGCTGAAAAGATACCAACTAGTGAGACGACATGCCATCCATGCTCGTTGGCAGAGTGTTGCGATATCTGCAAGAGACTGAAGGGAAAACCGTGCCGAAAGGAAACGTCCCGGTAGCTCTTTGTAGGGTTGAGTTTTTCAAAACACACCACACTAAGGCAAAGTGAAATAAAAATTTATTTCAGTGAGACAATTAATAATTCTGGAAATTTTAATATTTCGTAATACGATTTTGAAGACAAGTTAAATCAAGTTTCATCGTTTCAAATGAAACATCAGACAAATAT
Organism: Schistocerca cancellata; assembly: GCF_023864275.1. NCBI lineage: Eukaryota > Metazoa > Arthropoda > Insecta > Orthoptera > Acrididae > Schistocerca > Schistocerca cancellata. The sequence goes on from NC_064637.1 coordinate 109,771,465, forward strand.
GTATTCACAGTTACAAAGCTACGATTTTCGAAAAAAATGTGTTGGAAACAGCTGTCAAACTGCCCCATACAGGTCACCTAAGGCCAGTCTCGAACATGAAAACTAGACCCCGGATGTACGTAGAAATGCTTGTTCCATGATTGCTTGCATGTTATGGCCATTTGATACTAGCAACTGGCTGGAAGAAGTGGAGAGCAAGAGTATTTTTTTTTTCGCCACTGTGTCATGCTCAGATTCACCTTTTCCCTTTTCCTTTTTTTCGGTTAGTGAAAAAGAGGTGACAGCCAATAACCTTTCTTTAGGTTTTGTACTGCACTTGCACATGCATTATAATAACAAGAATTGAGACTTTTATAATGCGTATTATGTTTCTTTTCTGGTCTCAGTGCGTATATTACAACGACCTGCATGTTAGCATCTTTTATTTTTTCATACGAATTATGCTAAAAGTGAGGAATCTGAGTAATTTAGCTAATATTGTTAGTGAGCTGATAGAGCCCTAGTTCGGCTTGGTACTCGTCGGTAAAGCTCAGTGTACGAGGTGCATTCAAGTTCTAAGGCCTCCGATTTTTTTTCTCTGGACTGGAAAGAGATAGAAACATGTGCATTGTTTTAAAATGAGGCCGCGTTCATTGTCAATACGTCCCAGAGATGGCAGCACCGTACGGCAGATGGAATTTTACCGCCAGCGGCGAGAAGGAGAACTGTTTTAAATACTTAAAATGGCGACGTTTTCCTTACTTGAACAGTGTGCAATCATTGGTTTTCTGAATTTGCGTGGTGTGAAACCAATTGAAATTGATTGACAGTTGAAGGAGACATATGGTGATGGAGTTATGGATGTGTCGAAAGTGCGTTCGTGGGTGCGACAGTTTAATGAAGGCAGAACATCGTGTGACAACAAACCGAAACAACCTCGGGCTCGCACAAGCCGGTCTGACGACACGATCGAGAAAGTGGAGAGAATTGTTTTGGGGGATCGCCGAATGACTGTTGAACAGATCGCCTCCAGAGTTGGCATTTCTGTGGGTTCTGTGCACACAATCCTGCATGACGACCTGCAAATGCGAAAAGTGTCATCCAGGTGGGTGCCACGAATGCTGACGGACGACCACACGGCTGCTCGTGTGACATGTTGCCGAGCAATGTTGACGCGCAACGACAGCACGAATGGGACTTTCTTTTCGTCGGTTGTGACAATGGATGAGACGAGGATGCCATTTTTCAATCCAGAAACAAAGCGCCAGTCAGCTCAATGGAAGCACACAGATTCACCGCCACAAAAAAAATTTCGGGTAACTGCCAGTGCTAAAAAAATGATGGTGTCCACGTTCTGGGACAGCGAGGGCGTAATCCTTACCCATTGCGTTCCAAAGGGCACTACGGTAACAGGTGCATCCTACGAAAATGTTTTGAAGAACAAATTCCTTCCTGCACTGCAACAAAAACGTCCAGGAAGGGCTGCATGTGTGCTGTTTCACCAAGACAACGCACCCGCACATCGAGCTAACGTTACGCAACAGTTTCTTCGTGATAACAACTTTGAAGTGATTCCTCATGCTCCCTACTCACCTGACCTGGCTCCTAGTGACTTTTGGCTTTTTCCAACAATGAAAGACACTCTCCGTGGCCGCACATTCACCAGCCTGCTGCTATTGCCTCAGCGATTTTCCAGTGGTCAAAACAGACTCCTAAAGAAGCCTTCGCCGCTGCCATGGAATCATGGCGTCAGCGTTGCGAAAAATGTGTACGTCTGCAGGGCGATTACGTCGAGAAGTAACGCCAGTTTCATCGATTTCGGGTGAGTAGTTAACTAGAAAAAAAATCGGAGGCCTTAGAACTTGAATGCACCTCGTACTTTATACCTTTTATGTAAATTGAAGGTGGAGTGGGGTAGGAAGGAAAGGAAGGGAAAGCAGAATCGAGACATTATGTAGAATCAGCAGGTACGAGTGAATATGTGTACTGGACTGAGATTGGAACCTGGGATCTTCTGCTTACGTGGCGGATGCGTTAACCGCTGCGCCACCTGGGACACAGCGGTATCGCGACTGCACGGACTATCGCAGCATGTCTCACGGCCGACCACATTCCCACCGACCGCCTGTCCATTGCCTCCATACTCGCTACTCTGATTTCTGCAAAGGGTCAGACGTACTTGTGCATCCACTCTGAAGGAGGTGGACCGATTGCACATCTAGGCGAATCAATTATATCAATGCGTGCTCCATGTTCATTCGGACATGTCTGGAAGAGTAGACACCATGCTTTCATGTAATTTATACCTTCTCTCACTGCTGCCAGTACTTGCTGTCTATGGTGAATGGTACGAATTATTGCATGTGGGCTATGCAGTCACTGTATATGAGCCGTGTCGCAGGAAAAGTATGTTGCCAGCACTGCAGGAGGGAGGTACTTCCCCTCTGGATCGCTTCTCTCCCCGCTCCTTGCCCAGTCGCCTTGAAAGGGTACAGTACCGCCCGACATTGAAAATAGGTACAACATACTTCATTATTCTTGTCAGAACAAAATATTTTTTCTAATAATAACTCAATTTCAATTAATACAGCGAACCCGGATACCAGTGTGGGAAAGAATGACAATTTATTTATTTAATTGATCACATGTGCACTCCCACAAAATAAATCCCTACATCCAGTTTGGTCAGATCTGTGAAATGAATGAATGTATGGTCGTCTGCTTACCGCAGATAGTGAATGTGAGTATATGATCATCTTTGAGACGATCCTTTGGCCTCCTTTGGTGGAACCAAAGAGATGAAACTTACCGGAGCTTTGAGCGCCTGAAATGTGGCTGACCAATACGGTAGCATGGTCTTCCCCCACCTCGACAGAGGTGCGAGATGACCTGAAGAACGGCCATGTTTCGGCACTCTGCCGCTGGATCTAGTGTTGGTAAGACCTGTCTTAGGCGTGCTCCGTAAGGACAAAAGAGTGGAGACATGGTATGCATGTGAAATACTTAAGAGTAGTATAGAATAATAATTTCACTATTTCAGGAACTTTTGTGGGGAGAATTAAATGTCAGGCAGGTAATATTAATGGGATCGTAGTAATCTTCGGAAGTGACCAACGGTCACAATGAAACCCCGTGTAGCAATAAGTTGAAATACTTCCGAGTGCTTAAGTTAAGCTGAATTACTAGCGTGTGTACTGTAAGTTGGAAATATATAAGAAATGGCGTGTGCAGGACTTGAAATTAGAGACGAGTACTTCCACGTGGTGAGTACTGTGTGAGTCTCAATCTGTGTATGAGACAAAGGATAAAGAGAAGTACTCGTCCATGGTACCAGTTGAGGACTCGCGTGTGTGATGAATATGTTCTTAATATTACTTTGCGTGTTGTGTTTCCGTGTGACGCTTGATTCAAACTATAATACTCTGAGAGAGAAGCAAGGTGAGTCAGCCGTCTATCCAGCAACGCCACTTGGCTTGCATTGCACAGGAAGACGTGCATATAACGTCCAGAGTTCATAGTAGGAAAGAAAACTTACGAAGTGGGGCAGTGTCGTGTGGAACTGGGATGAATACTAACTGAAGTGGGAAAGCTGAAAGTGATGTGACTATAATGTTGTGACTATTCCTTATGTCGTATTCCATGTTGCAGTGTGGTGTATGTCATGTAATTTAAGTATGTGTGGTTTGCATGGGAGAGTAGCAAGGTAGTTTCAGAGGTAGTGGGTTATGCATGTTCCTTTTGCACCGCTCGGTCTGGAGGAAAGTTTCGTGATGATAGTTGTGAGAGTCGAAGTGTGAGATATAGCAAAAGATCCACCATCCTATCCAGAAAGTGCACTGTAGCATTAAATAATTACGAGACCATAAGATAGAGAATCACCAATGTAAAGCCATGCCCGCTGGGAGGAATTTCTCATGTGTTATTGTTGTAGGTTATAGAATTTGTGTGTTTAGGTTATAGAATATATCGGAATAAATAAGATAGTGAAAAGAAAAAGATTGGTGGTCTTTTCCTTCGAATTGTATGTTGTCATGATATCCAGAATTTATAATGTGTGCGCCATTCATATTCAGTGCGATGGCCACGTGTTGATCAAAGCCGTTAAATAAGAGAGAAAATGTGGTATTGCCAGTGCGTAGTGAACAGTCAGAGTTCTGTAAACTACAGATAGTCAGATGTGCGTTTCCGTTGCGTAATATCCAAGCAGGAGGATAACTTTTAACTCAATTGTGAGTACGAGAGTTCATGTTACTCGGTAAATAAGAATGAACCCACTCGCTTGGCAGACCACTCATCTTGCAGGCCTGACTGCTTGATGCCATAGTATGAGCAAGGCATGTGGGTGCCCCTCAGCCTCTGAAGCGCTCTATGAAATTTACGGAGTGTATACCAGTTGTAATTCTCGAAGTGAAATATTTAAGCACTTCTGAACAGGATGCTGCTTCATAGAACTGCATGTAAGGTACGGCAATAACACGTCACCAAACCATTTCCTTACAGGGTTTATATTACATCTGCATGGATACTCTGCAAATCACATTCAAGTGCCTGGCAGAGGGTTCATCGAACCACCTTCACAGTTCTGTATTATTCCAATGTCGTGTAGCGCGCGGAAAGAATGACCACCTATCTCTTTCCGTACGAGCTCTGATTTCCGTTATTTTATCGTCGTGATCATTCCTCCCTATGTAGGTCGGTGTCAACAAAATATTTTCGCATTCGGAGCAGAAAGTTGGTGATTGGAATTTCGTGAGAAGATCCCGTCGTAACGAAAAACGCCTTTCTTTTTATGATTTCAAGCCCAAATCCTGTATCATTTCTGTGATACTCTCTCCCATATTTCGCGATAATACAAAACGTGCTGCCTTTCTTTGACTTTTTCGATGTACTGCGTCAGTCCTATCTGGTAAGGATCCCACACCGCGTAGCAGTATTCTAAAAGAGGACGGACAAGCGTAGTGTAGGCAGTCTCCTTAGTAGGTCTGTTACATTTTCTAAGGGTCCTGCCAATAAAACGCAGTCTTTGGTTAGCCTTCCCCACAACATTTTCTATGTGTTCCTTCCGATTTATGTTGTTCGTAATTGTAATACCTTAGTATTTAGCTGAATTTACGGCTTTTAGATTAGACTGATTTATCGTGTAACCGAAGTTTAACGTGTTCTTTTTAGCACTCATGTGGATGACCTCACACTTTTCGTTATTTAGGGTCAACTGCCACTTTTCGCACCATTCAGATATCTTTTCTAAATCGTTTTGCAGTTTGGTTTGATCTTCTCATGACGGTATTATTCGATAAACGATAGCGTCAACAACCGAAGACGGCTGCTCAGATTGTCTCCAAAATCGTTCATACAGATATCACGAAGTCGGTCGACAATGCAACACTGTTCATTGTGGCAAACAAAGGAAAGTGGCTAAACTCTGTTCCGTCGGAGATATGATGGAGGCGAATATCTCACGTTTGTGTTGAATTATAAAGTTCACTTATAAATCCTAATCTCGTACGAAATTTGGTCGCCCAAGGATGGACTTCTCTTTCCATGTAAAGTTGAAAGGTCATTTTCTAAATACAAAAATGTTTTATCAGATAAACGCGGAAGAAAATTTGGACAAGTTGGTTTGTACTGTTCTGGGAGAAAATAGAACGGAAATTTGATACCGCATATTTATACTGTTTTGGTGCATCGTTGTGGATGATTAGTTATATGATTCTGATTTGATAGGACATGGCAATCAGGGCCTTAGTTATAGCCAAAGCTGTATGTTAACTGATAGAAACCACACTCGGCGATCTCTCGTTTGACTTGTGGTTCTAAAAATGGCGCGATATGCACCTGTCAGACCATCGGCAGTTTCCAGAATGAGATTTTCACTCTGCAGCGGAGTGTGCGCTGACATGAAACTTCCTGGCAGATTAAAACTGGGTGCTGGACCGAGACTCGAATTCGCGAAACATCCCCCAGGCTGTGGCTAAGCCATGTCTCCGCTATATCCTTTCTTTCAGGAGTGCTAGTTCTGTAAGGTTCGCAGAAGACCTTCTGTAAAGTTTGGAAGGTAGGAGACGAGGTACTGGCAGAAGTAAAGCTATGAGGACGGGGCGTGAGTCGTCCTTGAGCAGCTCAGTTGGTAGGCCCCCGAAAGGGAAGGTCCCGAGTTCGAGTCTCGATCCGGAACACAGTTTTAATCTGCCAGGAAGTTTCATCGGCAGTTGTCGATGAAGTCACCAGGCAGCACTCGAGAACGTTATTTGAACGCTACACACGCCGGAAGAATTTCATGTTCCACGTGTACTGATACCCATAGAATTTTGGAACACGTATTGTGTTCGAGTATAATGACTTTTCTGGAGACTAGAAATCTGCTCTGTAGGAATCAGCATGGGTTTCGAAAAAGACGGTCATGTGAAACCCAGCTCGCGCTATTCGTTCACGAGACTCAGAGGGCCATAGACACGGGTTCCCAGGTAGATGCCGTGTTTCTTGACTTCCGCAAGGCGTTCGATACAGTTCCACACAGTCGTTTAATGAACAGAGTAAGATCATATGGACTATCAGACCAATTGTGTGATTGGATTGAAGAGTTCCTAGATAACAGGACGCAGCATGTAATTCTCAACGGAGAGAAGTCTTCCGAAGTAAGAGTGATTTCAGGTGTGCCGCAGGGGAGTGTCATAGGACCGTTGCTATTCACAATATACGTAAATGACCTGGTGGATGACATCGGAAGTTCACTGAGGCTTTTTGCAGATGATGCTGTGGTGTATCGAGAGGTTGTAACAATGGAAAATTGTACTGAAATGCAGGAGGATCTGCAGCGAATTGACGCATGGTGCAGGGAATGGCAACTGAATCTCAATGTAGACAAGTGTAATGTGCTGCGAATACACAGAAAGATAGATCCTTTATCATTTAGCTACAAAATAGCAGGTCAGCAACTGGAAGCAGTTAATACCATAAATTATCTGGGAGTACGCATTAGGAGTGATTTAAAATGGAATGAGCATATAATGTTGATCGTCGGTAAAGCTGATGCCAGACTGAGATTCATTGGAAGAATCCTAAGGAAATGCAATCCGAAAACAAAGGAAAGTAGGTTACAGTACGCTTGTTCGCCCACTGCTTGAATACTGCTCAGCAGTGTGGGATCCGTACCAGATAGGGTTGATAGAAGATACAGAGAAGATCCAACGGAGAGCAGCGCGCTTCGTTACAGGATCATTTAGTAATCGCGAAAGCGTTACGGAGATGATAGATAAACTCCAGTGGAAGACTCTGCAGGAGAGATGCTCAGTAGCTCGGGACGGGCTTTTGTCAAAGTTTCGAGAACATACCTTCACCGAAGAGTCAAGCAGTATATTGCTCCCTCCTATGTATATTTCGCGAAGAGACCATGAGGATAAAATCAGAGAGATTAGAGCCCACACAGAGGCATACCGACAATCCTTCTTTCCACGAACAATACGAGACTGGAATAGAAGGGAGAACCGATGGAGGTACTCAACGTACCCTCCGCCACACACCGTCAGGTGGCTTGCGGAGTATGGATGTAGATGTAGATGTAGATCGGAGCATGCCGTTACGAATGTCTATCGATTTACAGACACTGCAGATGACGTTTTTCAAACGTAAGCCAATGAGAGCGGTCTCGGCGGCGCTGCTGCGTCTCCCGCACTCTGCGGCCAGCTCTCCCCCCCCCCCCCCCCCCCACACCATCCTCTTCTGTTCTGGCGGCGCGTGGGCGGCAGCCGGCGTCGCCGCGGGCGCCTGTGACGTCAGCGGCTGTCAGCGCCAGCCCTGCCCCCAGCGCCCAGACAGCCAAATCTGTCGCCGGCTGCAGTTGGCAGGCCTGCCTAGTCCGGCGCTCTGTTCAGGGCGGCCGCCCAACCGCCGAGATAGTCGGCCGACCGTCTGACGTGAAAACCGCCTGCAACAGGCGACAACTCGCACCCGGCCGCGATAAGTGCTGACGCCGTGGCTAAAAAGTAGAGGAAATAACGGGAGTTGGCTTCGTAAGTGGGTAGACCAGAGCAGAAATTTTTTCAGCCTAATTTCTTTTATTCGCTTAAAATGTTCACTGCAGAGTCTGTTTTAAAGACTGATTCATATAAAGTGTGCCATAAACGTTAAAATATGATAAAACCGCAATTTACTGCATAGTGGTCTACCGCATCGGAGCGCTAGACTGCTAACGATGTAACGTTAAACAAGATGTAATTATGGACTAGGGGCATGCAATGAGAGAGGAGAAAGACCAACGAGTTCTGTAATAAATTTCAGCTACACTACTGGCCATTAAATTTGCTACACCAAGTAGAAACGCAGACGATAAACGGGTATGCATTGGACAAATATATACTAGAACTGACATGTGATTCCATTTTTACGAAGTTTGGGTCCATAGATCCTGAGAAATCAGTACCCAGAATAACCACCTCTGGCCGTAATAACGGCCTTGATACACCTGGGCATTCAGTCAAGCAGAGCTTGGATGGCGTGTACAGGTACAGCTGCCCATGCAGCTTCAACACGATACCACAGTTCATAAAGAGTAGCGACTGGCGTATTGTGACGAGCCAGTTGCTCAGCCACCGTTGATCAGACGTTTTCAATTGGTGAGACATCTGGAGAATGTGCTGGCCAGGGCAGCAGTCGAACATTTTCTGTAGCCATAAAGGCCCGTACAGGACCTGCAGCATGCGGTCGTGCATTAGCCTGCTGAAATGTAGGGTTTCGCAGGGATCGAATGAAGGGTGGAGCCACGGTTCGTAACACATCTGAAATGTAACGTCCACTGTTCAAAGTGCCGTCAGTGCGAACAAGAGGTGACAGAGACATGTAACCAATGGCACCCCGTACCATCACGCCGGGTGATACGCCAGTATGGCGATGACGAATACACGCTTCCAATGTGAGTTCACCGCGATGTCGCCAAACACGGATACGACCATCATGATGCTCTAAACAGAACCTGGATTCATGCGAAAAAATGACGTTTTGCCATTCGTGCACCCAGGTTCGTCGTTGAGTACACCATCGCAGGCGCTCCTGTCTGTGATGCAGCGTCAAGGGTAACAGCAGCCACGGTCTCCGAGCTGATAATCCATGCTGCTGCAAACGTCGTCGAACTGTTCGTGCAGATGGTGGTTGTCTTGCAAACGTGCCCATCTGTTGACTCGGGGATCGAGACGTGGCTGCACGATCCGTTACATACATGCGGATAACATGCCTGTCATCTCGACTGCTAGTGATACGAGGCCGTTGGGATCCAGCACGACATGCCGTATTCCTCTCCTGAACCCACCGATTCCATATTCTGCTAACAGTCATTCGATCTCGACCAACGCGAGCAGCAATGTCGCGATACGATAAACCGCAAACGACGGAAACGTGATGGTACGCATTTCTCCCCCTTACACTAGGCATCACAACACCGATTTACCAGGCAACGCCGGTCAGCTGCTGTTTGTGTATGAGAAATCGGTTGGAAACTTTCCTCAGATCAGCACGTTGTTGGTGTCGCCACCGGCGCCAACCTTGTGTGAATGGTTTGAAAAGCTAATCATTTCTATATCACAGCATCTTCCTCCTGTCGGTTAAATTTCACGTCGGTAGCACTTCATCTTCGTGGTGTAGCAATTTTAATGGCCAGTAGTGTATCTCGATTGACTGGCTTCCACAAACCAACCAAAGCGTGTTTTGGACGATTGGGATTACTTTTAGAATCTTCTCTAACCCTATAAATACGTTGTTTTTCTGTCACTTTCAGGCATTCACGTTTTACTTGGTGCAGAAAACAAGTGAAATGACAAGCGAACCATACTGTTCACCGTAAACGTACGACGTTACCAAGAGAAATCTTGTTGAGAATAACATTTTAGTTGGTACCAGTGCCCTCTGTGGTACTGGCCATACAGGCGTATCACCCGGCGTGATGGTATGGGGTGCTATTGGTTACCCGTCTCGGTCACCTCTTGTTCGCATTGACGGCACTTTGAACAGTGGGCGTTACATTTCAGACGTGTTATGACCCGTGGCTCTACCCTTCATTCTATCCCTGCGAAACCCGACATTTCAGCAGGATACTGCACGACCACGTGTTGCATGTCCTGTACGGGCCTTTCTGGATACAGAAAATGTTCGACTGCTGCCCTGGCCAGCACATTCTCCAGGTCTCTCACCAACTGAAAACGTCTGGTCGATGGTGGCCGAGCAACTAGCTCGTCACAATACGCCAGTCACTACGCTTGACGAAATTTGGTGTCGTGTTGAAGCTGCGTGGGCAGCTGTACCTGTACACGCCATCCATGCTCTGTTTTACTCAATGCCCAGGCGTATCAAGGACGTTATTACGGCCAGAGATGGTTGTTCTAGGTACTGATTTCTCAGGATCTATGCACCCAAATTGCGTGAAAATGTAATCACATGTCATTTCTAGTGTAATATATTTGTCCAATGAATACCCATTTATCATCTGCATTTCTTCTTGGTGTAGCAATTTTAATGGCAAGTACTGTAATTTCGTCAAAATGAGAGCACTTTCTTGTAATTTACCAGTCGGAACTTTTGCTACTGTAGTACGTAGGATTTTTCGATATATTTAGGTATTTGGTACACGTTTTCATAAAGAATTTTTTGGCGAAATTATTGACTTTTATTGCAGACTGCCACCATTTTGTTGAAAATCGTTGCTTTTAAACATCCCTGTGTACTACGGTAGAAAGTATCATTGTTTGCGAGGAATTTTTGAAATTTTTTTTCTAGATTGAAAATTTTAGCGTACGGAGCTCTCACCAACAGCCTCGCACACCGCCCTTTCGCTGAAGTCGTGTAGTGTCCTTTGGTTGCAAGTCTTTTATTCAAAAAGAAAAGTCATAGTATCTTAAGGGTGTACAATGGACGGATAAAGTCAGTTTCGTAATTTGTTTATTTTACTGAAAATACATAATGAATATCGGTTTCACAATTGAGCGTCACTTTGGTGTACCCCCTTAAGTTTGTTTACAAACGGTCAGTAGATAGCGCTCTTCAGATGCGAAGCAATCCGAAGAAAACGACCAGAATTGTGGCAAAACCAATCATGGAAATTGCGTCACAACAATGTTCCCACTACTTGCAACTCAATGCTTGTTTGTGATTTTCCTGGCGGAAAAAAAAAAATACCTGTTACGTTGCCTCAGCGACCGCAATCGCCGGCCGGAGTGGCCGAGCGGTTAAAGGCGCTACAGTCTGGAACCGCACGACCGCTACGGTCGCAGGTTCGAATCCTGCCTCGGGCATGGATGTGTGTGATGTCCTTAGGTTAGTTAGGTTTAAGTAGTTCTAAGTTCTAGGGGACTTATGCCCACAGCAGTTGAGTCCCATAGTGCTCAGAGCCATTTGAACCATCGACCGCAATCGCCAGACACGGCCCCCTGCGACTTCCTTCTATTCCCGAGGCAGAAGAGAACAATGAGGGGACGTCGTTTTGCCACCATTGATGAGATAAAAACAGAATCGCTGAAGGATCTGAGCACGATAACGAAATGTGAGTTCCAGGAGCTCTTCCAAGATTGGAAAAAAAGCTGGCACAGGTGTGTTATATCCGAAGGGAATTACTAAGAAAGCGAAAAAGTTGACGTTGAATAACTAAAGCCTCCTTAAAAAACATAATTCCCTTTACTTTTTGATGACAAGCCATATATCAGCACATAAGGGATTCAGTGCGACGACCGGTTGATGCCTGTATCCTTGCTAAAAAAGGGCATCTTGAACACTTCATTTAGGGAAGTGTTTAATACGGTGCTGACAGGCTTTTTTGGTACAAAGCGCGTTCAAAATGTTTTGGACAGTCGTTTCTAATTTTTTTTTATTTTTTTGCAAGAGGAGAATGAAATATTTTGTGAACATACTGGGGAACATTTAGCTATACATTGAGCCTATTCAACGTTAGCCTCCATCAGCTGTGACGCGTCTGGCCCAAGGTTCTTTCCATGATGTAGATGCACTTTGGTAAAATTCTAGGGATTGACTTTTACACCATCGCTTGACACAGGAAATAAGGTCTTTCAAATGTTCAGATGTGTGTGAATTTCTAAGGGACCAAACTGCTGAGGTCATGACTCTCTAGACATACACAACTAACTTATGTTAAGAACAAGACACACACACCCATGCTCGAGGGAGAACTCGAACCTCCGGCGGGAGGGGCCGCGCAATCCGTGACATGGCGCCTCAAACCTCTCGGCCACTCCGCGCGGTAATAAGGTCTTTCTCACTAATGCTTTACCGCGCAGGTGGGCCTTCAGACGACGGAAGAGGTAAATGTCAGACGGAACCAAGTCCGGACTGTAGGGAGGATGAGGAACGATTTTCCAACCCATTTTCCTGATTTTCTCCTGCGTCATAAGGGCTGTATGGGGTTTGGCATCGTTGTGGTGTAGCCTGATGAGCTGACCCTTAAGTTGTGGTCTGTGGGTCTTGATGGCACGTCGCAGTTTGTCCAATGGCAAACTGTAACGGTCCCTGTCAATTGCGGAGCCACGTTCCAAAAAGTCAATGAAAATGACATCACACTCATCCCAGAAGAAGGAGGTCATCACCTTTCGGCCCGCTGTCCGTGAAAGTCTTGGTTTCTTCTTCCTAGGGGATCCCAGATGACGCCACTCCATGGGTTGGGTTTTGCTCTCAGGTTCGGACAAAAACAACCATGTTCCGTCCTGGGTAATGACGCCGTCAAAACACTGCTTTCACTCTTCAGTATAGGCCTTCATCAGACCCTCGAACACATTCTTCCTCATAGTTTTCATTTCTCTTGTCTATCTAGGCACCAAACGTGCAAAGAGCTTTCTGTACCAGTGCTACCACACTACCCAATGACAAACGAGACATTTCAGCAAGCTGTCGTGTCGTTACACATCTGTCATGTTGGATGATTAGATCAATGGTCTCCTTATTCACATCACTCACTGCCGTCGATGGCCTACTGCAACGTGGATTGTCCAGTAGAGAGGATTCAACTCCCTTAAACGTCTGCAACCACTGCTGGATTCTGCTGCGATACACTGTGTCCTCCCCATAATCAGGGAGCAACTTCCTTTGAATCCATGTGGCAGAGTCATCGCCGGCCTTGAAGAGGAACTCCATCACCGACCGCTGTCGCAACCTGACATCTGCTTCACGGTCCATTATGGCTCACCTATCTACTAAAGAAAATACATTTATATACCAACTTATAGCTAGATGTTCCAACTATGTTCACAAAAAATTTTGTTCTCCTGCAAAAATAATGCTACAGAAGAATGCTGAACATTAGATGGGTACATCACATAACTAATGAGGAGGTATTGAATAGAATGGGGGAGAAGAGGAGTTTGTGGCACAACTTGACTAGAAGAAGCGATCGGTTGTTAGGACATGTTCTGAGGCATCATGTGATCACCAATTCAGTAATGGAGGGCAGCGTGGAGGCTAAAAATCGTAAAGGGAGACCAAGAGATGAATACACTAAGCAGATTCAGAAGGATGTAGGTTGCAGTAGGTACTGGGAGATGAAGAAGCTTGCACAGGATAGAGTAGCATGGAGATCTGCATCAAACCAGTCTCAGGAATAAAGACCACAACAACAACAACAACCTGAAAAAAAAATAGAGATGACTGTGCAAAACGTTTTGAACGTCCTTTGTATTTCCTATTACTAATCAGATGTAAAAGCTCACGCCTAAAATGGAAATAAAGCGTTTCCGGACCTATGTCAGCATAACACATTTAGTTAGGAATGTTTCCTGAAAATTTGGAGAGGTCCTTTTTTTTTTTACAAAAATGGCTCTAAGCACTATGGGACTTAACGTCTGAGGTCATCAGTCCGCTAGACTTAGAACTACTTAAACCTAACTAAGGAAATCACACACATCCATGCCCTAGGCAGGTTTCGAACCTGCGACCGTAGCAGCAGCGCGGTTCCGGACTGAAGCACCTAGAACCGCTCGGCCACAGCGGCCGGCCCTTTTGTTACCCCGTACACAACGTCCCGTCTGGTAACACAATTCAACCTTCTGAGACATTCGAGTGGAACGTCTCCTTCTCTCCTTTCCTCTTTTAGCTTCCAGACTTCACTCGCGGTAATAATTTATGGAACAAGTTTTTCCTCCGCGTCCATCTTTAAGACTAGCGGCATAACGAGACCTATTGTACTGCTAAGGGAAGAAAACGGAAGGAAATCCCGGCAAAAGCACCGCGAAAAAGGAAAAAAGCTTCCGCAAAAGTTCTTCCGCAACTCTCGAGACCCCGTGGAAGGCGTGGCGTGTCTTATCGTCGCTCCGTCGTCCTCCAGACCAGATTGGACTCTGGTTTTCTGAGGGTGCCCGCCTTATCTCTGACTGCTGCAGCAGCAACTTTCCAGCGATATTATTTACCTGGAACACAGATTCAGTAACAGCAGAACTCGGCACCACAAGCACTCTTTAACAGATTGGTGTAGCAGAGATTTCCCTGACGCAAGCATTACGACAACTAGACACAATACTTGTATCTTTGCAACTCATTGTGAGGGTCGTGAAATGTGACGCTACTATTGTTCTACAATTTCTCATTTGTCATCGATAAAGCCATGGCAGCTACCACACTCTCCAGATACCCTGTTTATAGTGAGCGTGTGTAGGAACCCTGTGTTGGGAAAAAATGGAGCGGAGGTTTTCATTGGATAAAAGCCAGTGGCGAAGGAAACGGTGGGAGCGCAAAATGGCGGGGAGGGGGGAGGGGGAGAACAGGAGGGGAGGGGGAGGGGATTGTGTGGGTGTAATCACTTAAATCTAAGACCACTTTTAGTAACAACGGAATTCAGTAAGTCAGAGCGTTTGAGTAAAAATAAAACACAAGTAAAATGAGCAGTGGTCAATCCAGAAATAGACACTGAGTTAATATCTACACTCATGCTCATAAATTAAGGATAATTACAGAATGTGGTGCCACACAACATGGCACTACACAAATCTGGCGCTAACAGCATAGGCACATAAGGAATACACACGACACAGATCTGTAAGTCCACGGTATTGGTGATAAGTTGAGAAAACCGTCCCGAAACACACGTGCTACAAAACGCCACTGTTTCCTGCGCATGTACCCCGACATCAGTATGGGATATGATCACGATGCACACGTACACAGGCCGCACAACGGGTTGGCATACTCTGGATCAGGTGGTCGAGCAGCTGCTGGGGTATAGCCTCCCATTCTTGGACCAGTGACTGTCGGAGCTGAAGTGTCCTAGGGGTTTGAAGTGCAGCGATGCGTCGACCGAGAGCATCGCATAAGTGCTCGATGGGGCTCAGGTCTGGAGAACAGGCAGGACACTCCATTCGCCTGACATCTTCTATTTCAAGGTACTCCTACACGATGGCAGCTCGGTGGGGCCCTGCGTTATCATCCATCAGGAGAAAGGTGAGACCCACTGCGGCCCTGAAAAGGCGGACATACTGGTGCAAAACGATGTCCCGAGACACCTGACCTGTTACAGTTCCTCTGTCAAAGACATACGGTGGTGTACGTGCACCAATCATAATCCCACCCCACACCATCAAACCACGACCTCCATACAGGTCCCTTTCAAGGACATTAAGGGGCTGGTATCTGGTTCCTGGTTCACGCCAGATGAAAACCCGGCGAGAATCACTGTTGAGACTATACCTGGACTCGTCAGTGAACATAACCTGGGACCACTGCTCCAACGACCATGTACTGTGTTCTTGACACCAGGCTTTACGGGCTCTCCTGTGACCACGTGTAAGTGGAATGCACCTTGCAGGTTTCCGGGCAAATAAACCATGTCTCCTCAGTGGTCTGTAGACTGTGTGTCTGGAGACAACTGTTCTAGTGGCTGCAGTAAGGCCCCGAGCAGGGCAACCTGCAGCACTTTGTGGCCGTCTGCGGGCACTGTTGGTGAGATATCGGTCTTCTTGTGTTGTTGTACACTGTGGATTTCCCTTACCGTAGCGCCTGGACATGTTTCCTGTCTGCTGGAATCGTTGCCAAAATCTTGAGATCACACTTTGTGGCACATGGAGGCCCCATGCTGGGAGCTGCTGTTTCACCAGCCTCCAGTCACCCTAGTATTCTACTCCTCATAACGTTATCAATATGTGTTCTTTGAGCCATTTTCAACACACAGTCACCATTAGCACGTCTGAAAACGTCTGCACACTTACTCGCTGCACCGTACTCTGACATGCACCAACACACCTCTGCGTATATCGACTGCTGCCGGCGCCACCGCATGGTAATACCCCGAGGTGATTTAAACCCGGAAACCGCCCACCAGAGCGTTGTTTCACCGTTTATCAGCATTATCTTTAATTTGCGAGAATGAGTGTAGTAAGCATGTCACATGGTAAAATTCCAGACCTTAAAAATAACTTTTTCTTTAGAATAAGAATGAGGGCACCAAGCCAATAGACGAGCATGCCATTAATAATTCTACATAGTAGAAGAAATGCAAAAAAAGTAAAATACCTCACGATGCAATATCCATCCATAGCATAAAACTTTATGTATGTATGTCCACTCAGGTGACAGATGTCATGACATACCTTCTGATATCGTGTTGGGCCTCCTTTGAAAGGCGTAGTGGAGCATCTTTACATAAATTCATTCAACAAGTCGTTGGTAGTCCTCAGCAGAAATACTGAATATACTGTCTCCATAGCCATCTATAGTTGCTGAAGCGTTGCCGGTGCAGTATTTTGTGCACGAAGTGACCTCTCCATCATGTCCCATAAACGTTCGGCGGGATTAATGTCTGGCGATCTGTGTGGCTGAATCATCCGCTCGAATTGTCCACAATGTTCTTCAAACCAGTGGCAAACAATAGTGACCCGGTGACACGGCGCATACTAATCCATAGAAGTTCCATCATTTTATGGGAACATTAAGTCCATGAATGACTGCAGATGGTCTCCAAATAGAACGTAACCATTTCGAGTCAGTTATCGGTTCGCTTGGAGAGAGGCCCCAGTCCGTTCCGTGTAAACACAGACCACACCATTACGGAGTGACAACCAGCTTGCACAGTGCCTTCTTGACGACTTTGCTCCATGGCTTCGTGCGGTCCGTGGCACACTCTAACCCTACTGTCAGCTCTTATCAACTGGAATCTGGGCTCATTTGGCCAGGCTACGATTTTCCAGACGTCTAGGGCCAAACCGATATGGTCACGAGGTACGTTCCACATCTACACTCCTGGAAATGGAATAAAGAACACATTGACACCGGTGTGTCATACCCACCATACTTGCTCCGGACACTGCGAAAGGGCTGTACAAGCAAAGATCACACGCACGGCACAGCGGACACACCAGGAACCGCGGTGTTGGCCGTCGAATGGCGCTAGCTGCGCAGCATTTGTGCACCGCCGCCGTCAGTGTCAGCCAGTTTGCCGTGGCATACGGAGCTCCATCGCAGTCTTTAACACTGGTAGCATGCCGCGACAGCGTGGACGTGAACCGTATGTGCAGTTGACGGACTTTGTGCGAGGGCGTATAGTGGGCATGCGGGAGGCCGGGTGGACATACCGCCGAATTGCTCAACACGTGGGGCGTGAGGTCTCCACAGTACATCGATGTTGTCGCCAGTGGTCGGCGGAAGGTGCACGTGCCCGTCGACCTGGGACCGGACCGCAGCGACGCACGGATGCACGCCAAGACCGTAGGATCCTACGCAGTGCCGTAGGGGACCGCACCGCCACTTCCCAGCAAATTAGGGACACTGTTGCTCCTGGGGTATCGGCGAGGACCATTCGCAACCGTCTCCGTGAAGCTGGGCTACGGTCCCGCACACCGTTAGGCCGTCTTCCGCTCACGCCCCAACATCGTGCAGCCCGCCTCCAGTGGTGTCGCGACAGGCGTGAATGGAGGGACGAATGGAGACGTGTCGTCTTCAGCGATGAGAGTCGCTTCTGCCTTGGTGGCAATGATGGTCGTATGCGTGTTTGGCGCCGTGCAGGTGAGCGCCACAATCAGGACTGCATATGACCGAGGCACACAGGGCCAACACCCGGCATCATGGTGTGGGGAGCGATCTCCTACACTGGCCGTACACCACTGGTGATCGTCGAGGGGACACTGAATAGTGCACGGTACATCCAAACCGTCATCGAACCCATCGTTCTACCATTCCTAGACCGGCAAGGAACTTGCTGTTCCAACAGGACAATGCACGTCCGCATGTATCCCGTGCCACCCAACGTGCTCTAGAAGGTGTAAGTCAACTACCCTGGCCAGCAAGATCTCCGGATCTGTCCCCCATTGAGCATGTTTGGGACTGGATGAAGCGTCGTCTCACGCGGTCTGCACGTCCAGCACGAACGCTGGTCCAACTGAGGCGCCAGGTGGAAATGGCATGGCAAGCCGTTCCACAGGACTACATCCAGCATCTCTACGATCGTCTCCAAGGGAGAATAGCAGCCTGCATTGCTGCGAAAGGTGGATATACACTGTACTAGTGCCGACATTGTGCATGCTCTGTTGCCTGTGTCTATGTGCCTGTGGTTCTGTCAGTGTGATCATGTGATGTATCTGACCCCAGGAATGTGTCAATAAAGTTTCCCCTTCCTGGGACAATGAATTCACGGTGTTCTTATTTCAATTTCCAGGAGTGTATTTCTGAGTTTATTTATCGCGGTATTGATTGTTAGCACTGACAACTCTACGCAAACACCGCTGTTTTCTGTCGTTACGTGAAGACCGTCGGCCACAACGTTGTCCGTGGTGAGAGGTAATGCCTGGAATCTTGTATCCTCAGCACACTTTTGGCACTGTGCATCTCGGAACATTGAACTCCCTAAAGATTTCCGAAACGGAATGTCCTGTGCATCTAGCCGCAACTAGCATTCCGCGTCCAAATGCAGTTAATCTCCGTGCTGCGGCCATAATGACGTTGGAGTCCTTTCCGCACGAGTCATCTGAAAACGAATGACAGCTGCGTCAGTGCACTGGCCTTTTATATCCTGTATACGCGATACTACTATCATCTTTATACGTACATACCGGTATTTCATGACTTGTGTCACCTCAGTGTATGACCTTGATCTAAATTCTTGTTTCTTCACCCCAATATTCATTAAAAATAGAATCTCTACTGTTACGTCGAAGAACTGTAATGTATGTTCCTTTAACTACAGCCAATATATCCGGTGTAAATTACTTGGAATCTACAGTCGTGCTCATAAATTAAGGATAATGCTGATAAATGGTAAAACAAAGCACTGGCGGGCGGTTTGCTGGTTTAAATCACCTCGGAGTATGACCATACGGTGCATTTGACCTGCGGTCGTCTCACGGTGGCTCTGACAGCAGTCCACATACCAAGAAGTGTGTTGGCGCATGTCAGAGTACGCTGCAGTGAGTAAGTGTGCAGACCTTTTCAGACGTACTAATGGTGACTGTGTGTTGAACATGGCTCAAAGAGACTTTGTGAGGGATAGAATACTAGGGCGACTGGGGGATGGTCAAACACCGGGCCGTAGCAAAGGCCCTCCGTGTGCCACAAAGTGTGATCTCATGATTATGGCAAGGATTCCAGCAGACAAGAAACGTGTCCATGCGCTACAGTACGGGACGTCCACAGTGTACAACAACACAAGAAGACCGACATCTCACCATCAGTGCCCGCAGACGGCCACGGAGTACTGCAGGTAGCCTTGCTCGGGATCTTACCGCAACCACTGGAACAGTTGTCTCCAGACACACAGTCTACGGACGACTGAGCAGACATGGTCTATTCGGCCGGAGACCTGCAAGGTGCATTCCACTGACCCCTGGTCACAGGAGAGCCCGTAAAGCCCGGTATCAAGAACACAGTACATCGCCATTGGAACAGTGGTCCCAGGTTATGTTCACGGACGAGTCCAGGTATAGTCTCAACATTGATTCTCGCCGCGTTTTCATTTGGCGTGAACCAGGAACCAGATACCAACCCCTTAATATCCTTGAAAGGGACCTGTAAGGAGGTCGCGGTTTGATGGTGTGGGGTGGGATCATGATTGGTGCACGTACACCCCTGCATGTCTTTGCACCAATATATCCACCTGTTCAGGGGTGCAATGGGTCCCACCTTCCTCCTGATGGATGAAAACGCACGGCCCCACCGAGCTGCCATCGTGGAGGAGTTCCTTGAAACAGAAGATATCAGGCGAATAGAGTGGCCAACCTGTTCTCCAGACCTAAACCCCATCGAGCACGTCTGGGATGCTCTCAGTCGACGTATCGCTGCACGTCTTCAAACCCCTAGGACTCTTCAGGAGCTCCGACAGGCACTGGTGCCAGAATGGGAGGCTGTACCCTAGCAGCTGTTCGACATACCTGATCCAGAGTATGCCCACCCGTTGTGCGGTCTGTGTATGTGTGCATGGTGATCATGTCCCATTCTGACGTCGGGGCACATGCGCAGGAAACAGTGCTGTTTTTAGTACATGTGTTTCGGAACGGTTTTCTCAACTTATCACCAATACTGTGGACTTACAGATCTGTGTCGTGTGTGTTCCCTATGTTGCCTATGCAATTAGCGCCAGTTTTGCGTAGTGCCACGTTGCGTGGCACCACATCCTGCAATTATCCTTAATTTATGAGCATGACTGTAGATGACACCAGTAGCACTCAGACAAAAAATCCTGGTTTTAGGAAGTGTGACGACAACTGTTACCATAACACCAGCAATAACTTCCTATCAGAATCAGGACGCAGCTACTGGGAAGCGGCAGCCGTACGAACAAGGCAGCCCTCAAAAGTGTACACGGAGTTGGCTGTGCAAGAAACCAACCTACTTCCAGCTGCGAAATACGGGAACAGAGAAGTATCATGAATATGGCAATTGAAATACAGGGTGAGCACAAAGTCTTGGCCTGATTATAAAAATTTACAACAGAATAACCGTTTTACATAATAAGTTACATTTGATGCCTTACATAGCTTAGTGTTGCTACTTTTTTTTAAGACCACTTACGTTAGTAAACCATATGGTGTGCTCCCTTGGTAGCTCGGAGTATGTCGAGGCGGTATTCCAGTTCCCACCAGGTGTTTCGTAACATGTGTTCTGTCACAGTATCCACAGCAGCTTGTATCCTAGCCTTCAGTTCGTCAACGTCAGCAACTGGTGTGACGAAGACTCTGTCCTTAATGTAGCCCCAGGTAAGAAAGTCAAGGGGCGTAATGTCTGGAGAGCGGGGTGGCCAGGGTGGTGAACCATTTCTTCCAATCCACCAACAAGGACTTTACTATAATGGACGTTCATGCCACCTTAGTGACCTTTGTTGACCTTCAAAGACCTGATTGTTAAACATCACTAGATTCGTATCGATAGCCGTTGTCAGAAAATAAGTACCAAACTTATTTTTTTGGTCATCAGTCTACTGACTGGTTTGATGCGGCCCGCCACGAATTCCTTTCCTGTGATAACCTCTTCATCTCAGAGTAGCACTTGCAACCTACGTCCTCAATTATTTGCTTGACGTATTCCAATCTCTGTCTTCCTCTACAGTTTTTGCCCTCTACACCTCCCTCTAGTACCATGGAAGTCATTCCCTCATGTCTTAGCAGATGTCCTATCATCCTGTCCCTTCTGCTTATCAGTGTTTTCCACATATTCCTTTCCTCTCCGATTCTGCGTAGAACGTCCTCATTCCTTACCTTATCAGTCCACCCAATATCCAACAATCGTCTATAGCACCACATCTCAAATGCTTCGATTCTCTTCTATTCCGGTTTTGCCACAGTCCATGTTTCACTACCATACAATGCTGTACTCCAGACGTACATCCTCAGAAATTTCTTCCTGAAATTAAGGCCGGTATTTGATATTAGTAGACTTGTCTTGTCCAGAAATGCCTTTTTTGCCATAGCGAGTCTGCTTTTGATGTCCTCCTTGCTCCGTCCGTCATTGGTTATTTTACTGCCTAGGTAGGAGAATTCCTTAACTTCACTGACTTCGTGACCATCAATCCTGATGTTAAGTTTCTCGCTGTTCTCATTTCTACTACTTCTCATTACCTTCGTCTTTCTCCGATTTACTCTCAAACCATACTGTGTACTCATTAGACTGTTCATTCCGTTCAGCAGATCATTTAATTCTTCTTCACTTTCACTCAGGATAGCAATGTCATCAGCGAATCGTATCATTGATATCCTTTCACCTTGTATTTTAATTCCACTCCTGAACCTTTCTTTTATTTCCATCATTGCTTCCTCGATGTACAGATTGAAGAGTGGGGGCGAAAGGCTACAGCCTTGTCTTACACCCTTCTTAATACGAGCACTTCGTTCTTGATCGTCCACTCTTATTATTCCCTCTTGGTTGTTGTACATATTGTATATGACTCGTCTCTCCCTATAGCTTACCCCTACTTTTTTCAGAATCTCGAACAGCTTGCACCACTTTATATTGTCGAACGCTTTTTTCAGGTCGACAAATCCTATGAAAGTGTCTTGATTTTTCTTTAGCCTTGCTTCCATTATTAGCCGTAACGTCAGAATTGCCTCTCTCGTCCCTTTACTTTTCCTAAAGCCAAACTGATCGTCACCTAGCGCATTCTCAATTTTCTTTTCCATTCTTCTGTATATTATTCTTGTAAGCAGCTTCGATGCATGAGCTGTTAAGCTGATTGTGCGATAATTCTCGCACTTGTCCAACCACAAGGACAAGAGAATGTCGTGAACCCCGTCCGCAGCTCGTGCAATTCTTGCACTTGTCAGCTCTTGCTGTCTTCGGAATTGTGTGGACCATGCTTTTCCGAAAGTCAGATGGTATATCGCCAGACTCATATTGGCGAAAGGGCGAAACACTACATGTCTGTATTACACCCTTTTTCTTCCGAGCACTTTGTTCTTGATCTTCCACTCTTACAGTTTCCTCTTGGCTCATGTACATATTGAATATTACCCGTCTCTCCCTACAGCTTACCCCTATTTTTCCTCAGGATTTCGAACATCTTGCACCTTTTTACTTTGGCAGGCGCTTTTTCCAGGTCGACACATTCTCTGAACGTATCTTGATTTCTTTCTGTTTTGTTTCCATTATCAACCACAAAGTCAGCACTGTCTCTCTTGTGCCTTTACCTTTCCTAACGCCGAATTCATCGTCATCTAAAAGATCCTCAATTTTCTTTTCCATTCTTCTATACATTATTCAGCATGAGCTGATGTGCGATAATTCTCGCACTTGTTGGCTGTTGCTATCTTCGGAATTGTGTGGATGATGGTTTTTCTGAACGTCTGGTGGTACATCCTCAGCCTCAAACATTCTACAGACAAACTTGAATAATCGTTTTGTTGTCACTTCCTCCAGTGATTTTAGAAATTACGATGGAATGTTACCTATCCCTCTTGCCTTGTTTGATCTTAAGTCGTCCAAATCTTTAGTAAGGTAAATGGAATACTGCAATCTTGTCTCACCAACACTGGTTTCACGAAGCGACGTTCTTCAGGTAAAGTACCGCAGGAAATCGGGAAGTAAATATTATAGGTATGATTATTTTTGTTTACTCTTATGTTACTCATTTTTTATTCTTTTTGGGTATAGCTCGCGCAGGATACGGTGTTGCGCAGTGCCGGCCGTTGTGTCCGAGCGGTTCTAGGCGCTTCAGTCCGCGCCACCGCTACGGTCGCAGGTTCGAATCTTGCCTCGGGCATGGATGTGTGTGATGTCCTTAGGTTGTTTAGGTTTAGGTAGTTCTAAGTTCTAGGGGACTGACGACCTCAGAAGTTAAGTACCATAGTGCTCAGAGTCCACTCGTTGCACAGTGACCAGTTTTGCTCCAAAGCGTTGGGCGAGTTCATTCGTTTGTTCAGAACGGGAGGCCGACATCGTTTTGCCACCTTTCGGCCGGTCGGCGGTTACAAAATCGACACGCACGCGCTACAATCTTCCTCAAACGATTTCACAGAAACTATTCGGTAACAAAATCATGTTTGCTTTACTTTTAGCTTTAGATGTCAGGTTCATTATGATGTGCCCATCATTTCATTTATCGTCACAGTTGTGATATTTACGTGGAAGACACTGCGAAATTCGAAAAAGCTTGCAATGAAAAATGAGGGTTGTTATGATTTTGAGTTTGGTGCGTATTCCATAATATGTTGCTGCGTATGAATTTTTCTTTGGACTTGTGTGGGAGGGCTGTATCTGTCACCAATTTCGAGAAACCTGATCTGACGTAGCGCACTCAAAACGCGAGCGCGCCGCGGTAGCGATAAAGATTTGAGATATCGAAATGAGATTTTCGGCTGGATCTGTCTCGCACATCACATTGCTCACGAAACGGACGGTCGTGAAATTCCTACGTCGGCTCAATTAAACCCCACATTTGCTGCCCTGTCCATATGTCAGTTACGTAGTTCTGTCTGTAGTAAACGTGAATAAAACCCTCAGTGTCCATGGACATCACATAAGGTAAAAGGTCAATAAAGATATCGGCTTATAAAAGTTCCACCACAGGAACTGACTGCTGTTAAAAATTTACAGTTGCTCTCCACATCCGATAAAAATTATTTCATCATTCTCACTTTTTAGTAATTCCCACCAGATTATTCCTATTTACAGCATGTACAACATGTGAAATACAAAACAAAAAGAAACTGCACAATATCTTACTGCATGTGGTGCAAGCCTCTTGTAGACAGAGCCAATCCAACAAATTCACTCCTCATAAAGAGCGCACTTATTTTACATAATATCGAATCCTGTAGACTATACTATTATTGTATTGTATGTTAACCGGGGACCTAGAAACGACGGAGAGGCTCCGCCCCCGCCGCAGCCGCAGTGGTCCACAACCCCACGACGACTACCGCAGTTCACTTCATCCCCTCCGCCGCCCCACACCGAACCACTCTTTCAGGGTTATTGTGCGGTCTGGTCCCCAGTGGACCCCCCCCCCCCCCCCAAGGGAACGTCTCACACCAGACGAGTGTAACCCCTATGTTTGTGTCGTAGAGTAATGGTGGTGTACGCGTACATCGAGAACTTGCTTGCGCAGCAATCGCCGACATAGTGCAGCTGAGGCGGAACAAGGGGAACCGGCCCGCATTCGCCGAGCCAGATGGAAAACCGCCTAAAAACCATCCACAGACTGGCCGACTCAGCAGACCTCGATACAAGTCTGCCGGGAGGATTCGTGCTGGGGACCAGGCGCTCCTTCCCAATACGGAATGCCGTGCATTAGACAGCATGGCTAACCAGGTGGGCTATCCTATTATTAAACTATTCAGAAATTATCAGAAACTATTAGAAAACGAGGGGAACGGCCTTGTCGCAGTGGATACACCGGTTCCCGTGTTTCCGAAGGTAAGCGCTGTTTGGCGTGGCTGGCACTGGGATATGTGACCAACCAGCTGCCATGCGCTGTTGCCATTTTTCGGGGTGCACTCAGCCTTGTGATGCCAATTGAAGAGCTACTCGACCGAATAGTAGCGGCTTCGGTCAAGAATACCATCATAACAACCGGAAGAGTGGTGTGCTGATCCCACGCCTGTCCTATTCTCATCCTCTATCAAGGATGACACGGCGGTCGGATGGTCCCGGTAGGCCAGTCGTGGCCTGAAGACGGAGTGCTTTTTTTAAAATTAGAAAACGAGAAGGGTAGTAAAAAAATTAAAAAAATGGATACAACGAGACACGAACCATGGTCCGATATCATAAAATTGTGCAAGTCTACTCGTCTCGCTGTACTGACCACACATTGCATCCACTGTCCACCAGAACTTATCAAGAATTATAACCGAACAAAGTGATTCTTAATTTTAATTCGTGTTTTATACAAAACTATCACTATCCTGAGTTATACAAACACTTAATATGATTTGTTCGACACTGTCTAGAAAGTGAAGCCAACTCTTTCTATAAAAAGTAGTACTGGCCTGAATGTAACTTGACGTACCAAATAAATGTGCAACTGAACTTACAAACCAATTCCTGTCCCTAAACCGTATTTTCACTTACCTCGTGTCTTGACAAACATCTTTGCAGATTTCTCGAAAGCAGCACATAGCATACAGCAGGGCTTCCCAACCTTTTCAGCTGGTGGACCCCTTCTTCAGTCGAAAATACATGGCGGACCCCTAGTCAGTCAAGAGCACAGTAAGTTTAAATTTCAGAGCCAAACTCATGGGAACTGAAAGCTTCTTAATGCAAGTCCCCCCCTCCCCTCCACGAAGTATAAACTGTCTTTGGTTTAGAGATGAATGAAAACAACTTGCAGGTCAAAAATCGACTTATGAAATAGGTAGTGCACTGACAAAACAAGTTTAACATTTAATGATGCCAGGGGCCGCTTACGTGCCAGCGAGCACTGTGATTGGTTGACAAAGCTTGCTCCGCCCATGCGTAAAAGGTTTCAGCGCATCTAGCGCCGTGAGCCGGCGCACAAATGACCTCCGTATTGTTGCGAAACAGTCAATCAGAGAAGCCGCATTCTCCGGCACTAAACTGTGTATTCGTTCTCACATAGGAACCGCAAAGGCTGCTTGGGAATATGATCTGAAGTACGAAAAAAAATAGTGATGAATTTTATTTTCACATTTTTATTCAATAATTTTACTCTTTATTTTACACGATTTGGTGAAGGGTAGCCGCGGAGCCCCTAGAAAGACTCCTTGGACGACACACGACTACCAGCAAAGATAATACGGCAGGGCCTATATCATGGAGGTATGAATAAGGGGAGATGGCGCTACGTAACCCAGCCGTACTACGTTTTGAAGCCATGGGGGCGTGGCTCGCTGCCATGACACTCTGACCATAACATTGCTAGTGTGCTATAGCGCTCCGTGGATTACAGTCGCTAATTGCAGCATACACGCATGTAACGTCATCAGATTGGTTGTTTCAAAGTTTTTGTTTAAAATAAAATCTCGTAAAGGCGAAATTCCGCATTTCTTATGATTAAAAATAGTTTTTAATGTAGTATTACGAATAGCTAGTCTTCAATGTAAACGATACAATTTTGTTAATTCAGTAATGAACGTGTATCACAGACTAAATAATAGTAACTGAAAACTAAGTCAGCTATACCCTCCCTCCAAAGCCCCATAAATACATTTTGTTTCTAATACGTACTGGAACTTTTCAGTTACGTTACACTACTGGGAAACACTGTTCATTACCACCAATATTTACTGAAATACGGTACATAGAATGGCAAATCTACACAGTGTCCTGTTTAGGCCTATACTTCACGCCAGTTAATGTAGTGTTAGCTTTTAATTTGGTACATGATGAAGACAAAGTGAGTTACTCAACACTTCGATTATCGACGATACGTACGTATTATACTGAAACGTGAACTTGAAAACTAAGAATTTAATTCTTTGAATTAACATACCTTTTGCAAATGTTTTGGGTGTGTAGGGAAAACTGATGGTACAGCATTTTCACGCAGCCTTACTGTTGAAAGGGAAGTTCGGTCTATTCTCGAAAATGCTGAGAACATACAGAGCTCCATTTAGACGCACGACAATTCTTCCTCCTCACGGCATTCTCCCACACAGCTTCCGACTTTAATTTTTAGGAAATCTAAAATCATACAGGAGAAAAACACGCTGTAGTACAAGTACCGATGTAGCACACGTTCGTTCACAATGAAGTTGTAAAATCACACTTAACGAGACAACTTACACATGAAATATTATTCCCTTCGATTTCGCATCACAATCAGAACGATTCGTACATCGGAACACCACACAAGTCACCATAATAGCGCAAAATCCTTCCAAAAGCGAGCGGCAAGCCTATGCATACAAGCTTACAGCAGCAATGTTTTGGTCGGATTGAGATGGCTACCCTCGGCTTCACACAGCTTCCCAGCTGTGACGTCACGGCGTCTCCCTCTATTCTTACCTCCATGGAAATAACAATCTCATAGCTCTACCGCTGTTAGCCAAGACCGAAGATCCGAAGGACGTTACAACTGGTGTCTCGTGACGTCTAATGGTCAACTCCGTTTTATGTAGAGGTGTCCGGACACTCTTCATCAGATATACAGTAATGTACAGCGTGCCCTCTTCACGGCTGTGACAGAGGGAGAGAGGAAATGGCACGGGACGGACCTTGTCACTGCGTTGCACCGATGCTCGCCTTGTTACGGGACCCGCTCCGCCACATGACTTTGTGCTGGTGTGTAGCTCGGCTGACACCTGGCTGACGTAACTTGAGGTTGGGGTAATTGCCGCTGTGTGCTGTCGCGCTGCTGCTCTGGAGCGCTTCGATGAGGGGTCAGGGGGGGGGGGGGGGGGAGAGAGGCCTGCGATGACAGCGCCGCGGAGCGGACGACGTCGTAATTAGAACGGAGCGCCGTCACGGGGAGTAATTACTGCAGGCGGCAGCAGGAGGGTGGGGGCGAGGCGCGGGATAACAGCGTCACAATCACAGCGCCCTTAAACACCCGAGCTGAGGGCGCGATACGCGGTGAGCTCGCAGCCGTGTTTCCTCAGGCAGCTGCCGGCCCCCTGGAACGAACCGTTTAACGAGGTCGCTGCACGGTAATAGACTGCCGGATCACTCCCGGGTCAATTTCAGGACTTTGAAAGCCCAACAGCACCGACCGGCCGCCGTGTCATCCTCATCTCCTACGCAACGCCGGATGCGGATAAGGTGGGGCATGACGTCAGCAAATTGCCCTCCCAGCCGCTGTAAGTTTTTGTGACCGGAGCCGCTACTTCTCGATCAACGACCTCCTCAGTTGGCCCTACACGGGCTGAGTCCACCCCGCTTGCCAACAGCACCCGGCAGCCCCGGACGTTCACACACCCAACCGCGAGACAAGCCCGGCACAGCTTAAATTCGGTGAAACACAAGAGATTTCTGGCGTTCTACAAGGTAGTGTTATAGGCCCTATGCTGTTCCTTATCTATATATAAACGATTTGGGAGACAATCTGAGCAGCCGTCTTCCGTTGTTTGCAGATGACGTTGTCGTTTATCGACTAATACAGTCATCAGAAAATCAAAGCAAACTGCAAAACGAATTAGAAAAAATATCTGAATGGTGCGAAAAGTGACAGCTGACCCTGAATTACGAAAACTGTGAGGTCATCCACATGACTGCTGAAAGGAACTCGAACTTCTGTTACACAATAAATCAGTCTAATCTAAAAGCCATAAATTCAACTAAATATTTAGGTATTACAATTACGAACAACTTAAATTGGAAGGAAACATAGAAAATGTTGTGGTGAAGGCTAACCAAAGACTGTGTTTTATTTGCAGGACACTTAGAAAATGGATCTACTAAGGAGACTGCCTACACTGCGCTTGTCTGCCCTCTTTTAGAATACTGCTGCGTGGTGTGGGATCCTTACCAGATAGGACTGACGGAGTACATCGAAAAAGTTCAAAGAAAGGCAGCACGTGTTATATTATCGTGAAATGTGGGAGAGAGTGTCACAGAAGTGATACAGAATTTGGGCTGGAAATCTTTAAAAGAAAGGCGTTTTTCACTGCGACGTAATCTTCTTGCGAAATTCAAATCACCAACTTTCTTCTCCGAATGCGAAAATATTTTGTTGACATCGACCTACATAGGGAGGATCGATCACCACGATAAAATAAGGGAAATCAGAGCTCGTACGGAAAGATATAGATGTTCATTCTTTTTTCGCGCTATACGAGATTGGAGTAATAGAGAATTGTGAACGTGGTTCAATGAACCCTCTGGCAGGCACTTAAATGTGATTTGCAGAGTATCCATGTATACGTAGATGTGACGGGACCCCTTTTTACAACTAAAACACAATGGGGGAAAAAAATCGCAATACCAAAAAATTATTAATGTATAACAAGGAAATTACGGGAATACAATTATCTAGGTAATTTATGTGATTAACATTGCAAGATCACAGTTTAATCTAGGCGCAACGTAAGTCATTGCAAATGATAGTACATTAATGGCCACAGATGCCATCACTCTTAAGTACAGAGTCGCACGACACTGTAAGCCCATATTCGTACACGCCATTTCTAAGCATCAGCAAACTGAGTATTTCTCGAAACCCCATTATCATGATGATGATGATGATGATGCGGTTCCACACTCTGAGGAGCGTAGTGGACGATGCAACAAACCTGCACCGCCGTACTAGGCAGGGTCCTAGCGGAGGTGGTCTGCCATTGCCTTCCTCCGACCGTAATGATGATGAAGACGACACAACAACACCCAGTCATCTCAAGGCAGGGAAAATCCCTGACCCTACTGGGAAATTACCCCGGGACCCCGTGCGCAACAAGCAAGAACCCTACCACAAGACCACAAGCTGCGGACTTGGTTGTATGGTATATTGCAATAAAACTGCGGGGAATGGCATATTAAAGAATTGTTGTAACTTGCATATTATGGAAGTATGCCATTTCAAGGCAATGACCCTCTGTGAATCCGCAGGAAACGTGTTTTTCTTTGTACAATTTGTTATAATTAAATGTCAATTTGTGAGGGATGTGTATTGTTTTGGTCACTCAGTAAATTATGTTCTTTATGTAAATATCGATATGCTCACACAGATCAAAACCCTGCAGCTGAGTAATCTTTCACTATTGCTACAATACCTTTGTGTTGCAACACCCTCTCTGCCTGAGGTCTCTAACAAAGTTACACACACTCCAAGTTGAAAAATTATGAAAAATTATTAATAGGAGATATATTCTAAAGAACAGTCAAGAAAATTTTCTTTGTAAATGCGATATGAGAGTGATGGAATTCGAGAATAAATATTTTTCACGAAATCACGGGGGAGCTAAGGAGATTATTTGTGAGATTTTCCAAAGCCATTGAGGTAACAATGCAAGTGCATGGTATTGTTTTGTGTCAGTTATGGCGATGAGATAGTACTATTGTCACATCGACTGTGCTGACGGGAAGCTGACATTCCCCTTTCTTACAGTTATTTCCAAAAGTCACATTATGTGCACTGATTTCCACAGACCATTATTTCAACGACACAAAAATTTTGGCCCATACATCAAACGTTTGGAGCTCGATTATCAATGAATCTGTGGAAATAAGATTGTCTGACAGTGAGACTCTCATCAGTCGAGACAGCGGTTGTCAGCTGAACTCTGCTTGGAATCCTGTTATAGAGAAACTGCGTAGTCGACGTAGTTATCTGCATAAAGATGGAAATCAACGTGATATCGATTCTCCAAGCTTTCACCGTTGAGGGCGCGAGGCGCAGCGCACAGAGTTGTTATGAACGCGCACGCAGAGCAGCGCATGCGCAATGTCACCTCAGAAGGCTTTAAATAGCGGAGCTCAGCGCATACTCGCCAGTACTACTACAGTGGCACTCACCTGAAGATGGCCAGAGGACTCTGCACCGAAATATCGTGGCAGGACGGTACTGATATCTGGCAGTTCTCCCGTGTTTATATGGAACATTCATGATAAGTTCAAATTAGTTGCAGCGACATAAAATTCCCTGTATACTGGTTGTAGTCTCAAATCTATAATCAGTCGTGTTATCAATTCCATCCGCAAGGAGTTTCTGTACAAGGTGCATTCAAGTTCTAAGGCCTCCGATTATTTTTCTCCAGACTGGAAACAGATAGAAACATGCGCATTGTTTTAAAATGAGGCCGCGTTCATTGTCAATACGTCCCAGAGATGGCAGCACCGTATGGCAGATGGAATTTTACCACCAGCGGCGAGAATGAGAACTGTTTTAAATACTTAAAATGGCGACGTTTTCCTTACTTGAACAGCGTGCAATCATTCGTTTTCTGAATTTGCGTGGTGTGAAACCAATTGAAATTCATCGACAGTTGAAGGAGGCATGTGGTGATGGAGTTATGGATGTGTCGAAAGTGCGTACGTGGGTGTGACAGTTTAATGAAGGCAGAAAATCGTGTGACAACAAACCGAAACAACCTCGTGCTCACACAAGCCGGTCTGACGACATGATCGAGAAAGTGGAGAGAATTGTTTTGGGGGATC
The DNA here is from genome assembly GCF_023864275.1 of Schistocerca cancellata. Taxonomy (NCBI): domain Eukaryota; kingdom Metazoa; phylum Arthropoda; class Insecta; order Orthoptera; family Acrididae; genus Schistocerca; species Schistocerca cancellata. Next base: position 109,803,382 of record NC_064637.1, read on the forward strand.
GCCGAATGACTGTTGAACAGATCGCCTCCAGAATTGGCATTTCTGTGGGTTCTGTGCACACAATCCTGCATGACGACCTGAAAATGCGGAAAGTGTCATCCAGGTGGGTGCCACGAATGCTGACAGACGACCACACGGCTGCACGTGTGGCATGTTGCCGAGCAATGTTGACGCGCAACGACAGCATGAATGGGACTTCCGTTTCGTCGGTTGTGACACTGGATGAGACGTGGATGCCATTTTTCAATCCAGAAACAAAGCGACAGTTAGCTCAATGGAAGCACACAGATTCACTGCTACCAAAAAAATTTCGGGTAACCGCCAGTGCTGAAAAAATGATGGTGTCGATGTCCTAGGACAGCGAGGGCGTAATCCTTACCCATTGCGTTCCAAAGGGCACTACGGTAACAGGTGCATCCTACGAAAATGTTTTGAAGAACAGATTCCTTCCTGCACTGCAACAAAAACGTCCGGGAATGGCTGCGCATGTGCTGTTTCACCGAGACAACGCACCCGCACATCGAGCTAACGTTACGCAACAGTTTCTTCGTGATAACAACTTTGAAGTGTTTCCTCATGCTCCCTACTCACCTGACCTGGCTCCTAGTGGCTTTTGGCTTTTTCCAACAATGAAAGACACTCTCTGTGGCCGCACATTCACCAGCCATGCTGCTATTGCCTCAGCGATTTTCCATTGGTCAAAACAGACTCCTGAAGAAGCCTTCGCCGCTGCCATGGAATCATGGCGTCAGCGTTATGAAAAATGTGTACGTCTGCAGGGCGATTAAGTCGAGAAGTAACGCCAGTTTCATCGATTTCGGGTGAGTAGTTAATTAGAAAAAAAATCGGAGGCCTTAGAACTTGTATGCACCTCGTATAATCGCCGAGCGCTTTCTGTCAAATAATATCGCAGCACGTTATCTTTATAAATAATATTGCAAAACTTTCATAATAAATGCGTGAATTGTCGTGATATGCTGATTTATTACACAATATTAGTCACTTCCTAACAGAGCCATGGGGAAGAAGCTTTCCCAGGTGTTGGGGGGAATTATAAATTATACGCTTCGTGCCTATCGCCAAGTTCCATAGTCCATTAGTTATTAAGAATGAAATTGTCTATCTTTGTTCACTTCCTAAATAGTGTTAACTTAAAAAATGTTGAAAGTTGTGTGAAATCTTATGGTACTTAACTGCTAAGGTCATCAGTCCCTAAGCTTACACACTACTTAACCTAAATTATCCTAAGGAGAAACACAAACACCCATGCCCGAGGGAGGACTCGAACCTCCGCCAGGACCAGCCGCGCAGTCCATGACTGCAGCGCAATCAGACCTCTCGGCTAATCCCGCGCTGCTGTTAACTTCAGGTTATCTCATTAAAAGTCACTTCTGTCTAATATATGCAAGTCCTCTATCTGAATTCTAAACAACGTAATATTTGAAGTCAAAGTATCATTTCAGTGCGTCATAGTAAATCGTAATAATCAATTCTGAAAATTAACTAATTGCGCCTACATATACGAGCATTCAGAAGTATGACCTGCTTCGGCTAACTCTCATAACTTAGTGACAATAGACTGAATTATCCTTAGCCATTACTCACGAATCTCAAAGAGTATTCACACGAAGTATTCTTTCGGATCGTTGGTTCTACTTTGCGAATTTTAATTATAATGAGTTTATGATTTACTATGATTTTGAATTTTGAGTTTGATTTTACTGGAATCCTATCTTTCTTTCGTATGTTAATAAATTAGTAAGTATTAGATTCCTCATTCAATTACTGGTTAATATCCAAATAATAGTGTTAACTGGAAATTTGATTGCTTGTTCATTTTTCATGGAATTTGGAACTTGTTTTGGGGAAATCTTTGCGAATTTTGGAGCTAATTTTTGATTTTCATTTCTCGTCCGAGGAAGTGGCATTACAAAATGGTTCAAATGGCTCTAAGCACTATGGAACTTATCATCTGAGGTCATCAGTCACCTAGAACTTAGAGCTACTTAAACCTAACTAACCTAAGGACATCACACACATCCATGCCCGAGGCAGGATTCGAACCTGCGACCGTAGCGGTCGCGCAGTTCCAGACTGAAGCGCCTAGAACCGCTCGGCCACCCTAGCCGGCGAAATGGCGTTACACAGTGTAGGAGGAGATGGGGAGTATTGTGTACTCAAGAGAGTAAAAGTATCTGAAAAATGCTCTCGACAGCAGAGCTCATATCCCTCTTACCTCTCCGGCTAAACAGGCTTTTCTACAGGGTGTTACAAAAAGGTACGGCCACATTTTCAGGAAACATTTCTCACACAATTAAAGAAAAGATGTTATGTGGAGATGTGTCCGGAAATGCTTAATTTCCATGTTAGAGCTCATTTTAGTTTCTTCCACCTACGCTCAATGGAGCACGTTATCATTTCATACGGGATACTCTACCTGTGCTGCTAGAACATGTGCCTTTACAAGTACGACAGAACATGTGGTTCATGCATGATGGAGCCCTGCACATTTCAGTCTAAATGCTCGTACGCTTCTCAACAACAGATTCGGCGACCGATGGATTGGTAGAGGCGGATCAATTCCATGGCCTCCACGCTCTCCTGACCTCAACCCTCTTGACTTTCATTTATGGGGGCATTTCAAAGCTCTTGTCTACGCAACCCCAGTACAAAATGTAGAGACTCTTCGTGCACGTATTGTGGACGGCTGTGATACAATACGCCATTCTCCAGGGCTGCATCAGTGCATCAGGGATTCCACGCGACGGAGGGTGGATGCATGTATCCTCGCTAACGGAGGACATTTTGAACATTTCCTGTAACAAAGTGTTTGAAGTCACGCTGGTACGTTCTGTTGCTGTGTGTTTCCATTCCATGATTAATGTGATTTGAAGAGAAGTAATAAAATGAGCTCTAACATGGAAAGTAAGCGTTTCCGGACACATGTCCACATAACATATTTTCTTTCTTTGTGTGTGAGGAATGTTTCCTGAAAGTTTGGCCGTACCTTTTTGTAACACCCTGTATATGACCGTGTACCTAGAGTCCCTAATCTCTGGGGAAAATTCAGACTTCGAAAAATAATGCAAAACCGAGAGAAGTTGAGGAAGTTACAACCGAATCGCCACTGCTCAGTACTCTAGGAATTAACGATTGGAAACCAAGTTCGGTTAACTTTATATATACTTTAATTACATAAACTAGTTTTTTAATTAACTGTAGTTAGGGCAAAATTTGGGGGAAAGTTATTCAAAGTTTGTCGTTAATGAAATATACAACGGTCGCCAGTTCCTCACTGGAACAAGAATAATTAAATTGAAACTGAACTTCATCCTCATAAGCAATCTTACATAAGAATAGTTATTGATGTCATGACATAGGAACAGTGATAACGTTCTTTATTCATAAGAACAAAGTTACTTAACTCAAGATAGTCCAGGTGTTGTGATACAAGCTCTCTGTAATGGTCCACTTAGCCTCACTGCCGGTGAAGTACAAGTCTGCCATGTACACTACTCTGGTCTCTAGGCGCTGCCTCTCTCTGAGATAGAGGCGGAGCTAACTGCAACCCCCACTGAGCTGTGGCTGATGGCTCGACTCATTAACTCTGTGGATGACTGACTGGAACACTCTGGCCCTCCGGTCTGTGGCAGAGATTCGAATACCGGCAGCCGAGAGGGCGTTGGCAGTCCGTTTCTTGCAAGTCTGTCTCTGGCCTCTACCGATTTTCTCACAGCCTCTTTACCAACACACCAATTATCTGTTGCACAAGAACTGAACATTGTACAGATGTGATATATATTGCATTTTGAAAAAATCTCTGAATTTTTTTTTCAAACTTTCGATATGCAAAACATGAGTGACCTGGCAGACATCAATACGGTAATCGAATTCTTGCCATACCTGTCCCAGCATGGCATCAGCGACTGTGGCAGTCGCTTCCCGTATTCCCTCCCAGAGCTCTGCTACATCACGTGGTAGAGGTGGTACACACACAAGATCTTTAATGTGTCCCCACAGAAAAGAGTCACACAGAGTGAGATCTGGTGATCGGGGAGGCCATCCACGAAACAGCTGTCCTCTTCTGTAGCACGGCCGATCCATCGATACGGCAGCTCCGTGTTCAGGTACCCACGAACTGCACGAACAGCTTCTGTCGCAGAACTTTACACACTGTCATTGGAGCCATTTAGAGATCACGGGATGCCCGATGCACCAATTTCTTTGGACTCCTTATGAACATCTCTTGTACGCGCTCCACATTCACTTCACTCACACTGCGATGTCCGCTTCTCTTTGCCAGGCACAAGCAACCCGTCGTAACGAATTTGTTGTGCCAGTGGTAAATGACCGCCCTTGTTGGTGGCTTCTTACCATACTTTGTTCTGAACATTTGTTCAACAGCTGTAGCACACTTGTTTTTGTCAAGGTTCAACACACAGAAAGCTCGCTCCGAATCTTAACTCTCCATGTTTGCGACTAGCGCTGACTATCTGCAATCTGCAAATTACCAAACTATGCTGTGGCGGTATACATGAAACAAAAACTTCCAGAGTTTCTCTTCAAAATGACATATGCATGATTTCTGTACAATGTTTGGTTCTTGTGCAATAAATAATTGAAAGTGTTCCCAGACTTCATGTACATTGGAATGGTTTTTTATTTAAGAGACCATTACGGCACTCCAACCCCAGTTCTCGATACCAGTAATATCGTACTCCTTTTCTGCGAAGTAAAGACATATTTTTGTGACAATATTCACATTTGGTTTTATTAATGTATAGGTACTCAGATGTATCGATATATTACAGTGATATGGTTCTTGTGTGTATTCATTTCTGTGAGACTATCATAATCTTTGACTTACTTGTAACTGTTTTGGTGCGAATGCGCACAGAGCAGTCTTTGTTTCACTTTGCAGAAGTTAAGTTGTTATTTCGCTTTGTAAAAGAACACTCAAGTCTTGTGTTTGGTTAAAGTGGAAATTACATGTATGAAGATTGATACAAAACTGTTTTCTTGGTGATATGATAATTAAGAAAAAGTATATGTGAATTTACAAGAAGTTTAATAAAAACGTGGATCGTGAACACCAAGTCAAAAATTATTTCTACCATACCATTGTTCTGATCTGGGATTGTTTGATCATTAAGAATTTCCTGAAAAACGCGTTTGTTAGGTCTTCAAATATTGCTAAAATACATATCTGGTCCTTCTAGCAGTCAAAGTGGAATCATCCTAGAATCAACAAGATGAGCCATAACAACTTCGACTAAATCTACGTGGGAATCCATTCAAGATGTGCCAAAAGTAATGACATTTTTACATTGACTTCATTATTTCCATTCTGACAATACCATCCACAGTCCATAACTTTGTTGTTGCCCAATAAAGCGAACATATGCTACATGAGCAACATTATTAATCTGATTTCTAACCCCCTTTGCAAGTGTGGTATTGTTAGAACATCCTGCATAACACCATACGACATAAGAGACTGAAAATAAGCAAAGTAGACTATTTTTCGTGCTGAACTATCACTCACTTTAGATACCATTCGAATAGTAAAAATGGCAGCATTAAGTCTTTGAACAAGATCCTGAATGTGGGCTTTCCACAACAGTTTACTATCTATCTGAAAACCTAGAAAATTGAACTGTTCAGTTTCACTAATCATATGGCCATTCTGTGATTTTGTTGAATTGCGTGTTAGAAACTGTAAAAACTGAGTCTTAATGTGATTTAGCGTTAGTTTATTTTCTACAAGTCGTGAACTTAGGTCATGCACTGCAGTATTTGAAACCTAGCCAGTGTTGCACACAACATCCTTTACTACCAAGCTAGTGTCATCAGCAAACAGAAACATTTTGGAATCATCTGTAATATTAGAGAACATATCATTAATATAAATAAGGAACAGGAGTGGCCACAGCACTGATCCCTGGGGCACCCTCCCCCCATTTGACTGTACCCCACTCAGACCCCACGTCACAGCCGTTCTCAACAATGTGAATAATGACCTTTTGCAGTCTGTTGTTCAAGTAAGAGGTGAACCAATTTTGAGCTACTCCCCGTATTCCGTAATGGTTCAATTTCTGGTTCAAAAAATGGTTCAAATGGCTCTGAGCACTATGTGACTTAACTTCTGAGGTCATCAGTTGCCTAGAACTTAGAACTAATTAAACCTAACTAACCTAAGGACATCACACACATCCATGTCTGAGGCAGGATTCGAACCTGCGACTGTAGCGGTCACGCGGTTCCAGACTGAAGCGCCTTTAACCGCACGGCCACACCGGCCGGCCTTCAATTTCTGGAGCAATATTTTGTGATCAACACAATCTAATGCCTTAGTTAAATAAAAAAAAGCCTAGCGTTCGAAACCTTTTATTTAATCCATCCAGTACCTCTCAGAGAAAAGAGAATATACCATTTTCAATTGTTAAACGATTTCTAAAGCCGAACTGTACATTCAATACCAAAATTGTGTGATACAAAATGACCAATTATCCCTACATAAGCAGCCTTTCAATAACTTTATCAAACAGTGATGGCATAGAAATAGTTCTAAATGCATTATCCCTTTCTCCATTTTTATAAAACGACTTTAGTACTGAGTACTTCAATCGTTCATGAAACTGACCATTCCTAAAGGAAAAATTACAAAAATGGTAAGTACAGGGCTAACATGTGCAACACAGTACTTTAATATCCTACTAGGTACTCCATCATATCCATGAGGGTCCTTAGTCTTCAGTGATTTAATTATTGACTCAATCTCCCTCTTGTTAGTATCACAGAGGAGTATTTCAGGCATCAATCTTGGAAAGGCATTTTCCAAGAGAGGTATATGATTCCCTGTAGAAACTATAACAGAGAAGAAAACCTTCCAAACAACTAGTGGCAAAGTGATGGTGACGTGAACTTCCTTTTATGATTCACTAGAAGGCTAACAAGCAGTGGAACGTGAGCAAACACAAGCGAATGTAAAGCAAAGGCGACTAAGCAGTATTTGCTCTCACATGTCTAACGTTTACACGAGAGAGAATCCCCATTTACTGTTACATTTTCGCTTGTGTTTGCTTCAGTGCGAAATTGAGTTCACACTTTTGCACAAAATACTCACTCAGTACTACTGTGTCAGTAATACTGAGCTGTGGGGACCGCTTTGCAGCCTGTTAGGTGTGAGCAGGGGTACAGCTCAGAACTAGGTCACGCAGGTACCCCCCCCCCCCCCAAGGCACCCCTCAGCGTTCGTTAACTCGACTTGGAGTAGTTGAGCCATTATCTGCGCTATTCGCCGCCTTTGGCCACATTAGACCCTTTCGCAGGCAGCCCGGGCGGAAAATTGAGTCCGCTGCTGTGCCGTGATGGGGTGTCGGGAAGAAGGCATTCATGGCGTGGGTCTGGCGGGTCCCCCGAGATAAAAGACCGGCGACTGCAAAGAAAAGGCGACGGCGCGGCGCGTGGCTACTGTCGTCACAGCAGCAGCGGGTGGCGTCGACAGATGACAGACGGCGAGGGCAGCGGGGTTTCCCCGGCCCTGCTGCTGCGTCACTACGGCATTCCTGAGGACGAAATGTAGGGCAGAAACACTCAAAACGTTTTCTAGAGGATGTCACAGATGAGTTTGACTGTAAATTATTTATTTATAACATACACACCAATACAGTGTGAGTCACTGACCATTGCCACTAAGAATAACTGCTGGCCGGGGTGGCTGAGCGGTTCGAGGCGCTGTAGTCTGGAGCCATGTGACCGCTACGGTCGCAGGTTCGAATCCTGCCTCAGGCATGTCCTTAGGTTAAGTTAGGTTTAAGTAGTTCTAAGTTCTAGGGGACTGATGACCTCAGATGTTAAGTCCCATTGTGCTCAGAGCCATTTAAAACAACCAAGAATAACTCCAAAAGTATGATAGGAGCTGAAAAGTTTGTGAGACAAAAGTTGCATGGGACAACAGGGGCCGTAATATGACGTTGCTTTTTTCAAAAAATGTGTGTGAAATCTTATGGGACTTAACTGCTAAGGTCATCAGTCCCTAAGCTTACGCACTACTTAACCTAAATTATCCTAAGGACAAACACACACACACACCCATGCCCGAGGGAGGACTCAAACCTCCGTTGGTTTTTTGTTGGTAGGTGGCGGCGCTTCAGAGATATGAAGGTCAACTTTTTTTTTTAATGGGATACTATAGTTTGGTACTCATTTTCTGATAGCAGCTATCGAGATGAATCCAATGACGTGTAACAGTAAGGTCTTTGAAGGTCAATGAAGGTTACAAAGGTGACATGAACGACTATTTACAGAACGTGTTCGAAGTGATGACCATTGGTATCAATGCAGTGCTGTGATCTTCTAATCATGCATTGAGTGGTATTCCTTATCATAGCAGCATTTATAGAAGCACATGCTCTGACAGTTCTCTCTCGAGGATCTTCAGGTGTAGTTGGAATGTCTTTATAAACAATGTCTTTTGCGAATCTCCACAAGCAAAAATCCATAGGCTTCCAGTCTGGCGAACGACCCGGGGCGACACATCTCCTCCGCGTCCAATCCAACAATTTGGGAAATGTCTCTGCAACTCTTTTTTAGACATCACCGAAAAATCTGACGGACACCCATCGTGTTGATAACACATTCTGTTCCTTCTTCCTAAAGGTATTTATTCCAATAACAGACCTAATGTTTTTTGCAGGAATGTGGTGTAATTCCTACCATTAAGATTTCCTTCGATGAGACAGGGGCCTATAGACTGATTCTTTCCTTCGGAATCTCGCACCATACATTCACCGACCACGGTTTCTGGTGTGCAACTTTCCACAGCCGACATGCATTTTCAGTTGCCCAAGAATGCATGTTATGCAAATTAACATTCCCATGGTTTGTGAATGTAGCCTCATCAGTAAATAAAATCAAATTGATAAATCTGTCATCCCTCTGAATTTGAAGGTGAGCCCATTGGCAGAATTCAGTACAACTCACACAATCCGAACCAGTTAATTATTGGTGGAGACTGCGATTTGATGCGAACTAACGCATGGATCTCGAACCACAGTGGCAAGAGTATCAATTTCCGTTTGCTCGTTAGTAACTTTTCTTTGCTGGATATGTTTCCGATGTGTTGAACGTCCAGTTGTTCCCAATTTATCATACACTTATTTAAGTGTACGACGTGTAGGGTGAGTACGTTGAGGATATCTTCCAGCGTATAAGTCTCTAGCTACCACTGAGTTTCTATAGCACTCTCCATAAATGAGAATCATATCAACTTGTTCTTCGAAGGAATGCATCATCCACATTCGCTTGATTCGACTATACTAGTATTACCGTTGCTATTAGCGTTGTATTGCTAAACCGTCGAATGGTGTTTTTATACAACGGCACGTTAGATGGATAAGCCGTATTCGACGAATATTCACTGTTTGCAAGATATACCAGAGAGAATTGTCAGAGCATGTGCTTCGATAAGAGCCGATGTGATATGGAACACCACTCAATCCATGATAAGGAGATTGCAGCACTGCATTGATACCAATGGTCATCACTTCGAACACCTTCCGTAAATGGACGTTCATGCCACCTTTGTGTCCTTCGTTGACATTCAAAGACCTGACTGTTACACATCACTTGATTCGTCTCGATAGCCGCTATCCGATAGTAAGTACCACACTATAGCATACTACAAAAAAAAAAGCAAAGTTGATCTTAATATTTCTGAAGTGACCCAACCTAGCAACAGAAAACCAACGTCATATAATGGCCCCTGCTGTCCCATGCAGCATTTTCCCCACAAACTTTTCAGCTTCTATAATACTTTCGGAGTTATGCTAGTTGGCAATAGTTAGTGACTCACCCTGTATAAAACAAAATTGAGGATGTCTTGTAAGACGGTCAGTTTGGCTTTAGCAAGGGGACAGGCGCCAGAGAAACAGTTTTGACGTTCTGCTAGAAAATGAAAATAAGGCTGAAGAAAAATCGAGACACACTCATAGGATTTGTCGACCTAGAAAAAGCGTTCGACCATGTATGATGGAACAAGATGTTCGAAATTCTGAGAAAAACAGCAGTACGCTATCGTGAAAGATGGGTGAATATACGGTAATTACAAGAATCATAAGGATGAAATAAGGCTGCAAGACCAAGGACGCAGTGCAAGGGTCAAAAAGTGTGTAGGATAGCGATGCTATCTTTCACCGCTAATGTACAATCTGTATGTCAAACAAGCAATGACGGAAATAAAAAGAAGTTTGAGTAGTGGAATTAAAATTCAGGGTGGAAGGAAACCTGTGATAAGATTGGCTGATGACATTGCTGTACTCACAAGGGAACCTCCCCATCGCACCCCCTCAGATTTAGTTGTAAGTTGGCACAGTGGATACGCCTTGAAAAACTGAACACTGATCAATCGAGAAAACAGGAAGAAGTTGTGTGGAACTATGAAACAATAAGCAAAATATACAAACTGAGTAGTCCATGCGCAACATATGCAAGATCAAGGGGACTGTGAAGTTAGGAGCGCCGTGGTCCCGTGGTTGGCGTGAGCAGCTGCGGCACGAGAGGTCCTTGGTACAAGTCTTCCCGTGAGTGTAAATTTTATTTTCTTTATTTTCACAAAGTTATGATCTGTCGTTCGTTCATTGACGTCTCTGTTCACTGTAATAAGTTTAGTGTCTGTGTTTTGCGACCGAACCGCAAAACCGTGCGATTAGTAGACGAAAGAACATTTGATCGAAAGGTCATAGGTCAACCGATTCCTCCACAGGAAAAGACGTCTGATGTATTCTATACGACACTGGTGACGGCATGTGCGTCACATGACATGAATATGTTGTCGACTCACCTAACTTGTACACTTGGCGAATGGGTAAAAAGATTATTCTACCTTGTCCGATTTAGGTTTTCTCGTGTATGTGATAATCACTCCCAAAAAAGTGATGAAAACATAAGAGTTTGTCACATAAACTGCAACAAACGAATGCAACAGTTTCACAGTCGCACAGTTTTCTCTGTGCTCTGTCAAAACATGTTTTTAACGTTTTCAAATTTTTCCGTGTGTAGACCGTCAAATCCTGCATATGTCCAAGCAAATCTGAACATGTCCTGGAATTTTGGAGAGCGAAGTTGATTATGTGTGAGTGCTTGAACTTTGGTAGTTGTCTGAAAATAAAAAAGTAAACTTTTCACTCGAGGGAAGGCCTGAACCAACAACCTTTCGTTGCGCAGTTACTCACGCTAACCACGGGACCACGGTGCTCCTCAGCTCATATTACCCTTGATGTTGCCTATCTTGCGCATGGACTACTCAGTTTGTATATTTTGCTTATTTTTTCATAGTTCCACACAACTTCATCCTGTTTTCTCGATTGATCTGTGTTCAGTTTTTCAAGGCCTGTCGACTGTGCCAACTTATAACTAAATCTGAGGGGGGTGCGATGGGGAGGTTCCATTGTCTGTGAAAGCGTAGAAACATTACGCAATCTGTTGAATGGAGTGAACAGTCTAAGATCAATTGAGAGTAACCGGAATAGACGAAAGTAATGAAAAGTGCAAGAAATGAGAATAGTGAGTAACTTAACAACAGGTAGCAGACGAAGTTAAGGAATTTTGTTTTGGAAGCGAGATAATCCGTGACAGACGATGCAGGGAAGGGATAAGACACAGACCAGCACAGGCGAAGAGGGCATTCTCCGTCAAGAGAAGTATATTGGTATCAAATCCAGGCTTAGAAGAAGAATTTTCTGAGAATGTATATTCGAAGCACAGCATTGTATGGTTGTGAAACGTGGACTGAGGGAAAACCGGAACAGCAGAGAATTGAAGCATTTGAGGTTCGTGTTACAGAAGAATGCTGAAAATTAGGTGGACTGACAAAGTAAAGAATGAGGTGGTTCTCCACAGAATCGGTGAAGAAGTATATGGAAGACACTGACGAGAAGGCATCAGTGAATGACTGCAATAGTAGTACAGAGAACTGTAGAGGGTAAAAACTGTAGGGGAAGACAGAGATTGGAATACATCGAAGAAATAATTGAGGACTTAGGTTGCAAGTGATGCTCTGACATGAAAAGTTTAGCACGGGGGAGGAATTTCAGCCGGCCGCGGTGGCCGTGCGGTTATAGGCACTTCAGTCCGGAACCGCGTGACTGCTACGGTCGCAGGTTCGAATCCTGCCTCGGGCATGGATGTATGTGATGTCTTTAGGTTAGTTAGGTTTAAGTAGTTCTAAGTTCTAGGGGACTGATGACCTCAGATGTTGAGTCCCATAGCGCTCAGAGCCATTTGAACCATTTGAGGAATTTCAAACCAGTCGGAAGACTTTTTCTTTTCTTTTTTTTTTTCAATCTTCTGTCTGGTTTGATGTGGCCCGCCACTAATTCCTCTCCTGTGCAAACCTCTCCATCTCCGAGTACCACTTGCAACCTACGTCCTCAATTATTTGCTTGAAGTATTACAATCCCTGTGTTCCTCTACAGTTTTTGCCCTCTACAGCTCCCTCTAGTACCATGGAAGTCATTCCCTCATTTCTTAGCAGATGTCCTATCATCCTGTCCCTTCTCCTTATCAGTGTTTTCCACATATTCCTTTGCTCTCCGATTCTGCGTAGAACCTCCTCATTCCTTACCTTATCAGTCCACCTAATTTTCAACATTTGTCTATAGCACCACATCTCAAATGCTTTGATTCTCTTCTGTTCCGGTTTTCCCACAGTCCATGTTTCACTACCATACAATGCTGTACTCCAGACGTACATCCTCAGAAATTTCTTCCACAAATTAAGGCCGGTATTTGATATTAGTAGACTTCTCTTGGCCAGAAATGCCTTTTTTGCCATAGCAAGTCTGCTTTTGATGTCCTCCGTGCTCCGTCCGTCATTGGTTATTTTACTGCCTAGGTAGGAGAATTCCTTAACTTCATTGACTTCGTGACCATCAATCCTGATGTTAAGTTTCTCGCTGTTCTCATTTCTACTACTTCTCATTACCTTCGTCTTTCTCCGATTTACTCTCAAACCATACAGTGTACTCATCAGACTGTTCATTCCGTTCAGCAGATAATCTAATTCTTCTTCACTTTCGCTTTCAATGTCATCAGCGAATCGTGTCATTGATATCCTTTCACCTACGATTTTAATTCCACTCCTGAACCTTTCTTGTATTTCCATCATTGGCTCCTCGATGAACAAATTGAACAGTAGGGGAAAAATGCTACATCCTTGTCTTACAACATTTTTAATCCGAGCATTTCGTTCTTGTTCATCCACTCTTATTATTCTCTCTAGGCTGTTGTACATGACCCGTCTCTCCCTATAGCTTACCATACTTTTTTTCAGAATTTCGAACGTGTTGCACCATCTTACATTGTCGAACTCTTTTTCCAGCTCGACAAATCCTATGAAAGTGTCTTGATTTTTCTTTAGCCTTGCTTCCATTATTAACCGCAACGTCAGAGTTTCCTGTCTCGTGCCTTTACCTTTCCTAAAACCGAAATGATCGTCATCTAGCGCATCCTCAATTTTCTTTTCCATTATTTTGTGTATTATTCTTGTCACCAACTGGGATGCATGAGCTGACTGTGCGGTAATTCTCGCACTCGTCAGCTCTTTCAGTCTTCGGAATTGTGTGGATGACGCTTTCCGAAAGTCAGATGGGATGTCGCCAGACTCATATATTCTACACACCAACGTGAATAGTCGTTTTGTTGCCACTTCCCCCTATGGTTTTAGAAATTCTGATGGAATGTTATCTATCCCTTCTGCCTTATTTGACCGTAAGTCCTCCAAAGCTCTTTTAAATTCCGATTCTAATACTGGATCCCCTATCTCTTCTAAATCGACTCCTGTTTATTCTTCTAGCACATCAGACAAATCTACCCCCTCATAGAGGCTTTCAATGTATTCTTTCCCCCTATCCGATCTCTCTTCTGCATTTAACAGTGGAATTCCCGTTGCACTCTTAATGTTATCACCCTTGCTTTTAATGTCACCGAAGATTTTGACTTTCCTGTATGCTGAGGCTGTCCTTCCGACAATCGTTTTTTTTCGATGTCTTCACATTTTTCATGCGACCATTTCATCTTAGTTCCCCGCACTTTCTATTTATTTCATCCCTCAGCGACTTGTATTTCTCTATTCCTGAGTTTCCCGCAACATTTTTGTACTTCCTCCTTTCATCGATCAATTGAACTATTTCTTCTGTTACCAATGGTTTCTTCGCAGTTACCTTTTTTGTACCTGTGTTTTTCTTTCAGACCTTTGTGATTGCCCTTTTTAGAGATGTCCATTCCTCTTCAACTGTACTGCCTACTGAGCTATTCCTTACTGCTGTATCTATAGCGTTAGAGAACTTCAAGCGTATCTCGTCATTCCTTAGCACTTCCGTATCCCACTTCTTTGTTTATTGATTCTTCCTGTCTAATGTCTTAAACTTCAGCCTACTCTTCATCACTTCTATATTGTGATCTGAGTCTATATCTGCTCCTGGGTACGCCTTACAGTCCAGTATCTGATTTCGGGATCTCTGCCTGACCATGATGTAATCTAAATGAAATCTTCCCGTATCACCCGACGTTTTCGAAATGTGTCTCCCCCTTTTGTGATTCTTGAACAGAGTATTCGCTATTACTAGCTGAAACTTGTTACAGAACACAATTAGTCTTTCTCCTCTCTCATCCCGTATCCTCCTGTAGCCTTTTCTTCTACTCCTTCCCCTACAACTGCGTTCCAGTCTCCCATGACTAGTAGATTTTGATCTCCCTTTACATACTATTACCATTTCACTATCCTCATACACTTTCTCTATCTCTTCATCTTCAGCTTGCGACGTCGGCATGTATACCTGAACTATCGATGTCGGTGTTGGTTCGCTGTCGATTCTGATAAGAACAACCCGGTCACTGAACTGTTCACAGTAACACACCCCCGCCCTACCTTCCTCCTATTCGTAACGAATCCTACACCTATTATACCATTTTCTGCTGCTGTTGATATTACCCGATACTCATCTGACCAGAAATCCTTGTCTTCTTTCCACTTCCCTTCACTGACCCCTACTATATCTAGACTGAGCCTTTGCATTTCCGTTTTCAGATCCTCAAGTTTCCCTACCACCTTCCAGCTTCTGACATTCCACGCCCCGACTCGTAGAACGTTATCCTTTCGTTGATTATTCAATCTTTTTCTCATGGTAACCTCCCCCTTGGCAGTCCCCTCCCGGAGATCCGAATGGGGGACTATTCCGGAATCTTTTGCCAATGGAGAGATCATCATGACACTTCTTCAGTTACAGGCCACATGTACTGTGGATGCACGATACGTGTCTTTAATGCAGTGGTTTCCATTGCCTTCTGCATCCTTATGCCGTTGATCATTGCTGATTCTTCCGCCTTTAGGGGCAATTTCTCACCCCTAGGACAAGACAGTGCTCTGAACCTCCTTCCGCTCCTCCACCCTCTTTGGCAGAGGAGTGGCTTCTTATTTCGGAAGTCTTCGGCGGCCAATGCTGATTATTAATCAAAATTTAAGCAGCGGCGGGATTCGAACCCGGGATTGAAGATGTTTTGAGTAGACGCTGCCCCTAGACCACTGAGTCGGAAATGAATTTGTTGTGGGTTGGCAAGAGAGCCAACCCGGTACTACTAGAGGAAGCCGAAAGGCACGCGTTTTAGCTCACGCAGGCTGGTGTGAGGTCTGGAACAGGACAAGGAAATTAGACTTCAGCAAAAAACGTACGCTGCTGCTGGAATACTTAACTTTAATCCATAAATGGTGAACATCGCTCTTGACGGTACATGTTTTACAGCATCAATAGTAACTGGTAATTGCGCCTTGCTAGGTCGTAGCAAATGACGTAGCTGAAGGCTATGCTAACTATCGTCTCGGCAAATGAGAGCGTATTTTATCAGTGAACCATCGCTAGCAAAGTCGGTTGTACAACTGGGGCGGGTGCTAGGAAGTCTCTCTAGACCTGCCGTGTGGCGGCGCTCGGTCTGCATCACTGATAGTGGCGACACGCGGGTCCGACGTATACTAACGGACCGCGGCCGATTTAAAGGCTACCACCTAGCAAGTGCGGTGCCTGGCGGTGACACCACGGAATTAAAAAAAAGGATGCGCTATTGCAGTACTCGCCGTGCAACCATTATCAAGTGGAGCGCTGCGAACTGCAAAAACAGAGCGTTTGTACAAAATGGAACTTACGTCATGCCATTCACATAAATGACATATTTGTGCCCTTAAGGTATAAGGTAGTGCGGCCTGTTCAGCCGACAATTAAGTTCAAAAATTTTTGCTGTGTTGTTTGGACAACTAAATAAAGTTATATGTGTTCGAGTGTAACTGACCGCTCCCTTTTGGCCCCTTTCCACAATTCCAACTACCTATTCTGTCCTGTGGACTTAATCAGGGCGTTTCAAATACTAATTGATCTTTTTCATGCTTTGTATATAAAATTCGAAAGATAACACAACCATTCTGTTAAACTTTCAAATCAATTAATTCAGTACTTTACGAGTAATAATTTTTTATCTAAAACACATAATAACTGTGCTGACATTGTGAAACGGATTTATGTACTGCCTTGTCTTTAGTTTCATTATCATAAATTTCAGACGTAATTAAAAGTATTTTGGAAAACTATTATTTCATCGTGTTTTTTGTTGTTGTTGTGTGAGTATTTTGGAGAGGCTGAGGTAGTGAATGGAGGACATGTGTAAAGTGAGGATGTGATATTTTATTAAGACTTTGTAAATGTAGGCGTGAGAATGTTGGTGTGCAATAGGGGAATTTGTTACGTATGTCCGAGTGAGCTTGATATTGTAAAAAGCAGCCATAAGGGGAGTTGGGTTCTAAATTTATTAGTAATCTACTTTGTGGAAAGGAAATGTATTTTGTTTTCATTAAATTTTATTTAGTTTTGGAGTTACGTAACTTCTAGTCTACAGTCCTTGTGGTAATGTGATTGACTGACGTTAGAAATACCGCGAGTATAGGAGTGTTCGAGATGAACTGATTGGGTGCTTAACATGCTAGCCAATAGGAATTCAGCATTTCCTGCACGTTCGAATAGGGCTTTGTGCCGCAGATCTATGAGTCGAGATAATCGCTCGAAAGTCCGTCCCCGCAGCTGAGTGGTCAGCGCGACAGAAAGTCCATCCTAACGGCCTGGATTCGATTCCCGGATGGGCCGGAAATTTTCTCCGCTCAGGGACTCGGTGTTGTGTTGTCCAAACCATCATCATTTCATCCCCATCGACGCACAAGTCGCCGAAGTGGCGTCAAATTGAACAGTCTACCCGACGGGAGGCCCTAGTCACACGACATTTTTATATCGCTCGGAAGCCATCTTCTGGTAAACGCCTATGTTAAACCGCGCTGATAAAATATGTACCAAAATGAGGAATTTCGAGCGTTTGATCGGTTCTCGTGTCGTTGACCAAAAGCGACTACATTATTGAGTATTTTGCGAAAATTTGGGCTTTGTGAGTCGTTTATGTCGGAGATATTGGCGTCTGAACATTTCATGTCGTACATAATATCGGTGTGGCGTGTTTCGTGCAGATTACGGGACTTCATGGCGAGCGCATCTTTACAGGTAGTCGTGGGTCGGAGACTGTTTCGGACGTTCAAAATATCAGGTCAGACGAAATATCTTCTGGCTGCTTTCGGCTGTGAACTTGTAACAGTAAGATTCCATAACTGACATCGGGGTGTTAAATACGGAGTTGACAGCCATTTTACGTGTTTTGACGACGGCAAACCAATTTAAAAACAAATTTTAGACATTTTTTCAAACGAGTCATGCAAGAATGTCGAATGCTCCTTAGTTTACCTAACTTTCAGGTACTGCCCACGGACTGGAGTTTTGTGACCTTTGCATGGTAGGTATTTTGTCGTACGAGGGCAGTTCAATAAGTAATGCAACACATTTTTTTTCTCGGCCAATTTTGGTTGAAAAAACCGGAAATTTCTTGTGGAATATTTTCAAACATTCCCGCTTCGTCTCGTATAGTTTCATTGACTTCCGACAGGTGGCAGCGCTGTACGGAGCTGTTAAAATGGCGTCTGTAACGGATGTGCGTTGCAAACAACGGGCAGTGATCGAGTTTCTTTTGGCGGAAAACCAGGGCATCTCAGATATTCATAGGCGCTTGCAGAATGTCTACGGTGATCTGGCAGTGGACAAAAGCACGGTGAGTCGTTGGGCAAAGCGTGTGTCATCATCGCCGCAAGGTCAAGCAAGACTGTCTGATCTCCCGCGTGAGGGCCGGCCGTGCACAGCTGTGACTCCTGCAATGGCGGAGCGTGCGAACACACTCGTTCGAGATGATCGACGGATCACCATCAAACAACTCAGTGCTCAACTTGACATCTCTGTTGGTAGTGCTGTCACAATTGTTCACAAAAATCTGAACGAACTTCTCCTTCTTCATGACAACGCAAGACCTCACACAAGTCTTCGCACCCGAGAGGAACTCACAAAACTTCAGTGGACTGTTCTTCCTCATGCACCCTACAGCCCCGATCTCGCACCGTCGGATTTCCATATGTTTGGCCCAATGAAGGACGCAATCCGTGGGAGGCACTACGCGGATGATGAAGAAGTTATTGATGCAGTACGACGTTGGCTCCGACATCGACCAGTGGAATGGTACCGTGCAGGCATACAGGCCCTCATTTCAAGGTGGCGTAAGGCCGTAGCATTGAATGGAGATTACGTTGAAAAATAGTGTTGTGTAGCTTAAGGATTGGGGAATAACCTGGTGTATTTCAATGCTGAATAAAACAACCCCTGTTTCAGAAAAAAAATGTGTTGCATTACTTATTGAACTGCCCTCGTATTTTCGTCAACGCTGCTTTTGTCAGCTGAACCAGTAACTGCCATTGCAGAGAGAAGGAGCAGACACCCTGAAGCCAATCAGTTAGGTGGACCGATTGTTTAAAGGATAGTGAGAGAGCAACCAACCCCGCCGCAACGTGTTTGTCCTCAGGTGCGTATCTGCAATTTGGACCCTCGGGGACTGTGTTGTAAGATGTTTATGTACTCAGTCATCAGATCTTGTGTCAAGAAAGGCAATAGTTTTCGGACCTATGTTTATAAGGAGTACTTGCTCGTTTCATTTTGCTGTACTTATCCCCTTCATTTGCTCCTGTAATAGTGGAAAAATAACCGGTACACAGAATTTCAATTACATCATGCCGTACACATGAGAGCTCTACAGGGTGTTACGTGTATATGTCCAAATATTTTTATATATAATACTTTAATATGAACACGCATCAATGAGTTGATTGTTTTCTGCTTGCATATGAAGAGATGTCGGGGCTGGACTTCAGTTAAGTAGTTTTAATCCGACATGGTACCACGGTACTATAGGTTTTAATTTTTAATGTTGACTGTGCCTTACTCTGGCATGTTATAGTGATTTTATGCTTCTCAAGAAGGCTAGATTAATTTAGCCCAAAATTTGGTAAAGACCATAAAATTTGCGCAACTGAGGCTGATTCTTCAAAATATTATACATCAGGATCCACTGCAAGTACTATGACAGTTAGGCGGGATATGAGAAAACTTTAATTTCATGGTCGAGCGGCCGCTCATAAGCCACACATCACGCCGGTAAATGCCAAACGACGCCTCGCTTGGTGTAAGGAGCGTAAACATTGGACGATTGAACAGAGGAGAAACGTTATATGGAATGACGAATCACGGTACAAAATGTGGCGATCCGATGGTAGGGTGTGGGTATGGCGAATGCTTGGTGAACGCCATCTGCCAGCGTGTGTAGTGCCAACAGTAAAATTCGGAAATGGTGGTGTCATGGTGTGGTCGTGTTTTTCATGAACGGGGCTTGCACCCCTTGTCATTTTGCTTGGCACTATCACAGCATAGGCCTACATAAATGTTTTAAGCACCTTCTTGCATGTTCCTGTTGAAGAGAAATTCGGGGATGGCGATTGCATCCTTCAACACGATAGAGCACTGTTCATAATGCACTGCCTGTGGCGGAGTTGTTACACGACAATAATATCTCTGTAATGGACTGGCCTGCACAGAGTGCTGACCTGAATCCTACAAAACACCTCTGGGATGTTGTGGAACGCCGACTTCGTTCCACGCCTCACCGACCGACATCGATACCTCTCCTCAGTGCAGCACTCCGTGAAGAATGGGCTGCCATTCCCCAAGAAACCTCCCAGCACCTGATTGAACGTATGCCTGCGAAAGTGGAAAGTGTCATCAAGGCTAAGGGTGGGCCAACACCATACTGAATTCCAGCATTACCGATGGAGGGTGCCACGAACTTGTAAGTCATTTTCAGCCAGGTGTCCGGATACTTTTGATCACATAGTGTAGTATTCCTGAACTACGTGTCGCGCGATGATTTAATTCTGCAGGTGGAATCATTGGTATAGGCCGCTATGCGGACATTGCCTGCAAAGTGTGTTGCAAATAGAGTTAACGGTGAGGAGATAATGAACTAAAATAAACTTAGCGACTGCAGCTATCGCCTGCAGGTGGAACAGTGACCATTGTGGAGCAGCCGCATACGTCGCGTACGACTTTTCTATGTTTCACCCGTCAGACGGTAGCATTACGACTTTTCTATGTTTCACCCGTCAGACGGTAGCATCTCCAGAAATTTAGTAGCCAACAGCCCAATTTATACACAGCCAGAACACTTAATGTGTTGCCATTGGCTACTAAATTTCTGATGATGCTAGGGTCTGAGGGTTGAAGCATGTGAACATAGGAAAGCTGTATGCAACATGTATGGCTGCTACACAATTTTAATAATTACTAACACCATGCCTGATGCTGAGGTTTTATTAAATGAGCAGCGAAAATACAGTGTGGGAAAACTTTCTTTGTGTCATCATTTTGTAGAGTTTGACAGAGAGGGAAAGTTTCGAAAAGGTTTGAAATAAGTAAAGTTCAATGGAAGTCGCTAAATGCTCTCGTTATGAAACATGGGGTAAATATAGTCCGGGATACTTCCTGCGCCCTGAGTTACTGTGACTCAAGACATATACAAAGTTTCTAATACTACCCTGGGGTTACAAGTCATGGGATAGTAATAAGCGACACTATGTAGGCGGTACCCCATGGCTTTTGATATCTCAGTGTGTTTAAGGGGCATGACTAGATGATGACAGAATTTTAAACTTCTAAATTCGGTCAATAATTGTATGAAATAGTGAAAAACAAATATTTGTTGTGTCTGAAAGCCGCTACATAGGCAACCTTGAACTGGGACGGGGTAACCACATCAGCCGTCCAGTATCGCAGATGCGTTATGTAGTTGTTGATCAGCAGGGACTGCTGCGCGCTTTCGCCTTGTGGTAGCGAATTGCGCGGCGAAGCTGGCAGGTGCCCTACGCAGGAGACGCACATTTCACGCAGCTCCGGCCCCGTGCTTACGCACACGGCCCTTCGGACGCTGGGCCGCCGTTAAGAGCCCTTGAGACTGCTCTCGCGAGCGGGGCTGGATTTCCAGAGGGCCAAATAGGAGAGGTCGTCGTCGCCTGTGCAAATACGGCCCCATCCGGGGCTTTTTCCCGCGCTGTGGAAAAGCGTTTCACGGCGGACTGTGTGCACAACGTGAAAGCCGTACGGTGCCCGGAATTTCTGGCACCCTGAAGTACTTTAACTCGATATCCGACCGTCAGGCTGCTGTACTGGTCTTGTAAATGAACTTACCGATATTGAAATCCGACTGTGTTTAAAAAATGAGGATTCCTGAAATAGGAGGTGCATTCAAGTTCTAAGGCCTCCGATTTTTTTTCTCCGGACTGGGAAGAGGTAGAAACATGCGCATTGTTTTAAAATGAGCCCGCGTTCATTGTCAATACGTCGGCAGATGGAATTTTACCGCCAGCGGCGAGAATGAGAACTGTTTTAAATACTTAAAATGGCGACGTTTTCCTTACTTGAACAGCATGCAATCATTCGTTTTCTGAATTTGCATGGCGTGAAACCAATTGAAATTCATCGACAGTTGAAGGAGACATGTGGAGATGGAGTTATGGATGTGTCGAAAGTGCGTTCGTGGGTGTGACAGTTTAATGAAGGCAGAACATCGTGTGACAACAAACCAAAACAACCTCGGGCTCGCACATGCCGGTCTGACAAGAAAGTGGAGAGAATTGTTTTGGGGGATCGCCGAATGACTGTTGAACAGATCGCCTCCAGAGTTGGCATTTCTGTGGGTTCTGTGCACACAATCCTGCATGACGACCTGAAAATGCGAAAAGTGTCATCCAGGTGGGTGCCACGAATTCTGACGGACGACCACACGGCTGCCCGTGTGGCATGTTGCCGAGCAATGTTGACGCGCAACGACAGCACGAATGGGACTTTCTTTTCGTCGGTTATGACAATGGATGAGACGTGGATGCCATTTTTCAATCCAGAAACAAAGCGCCAGTCAGCTCAATGGAAGCACACAGATTCACCACCACCAAAAAAATTTTAGGTAACCGCCAGTGCTGAAAAAATGATGGTGTCCCTGTTCTGGGAAAGCGAGGGCGTAATCCATATCCACTGCGTTCCAAAGGGCACTACGGTAACAGGTGCATCCTACGGAAATGTTTTGAAGAACAAATTCCTTCCTGCACTGCAACAAATACGTCCGGGAAGGGCTGCGCGTGTGCTGTTTCACCAAGACAACGCACCCGCACATCGAGCTAACGTTACGCAACAGTTTCTTCGTGATAACAACTTTGAAGTGATTTCTCATGCTCCTTACTCACCTGACCTGGCTCCTAGTGACTTTTGGCTTTCTCCAACAATGAAAGACACTCTCTGTGGCCGCACATTCACCAGCCGTGCTGCTATTGCCTCAGCGATTTTCCAGTGGTCAAAACAGACTCCTAAAGAAGCCTTCGCCGCTGCCAGGGAATAAGGGCGTCAGCGTTGTGAAAAATGTGTACGTCTGCAGGGCGATTACGTCGAGAAGTAACGCCAGTTTCATCGATTTCGGGTGAGTAGTTAATTAGAAAAAAAATCGGAGGCCTTAGAACTTGAATGCACCTCGTAATTTGATTCATTCCTGCCATCCCTTTCAGAATGGTCCCAACTACATGTTACACACTTAGAGCACCGCTTTTTTTAATCCGCGAGACACTTCTAGAACTCGGTATTTGAGATAGCTTCTAGCTACAGAATGAGATTTTCACTCTGCAGTGGAGTGTGCACCTATATATGAAACTTCCTGGCAGATTATACTGTATACCGGGCCAAGCACTTGGCCGTGAAAGGCAAAGGTCCCGATTTCGAGTCTCGATCCGGTAAACAGTTTTAATCTGCCAGGAAGTTTCAGCTTCTAGCTCTCTCTGCGATGAGTTTTTGGGGTTCCTTACCTTAGCCGGGTGGATGGGAGACTGTCCGGGTCTGCCGAGTGCTGTTGGCAAGCGGGATACACTCAGCACTTGTGAGGCAAACTGAGCTGCTACTTGATTGAGTAGTAGTGAAAGGCTGTGAAAGGCAAAGGTCCCGATTTCGAGTCTCGATCCGGTAAACAGTTTTAATCTGCCAGGAAGTTTCAGCTTCTAGCTCTCTCCGTGATGAGTTTTTGGGGTTCCTTACCTTAGTCAGGTGGATGGGAGACTGTCAGGGTCTGCTGAGTGCTGTTGGCAAGCGGGATGCACTCAGCACTTGTGAGGCAAACTGAGCTGCTACTTGATTGAGTAGTAGTGAAAGGCTGTGAAAGGCAAAGGTCCCGATTTCGAGTCTCGATCCGGTAAACAGTTTTAATCTGCCAGGAAGTTTCAGCTTCTAGCTCTCTCCGTGATGACTTTTTGGGGTTCCTTACCTTAGCCGGGTGGATGGGACACTGTCCGGGTCTGCCGAGTGCTGTTGGCAAGCGGGACGCACTCAGCACTTGTGAGGCAAACTGAGCTGCTACTTGATTGAGTAGTAGTGAAAGGCTGTGAAAGGCAAAGGTCCCGATTTCGAGTCTCGATCCAGTAAACAGTTTTAATCTGCCAGGAAGTTTCAGCTTCTAGCTCTCTCCGTGATGAGTTTTTGGGGTTCCTTACCTTAGCCGGGTGGATGGGAGACTATCCGGGTCTGCCGAGTGCTGTTGGCAAGCGGGATGCACTCAGCACTTGTGAGGCAAACTGAGCTGCTACTTGATTGAGTAGTAGTGAAAGGCTGTGAAAGGCAAAGGTCCCGATTTCGAGTCTCGATCCGGTAAACAGTTTTAATCTGCCAGGAAGTTTCAGCTTCTAGCTCTCTCCGTGATGAGTTTTTGGGGTTCCTTACCTTAGCCGGGTGGATGGGAGACTGTCCGGGTCTGCCGAGTGCTGTTGGCAAGCGAGATGCACTCAGCACTTGTGAGGCAAACTGAGCTGCTACTTGATTGAGTAGTAGTGAAAGGCTGTGAAAGGCAAAGGTCCCAATTTCGAGTCTCGATCCGGTAAACAGTTTTAATCTGCCAGGAAGTTTCAGCTTCTAGCTCTTTCCGTGATGACTTTTTGGGGTTAATTACCTTAGCCGGGTGGATGGGAGACTGTCCGGGTCTGCCGAGTGCTGTTGGCAAGCGGGATGCACTCAGCACTTGTGAGGCAAACTGAGCTGCTACTTGATTGAGTAGTAGTGAAAGGCTGTGAAAGGCAAAGGTCCCGATTTCGAGTCTCGATCCGGTAAACAGTTTTAATCTGCCAGGAAGTTTCAGCTTCTAGCTCTCTCCGTGATAAGTTTTTGGGGTTCCTTACCTTAGCCGGGTGGATGGGAGACTGTCCGGGTCTGCCGAGTGCTGTTGGCAAGTGGGATGCACTCAGCACTTGTGAGGCAAACTGAGCTGCTACTTGATTGAGTAGTAGTGAAAGGCTGTGAAAGGCAAAGGTCCCGATTTCGAGTCTCGATCCGGTAAACAGTTTTAATCTGCCAGGAAGTTTCAGCTTCTAGCTCTCTCCGTGATGAGTTTTTGGGGTTCCTTACCTTAGCCGGGTGGATGGGAGACTGTCCGGGTCTGCCAACAGATGTTGGCAAGCGGGATGCACTCAGCACTTGTGAGGCAAACTGAGCTGCTACTTGATTGAGTAGTAGTGAAAGGCTGTGAAAGGCAAAGGTCCCGATTTCGAGTCTCGATCCGGTAAACAGTTTTAATCTGCCAGGAAGTTTCAGCTTCTAGCTCTCTCCGTGATGACTTTTTGGGGTTCCTTACCTTAGCCGGGTGGATGGGAGACTATCCAGGTCTGCCGAGTGCTATTGGCAAGCGGGATGCACTCAGCACTTGTGAGGCAAACTGAGCTGCTACTTGATTGAGTAGTAGTGAAAGGCTGTGAAAGGCAAAGGTCCCGATTTCGAGTCTCGATCCGGTAAACAGTTTTAATCTGCCAGGAAGTTTCAGCTTCTAGCTCTCTCCGCGATGAGTTTTTGGGGTTAATTACCTTAGTCGGGTGGATGGGAGACTGTCCGGGTCTGCCGAGTGCTATTGGCAAGCGGGATGCACTCAGCACTTGTGAGGCAAACTGAGCTGCTACTTGATTGAGTAGTAGTGAAAGGCTGTGAAAGGCAAAGGTCCCGATTTCGAGTCTCGATCCGGTAAACAGTTTTAATCTGCCAGGAAGTTTCAGCTTCTAGCTCTCTCCGTGATGACTTTTTGGGGTTCCTTACCTTAGCCGGGTGGATGGGAGACTATCCAGGTCTGCCGAGTGCTGTTGGCAAGCGGGATGCACTCAGCACTTGTGAGGCAAACTGAGCTGCTACTTGATTGAGTAGTAGTGAAAGGCTGTGAAAGGCAAAGGTCCTGATTTCGAGTCTCGATCCGGTAAAGTTTTAATCTGCCAGGAAGTTTCAGCTTCTAGCTCTCTCCGTGTTAAGTTTTTGGGGTTCCTTACCTTAGCCGAGTGGATGGGAGACTGTCCGGGTCTGCCGAGTGCTGTTGGCAAGCGGGATGCACTCAGCACTTGTGAGGCAAACTGAGCTGCTACTTGATTGAGTAGTAGTGAAAGGCTGTGAAAGGCAAAGGTCCCGATTTCGAGTCTCGATCCGGTAAACAGTTTTAATCTGCCAGGAAGTTTCAGCTTCTAGCTCTCTCCGTGATGACTTTTTGGGGTTCCTTACCTTAGCCAGGTGGATGGGAGACTGTCCGGGTCTGCCGAGTGCTGTTGGCAAGCGGGATGCACTCAGCACTTGTGAGGCAAACTGAGCTGCTACTTGATTGAGTAGTAGTGAAAGGCTGTGAAAGGCAAAGGTCCCGATTTCGAGTCTCGATCCGGTAAACAGTTTTAATCTGCCAGGAAGTTTCAGCTTCTAGCTTTCTCCGTGATGAGTTTTTGGGGTTCCTTACCTTAGCCGGGTGGATGGGAGACTGTCCGGGTCTGCCGAGTGTTGTTGGCAAGCGGGATGCACTCAGCACTTGTGAGGCAAACTGAGCTGCTACTTGATTGAGTAGTAGTGAAAGGCTGTGAAAGGCAAAGGTCCCGATTTCGAGTCTCGATCCAGTAAACAGTTTTAATCTGCCAGGAAGTTTCAGCTTCTAGCTCTCTCCGTGATGACTTTTTGGGGTTCCTTACCTTAGCCGGGTGGATGGGAGACTGTCCGGGTCTGCCGAGTGCTGTTGGCAAGCGGGATGCACTCAGCACTTGTGAGGCAAACTGAGCTGCTACTTGATTGAGTAGTAGTGAAAGGCTGTGAAAGGCAAAGGTCCCGATTTCGAGTCTCGATCCGGTAAACAGTTTTAATCTGCCAGGAAGTTTCAGCTTCTAGCTCTCTCTGTGATGAGTTTTTGGGGTTCCTTACCTTAGTCGGGTGGATGGGAGACTGTCCGGGTCTGCCGAGTGCTGTTGGCAAGCGGGATGCACTCAGCCCTTGTGAGGCAAACTGAGCGGCTACTTGATTGAGCAGTAGTGGCTCCGGTCAGGAAAACTGATGACGCTCCGGGAGAGCAGTGTGCTGATCACGTGTCCCTCTGCATCCACATCCAGTGACGCCTGTCGGCCGAGGATGATTCGGCGGTCGGTGCCGCTTGGCCTTTCGTTTCGGACAGAGGGGATCCTCGTAAAACGACGGCCGTTTGCGGTTTGTCGTATGTCACCGTGTCTGGCGCATATGAAGCCTAGGCAGTGTTGCTTTTGGTCAAAAATTCACGAAGAAGCAGAACGAGTATGAGGTGGTAATTTACGGTGATGGAAAGGTCGTTAAGTATTTCGCTGCAAACCCAGGCCTTTTCTCAGATTGATTCACGCAAACAGCATTGAACAACTGAGGAGACTCGTGAAGTATGTCGTTAACATCCGAAGTTCACAGATAGCCGGCCGGAGTGGCCGTGCGGTTCTAGGCGCTACAGTCTGAAGTTGAGCGACCGCTACGGTCGCAGGTTCGAATCCTGCCTCGGGCATGGATGTGTGTGATGTCCTTAGATTAGTAAGGTTTAATTAGTTATAAGTTCTAGGCGACTAATGCCCTGAGAAGTCGCATAGTGCTCAGAGCCATTTGAACCATTTGAAGTACACAGATAAGAAAAATTTCACGTTTGAACTCACCTGTCGAGCTCTTGGTGATTGACAGTGCTTCCAGTGGGACAGCTGCGCCTTACATGCAATATTGCAGTGCCTGTGTTATTCTGACTTACGTTGCGAAGCTTCTTTGGACATTGATGTCCAAAAGAACGTTGCATCGTAATTCAGAATAACACAGGTACTGCAGTATCTTACTTATTATGCCGACAACGGGCAAGCGACTTTCACGTAAAATGTCTCTTCAGCGACATATGGAAATTTCCATCCGGCCTTGAGTGGCGCGATTTAGGTTTTCCGTGATTTCCCTGAATCACTCCAGGCAAATGCCGGGATGGTTCCTTTGAAATGGCACGGCCGACTTCCTTCCCCGTCCTTCCCTAATCCGATGAGACTGATGACCTCGCTGTTTGGTCTCTTCCCCCAAACAGTCCAATCCTTGAGTGGCGCTCGAGTAACCAAATGGTACAGCCGGCACGGTAGCTCAGCTTGTTCGGTCAGAGAGCTGGTTGGCCTCTGTAAAAAAAAAAAAAAAAAAAAAAAAAAAAAAAAAAAAAAAAAAAAAAAAAAAAAAAAAAAAAACTGAATGGATGGGTTAACAGACGAACTTGAACGGAAGTCATGTGACGTCCTCAACGACCAACAACGAGCAAAGTGAGAAAAAAAGAAAGCAAAATGGTAAGGCGACCGCTTCCAATCAGCGGAAAATCTGGGTTCGAGTCCCGGTCGGGCATAAATTTTCACTGTCGTCATTCCATTACATCTACATCTACATACATACTCCGCAATCCACCATACGGTGCGTGGCGGAGGGTACCTCGTACCACAACTAGCATCTTCTCTCCCTGTTCCAAACAGAACGAGCGAAAAATGACTGTCTACATGCCTCTTTACGAGCCCTAATCTCTCTTATCTTATCTTTTGTGGTCTTTCCGCGAAATGTAAGTTGGCGGCAGTAAAAATGTACTGCAGTCAGCCTCAAATGCTGGTTCTCTAAATTTCCTCGGTAGCGATTCACGAAAAGAACGGCTCCTTTCCTGTAGAGCCTCCCACCCGAGTTCCTGAAGCATTTCCGTAACACCTAACGGTTCTCCATACACGCATTTGCGAACATTTAATTTTATGAGCCTTAGTTTCAACTTTATCTCCTCAAAGCTATATTCCATCACCTATTATGGCATGCTTCAGTTGTTTTCCTTCCTTGTTGACTTTTTGTAGCGACTCGTAAGCTATTTGCATTTCCCGTTGCTTTTATTAAAAAAAAATGGTTCAAATGGCTCTGAGCACTATGGGACTTAACATCTATGGTCATCAGTCCCCTAGAACTTAGAACTACTTAAACCTAACTAACCTAAGGACAGCACACAACACCCAGCCATCACGAGGCAGAGAAAATCCCTGACCCCGCCGGGAATCGAACCCGGGAACCCGGGCGTGGGAAGCGAGAACGCTACCGCACGACCACGAGATGCGGGCCTGCTTTTATTCGAAACTCAACAATTTTGGCGCAAATTTCGCTGTCACACGTTTCACTCCTAAAGCACACTAAAAAAAAAAATAATTCCGTGTTGCTCGCCAGCTGATATTCGTACATCATAAGCACCGTCCCTCAACGTGATTCGGCGATCATTTATCATAATTTTTTTCACTTTTTCCACAGTTTCATCGGTTCATGATGGACTGGGGCGTCCATCGCGCTTTTCATCTTCGTTGTCTTCACAGTACGCTTCGAAAGACTTACACCACAGCCGGCTGCTGTGGCCGAGCGGTTATAGGCGCTTCAGTCCGGAACCGCGCTACTGCTACGCTCCCAGGTTCGAATCCTGCCTCGGGCATGGATGTGTGTGATGTCCTTAGGTTAGTTAGGTTTAAGTAGTTCTGAGTACTAGGGGACTGATGACCTCAGATGTTAAGGTCCATAGAGCTCATAGCATTTGAACGTACACCACTCGTGAATCCTTGTTTCAGTCGTAGCGGACTTAACAAAAGCAGTACCTAACGTTACAAAAACTTTGATGCACTCTATTTCGTTGTTATGTCGAAATTTAATACAAATATCTGATCCATTTTTACACAAAAGAAATAATCGCTGATATTGGCAAAACACACGGAACCTTATAGACAGTATTAGCACCCGAAATATGCGATGTCACGACGACTGTACAAACGCTGTCGAGTTATGTTTACCAACACAAGGTATGTGCTGACGTAGGCCTGGGTGGGAAATCAAAGGGAGGTGGGACGTCCAGTGATGCAGGGACGAAACCTTCGAAAGAAAAGACTGATTACAGTGGAGGTTTTCTTTGTCAAAAAGTATTCAGCTTCTACCATTCTGCGTGGTGGCTGTTTGTTCTAAGTCGTGTCTCCCTACCACTTTCTCGCAACGACGCTCTGAGCGTGTTTTTTAGGGTTGAAATGGTTCAAATGGCTCTGAGCACTATGGGACTTAACATCTATGGTACGTACAACTACTTAAACCTAACTAACCTAAGGACATCACACACATCCATGCCCGAGGCAGGATTCGAACCTGCGACCGTAGCGGTCACGCGGTTGCAGACTGAAGCGCCTAGAACCGCACGGCCACACCGGCCGGCGTTTTTTAGGGAATTGACTAGTTTGAACCTGGGACCTGTTGCTGGTAAGGAGACGCCAGACTACACATGATATGTAGAGTTCAGAAGAGTTCAGTGAGACTAGCGATGATATAATCAAATACTTAATGATTTCGCCGGCCGCGGTGGTCTAGCGGTTCAGGCGCTCAGTCCGGAACTGCGCGACTGCTACGGTCGCAGGTTTGAATCCTGCCTCGGGCATGGATGTGTGTGATGTCCTTAGGTTAGTTAGGTTTAAGTAGTTCTAAGTTCTAGGGGACTGATGACCACAGAAGTTAAGTCCCATAGTGCTCAGAGCCATTTGAACTTAATGATTTCAGCGTCAGCTCCACTGCACTCCCTGTAAAAGAATCTTAATACTAACTAAATTTAGTGGAAGGGGTTCGAGGCCTTCCTATTTTTAGTTAGCTGGCAAAATAACATCGAAAAAACAGTTAAGTTCACCATTGTAAATTTTATTCTACTCACAAAACATTGTTTATAAATTGCACTATTGATAAATGGAAATATTTTAATACAGGATGATAGAAACCAACTGCGTTCAAGAAAAATGTGAACGAATATTCCCTGAATGGGTTTCCAAGTTCTACAATGGATCGAAGGATGACCTATGCCATATCACATCTATAATCTAGGTTAAAATTAAGTTTCATAAAAGAGAAAACTATCAAAAATGTCTACAGTGACCCTCAGTTATCTTTAATTACTTATTTAACTTGTCGTAAATTACAGTAGCTGATGTGGCTTCTCAATAATAATAATATAACAGAAAAATCATCGCGTTTCAGATTTTAACTTCTCGTAGCAAATGTGAATTTCACGAAGTTTAACTGACGATCGACACTAGTATTACGTGAAAAGGGGATGTAACAGATGAGACTGCTACAGTTCTGAGTGAAGCCTTATGCGCTCTTATGTGGCATCGCGTGCGTTCATTACCTTGTCGGTGGTCAGGCAGCGTCAGGGGGCGCCGGGCGGCGCAGCTCCACACACCTCGCCATCTCGGTAGCAACTCTCTCAAACTTATCCTAACTATTGTTTACCGAAGTTGGTTTAAGAAAAAGGTATCTGGCTGTGTTTTCAACTGACCAATCAGCGTCTCGTTGTTAACCTTAAGCTTCGCCTACAAAAATTCTGTCCATCCAATGAGAAACCTTATACTTTTTGTGGTGGGGCAATTTTTTTAATGTTTGCTACATAACAGAGACGCGTATAGTCTCACGCTAAAACTTGCAGCTGGTGTGGCCTGTTTAGTGTTATCGTAAGATCTATACTGTTCTTCTGGAGGGCTCTATCTTTTAACATGGGCTTGGGGTGGTCTGGGCGGTCGGCGGGCGATGTGGGTGTCCCTTATCGTACGGCCTTCTAGCTGTCCCTTATCGTAGGGCCCTCTCGCTTAACACGGTTCTGCTCTCGGCTTCTGTTGTCGTTTCTTCCCTCTGAACTGCGTCTGTCTCACGGTGGGATGGTATGACATGCATTTAGGCGTTCATGCGTTAGTCTGTGGTATTCCATTTGCTCACTTGTTGATCGTATTACTTTGGTTAATTTAATGCCAAGATTTATTCGGACCTATGTGACATATTTGCTATCATGTCAGGGTTTTCATGGAAGGTGTTGGATTTGCCTGACACCTTACAAGCTACGGGGCAAGCCAAACTCAAACTCGCTACGGCAACAGGAGGCTGCCGATGTTAAAGTGAGAGGCCTTGCGCCCACATAGGGAGGATCTAGGGGCTCAAATGGCTCTGAGCACTATGGGACTTAACATCTATGGTCATCAGTCCCCGAGGATCTAGTGGTCACGTCCGGTCGCTGACCGATCTGGAAAGCAAGAGAGCGTTCCCAGTAACGGCTCATTCTCGCCAATTCCTCCCCAGGTGACCGCCCACCACTTGTCCTATTTGTGGGCAGTGTGTGCTACAGTGGGCGTCCCTGGTCAGCAATACTGTTGGCCGATGTTCACGTAGACGGTGTGTGGATGTCATGTGAAACATCCAGTGCTATGTCGGACCAGACTCACCAACTGTCTTACTAAAGAGGCGTGCCCTACGTCGTGTGAAAGATTATCAAAATGAAAATTTGAAAAATTTTGAAAACTCGTTTTTCCTCACAATACGAGGTACATTCAAGTTCTAAGGCCTCCGATTTTTTTTCTAATTAACTACTCACCCGAAATCGATGAAACTGGCGTTACTGCTCGACGTAATCGCCCTGCAGACGTACACATTTTTCACAACGCTGACGCCATGATTCCATGGCAGCGGCGAAGGCTTCTTTAGGAGTCTGTTTTGACCACTGGAAAATCGCTGAGGCAATAGCAGCACGGCTGGTGAATGTGTGGCCACGGAGAGTGCCTTTCATTGTTGGAAAAAGCCAAAAGTCACTAGGAGCCTGGTCAGGTGAGTAGGGAGCATGAGGAATCACTTCAAAGTTGTTATCACGAAGAAACTGTTGCGTAACGTTAGCTCGATGTGCGGGTGCGTTGTCTTGGTAAAACAGCACACGCGCAGCCCGTCCCGGACGTTTTTGTTGCAGTGCAGGAAGGAATTTGTTCTTCAAAACATTTTCGTAGGATGCACCTGTTACCGTAGTGCCCTTTGGAACGCAATGGGTAAGGATTACGCCCTCGCTGTCCCAGAACATGGACACCATCATTTTTTCAGCACTGGCGGTTACCCGAATTTTTTTTTTTGGTGGCGGTGTATCTGTGTGCTTCCACTGAACTGACTGGCACTTTGTTTCTGGATTGAAAAATGGCATCCACGTCTCATCCTTTGTCACAACCGACGAAAAGAAAGTCCCATTCGTGCTGTCGTTGCGCGTCAACATTGCTGGGCAACATGCCACACGGGTAGCCGTGTGGTCGTCCGTCAGCATTCGTGGCACTCACCTGGGTGACACTTTTCGCATTTTCAGGTCGGCATGCAGGATTGTGTGCACAGAACCCACAGAAATGCCAACTCCAGAGGCGATCTGTTCAACAGTCATTCGGCGATCCCCCAAAACAATTCTCTCCACTTTCTCGATCATGTCGTTAGACCGGCTTGTCCGAGCCCGAGGTTGTTTCGGTTTGTTGTCACACGATGTTCTGCCTTCATTAAACTGTCGCACCCACGAACGCGCTTTCGACACATCCATAACTCCATCACCACATGTCTCCTTCAAGTGTCGATGAATTTCAATTGGTTTCACACCACGCAAATTCAGAAACCGAATGAAACTTCCTGGCAGATTAAAACTGTGTGCCCGACCGAGACTCGAACTCGGGACCTTTGCCTTTCGCGAGCAAGTGCTCTACCATCCTTGCTACCAAAGCACGACTCACGCCCGGTACTCACAGCTCTACTTCTGCCAGTATCTCGTCTCCTACCTTCCAAACTTTACAGAAGCTCTCGTGCGAGCCTTGCAGAACTAGCACTCTTGAAAGAAAGGATATTGTGGAGACATGGCTTAGCCACAGCCTGGGGGAGGTCTCCAGAATGAGATTTTCCCTCTTCAGCCGAGTGTGCGCTGATATGAAACTTCCTGGCAGATTAAAACTGCGTGCTCGACCGAGACTCGAACTCGGGACCTTTGCCTTTCGCGGGCAAGTGCTCTACCAAGCACTTGCCCGCGTAAGGCAAAGGTCCACGTGCATTGTGCATTCCGACAGACTTGGGCAATTTCAACAGGACAATGCGACACCCCACACGTCCAGAATCGCTCCAGAGTGATTCCAGGAACACTGTTCTGCGTTTAAACACTTCCGCTGGCCACTAAACTCCCCAGATATGGGCATTAATGAGAATATCTGGGATGCCTGTTCAGAAGAGATCTCCACCCCTTTGTTTTCTTACGGATTTATGGACAGCCCTGCAGGATTCATGGTATCAATGCCTCCAGAACTGCTTCAGACATTAGTGGAGTCCATGCCACGTCATGTTGCGGCACTTCTGCGTGCTCGCGGGGGCCCTACACGATATTAGGCAGGTGTACCAGCTTCTTTGGCTCTTCAGTTTATAAGAAAAGTAGTGGACCTAAAATAGAAACGTATGGTACAACCGTCTGCTTCCTATATTTTGGTTGCGAAACGGACCACAAACGTGTTTTACTGTAATTTCATGCATTATTGTC
This sequence comes from Schistocerca cancellata, assembly GCF_023864275.1. Lineage (NCBI taxonomy): Eukaryota > Metazoa > Arthropoda > Insecta > Orthoptera > Acrididae > Schistocerca > Schistocerca cancellata. The sequence continues at coordinate 109,837,576 of NC_064637.1, forward strand.
ACTAGGCAATGTACGAAGCGACAGAGGGTAGAATGTATATACGAAACACAACTCACAGCGTATATGGAGAGTAACGAGGAAATAAAGTTGAAGAGATTAGTGCAAGAGATCGGGAAACCAGCATCAAACCAATGGAAGAACTTATTGTCTCCGTAACTTACCCTCCAACGACTTCATGTTAAAGGAAAAATGTAGCCTTCCAACGAAGTAGGTGCTTCCCAATTGGAAGTAAAACTTGAAAATTTAATTCTATTTCCGCAATAACAGTTTCTCTTCGGTTCACAAAGACAGCCTCCTGTGGACGTTAATTACAAGCGGTGTGGCCGTATTTACCGCTGCTTTAATTGCCCCGTCGCGCCGTTGGGCTGAAATCCAGCGTTCTGCTTCCGTGGGCAAACATTCACCGGGAAACGCTCTTTAATTACACTCGAGGAAAACTGTTTGGGTACTTCCGCAGCAGTGTGCTCCCGTGCCAGTGAACCCGCATACACTAAGGCTACTGTTTATGAAGCAAATATTGTGTTCTAGAAGAAGATAGGAGTTTTCGCACCGCTGTGGTTTATATTCGTTTGCCGTGAATGTACCAGAAACAAGAAACGTGAAATTGTGACCACCAGGAACAGCGACCTGTCGAAAGTTTCTGATAGTTCAAACGATTGTGTACTAAAGTTAAAATACTGGGCGAATCAAAAGTCCTTGGACACCTTCATAAGTTGGAAGATTAAAGGGAAAATTGAAATTTGATGATGGGAACATAGGTTTGATGTCGGGTCGCAACTTTTGGAGTGAATGTCATTCATGGCCGCCATCTTTAAATCCGCCATTTGGATTCAAGTCACTTTTTTTAAAAATGGGAAGGGGGGTGTATGACACATCAAATAACACTCGCCTGAGCCCTGGAATTTAGTGGTGTAATTTGTTTTTGTCTACCTTGTACAGTTTAGAGCTTGTTAATGTTCAAAGTTGGGAAATTACCTTCATACCGACTGCTACAATACACGTTCTACGTGTTGTCCATCCCGTGCAATGCACAACTGTAGTCGCCGAAAGAATTCTGACTGCACACAACTGAACATTGATAACTTCTAGACTGTACAAGATAGATAAAAACAAATTACACCACTCAATTCCAGAACTCAAGCAAGTGTTATTTGATGTGTCATACACCCCCTTCCCATCTAAAAAAATGACTTGAATCCAAAATTGCGGATTTCAAGATAGCGGCTGTGAATGACATTCACTCCAAAAGTTGCGACCCCACGTCAAACCTATGTCCCCATCATCACATTTCAATTTTCCCTTTAATCTTCCAATTTATGAAGGTGTCCAAGGACTTTGGCCTCGCCCTGTATTATGCACTGGTACACATGACAGGTCTGGGGTTTTTACTTCATCTGCATGACAGAAAGCAGAGTGAAGCACGTAAATTTCAGTTATACAACAATAGCCCATTCAGAATGTGAGGCATTCAGCCAACCACAGGGTTCTATTTTGGGTCCTCTGTTCTTTCTGACACACATGAAGATAAAAATGTAATCCTTTTTTGAGGTGATAGAGCACAAATAAAAATACATATCAGACCTCTTGTACGAAAGGGAACTGTCGACGGAATAATGAGAAAGAGTTTTGGGCACACGCGAGAGGGGGGGGGGGGGGGAGGGGGGATGATCTTCTACTTTCTCGTAGTATTCCAGAGGGTAGAGACGTCTTACCGATCAAGACCCAGCATGTAGCGATTTGCTTGTGTAAATACATTATATACAGAACAATAGAAAGAGTGTTACAGCCGACCTAGCGGAAGATCATTTCGGAATGCGGAGAAATAACGAAAATCGAGAACCAAGCCGAAGAAATGTAAACCTTTTCTTAAAGCATTTGTAGGTTTAGAGAAAGTTTTTCACAATCGGGACTAGCATACGCTCTCTGAAATTTGAAGGTAGCAGAGATGAAATACTGAACGGAAAGCAGTGGTCGAGAATGGAGTGAGAGAGGATTTTACCGTTTCTCCTATGTTACTAAGTCTGTACATTCTACAAGCAATAAATGAAGGCAAGTAGAGCTTTTCTATGGAGAATTAAAGTTGAGGGATAAGAAATAAAGGTTTTGAGGTTTGCCGATAACGTTGTAATGATGCTCGAGATGGCAAAAGACTTCGAAGAGCAGCTGAACGTAACGGATAGCGTCCTGCAAAGAGATTGTCAGATGAAAATCAACAAGAGTAAAATAAGAATAAATGTAGTAGACTTAACCCTCTATTGGGAGCGTAGGGTGTGTCTGTCCACGTGCATGATGCAAGTTGTGGCATCGTGACGCGCCACCTGCCATTGTTTACATTTTAAATACTTTCTCACTCTCTACTCCAGTAAGCCATCAGTGTCTTTCCATTGCCCTGCCAGTCACCGTCTAGTTGTGAGCCTCGCAAGACATTCCTGACATCAAATGCCTCGAAATGCATCAATTTTTTTGGCTCTGAGCACTATGGGACTTAAAACCTGAGGTCATCAGTCCCCTGGAATTTAGAACTACTTAAACCTAAATAAAGGACTCACACACATCCATGCCCGAGGCAGTATTCGAAGCTGCGGCCGTAGCGGTCGCGCGGTTCCAGACTGAAGCGCCTAGAACCGCTCGGCCACGCGGGCCGGAAATTGTTATGGATTTAAGTTTCTTTTTGAATTGTAATTCTCCGTGAATATTGGGACGAATGATGTAATTATTAATCAAATACAATGAAATAAGTACTATGTGTATTATTTTAAATCTATTATATGCACTAAAGGTGCAAACAAAATGGTACACCTGCCTAATAACGTGTAGGGCCTGCGAGAGCCCGCAGAAGCGCCGGAACACAGTGTGGCGTGGACTCGATTAAGGGTATACGGAACGCCCTATGCTTACAATGTTAAATTGAGCTAAAAGTTAGGAACATTTTCTCATTTGTTATTTGAACGATACTCTTGATTTTTTCACAGAACGCAGACATATGTTTTGCTTTTATGCTGAATTATTAATTTTGAAAAAATAATGTATAGTTTTTCAGCTATTTTATTTTTTGTAAATGTTATACATTTTAACAAGTATTTTAAAATTTACATCCATTAATACAAAATAATTCTACATATCTTTTAATTCAGATATA